>NW_008329320.1:379193-408975 GCF_000622305.1 Nannospalax galili
GGTATTGAAATGCTTCTTCTAATCATGTAGTTATTAAAATTTTTTTAAATGATAAAAAATAATAATAAGAATTAGTAGATTGAAAAACATTACTATTGAAATCTACCTTTTGACTTTATATCCATGCTCAGATGCCAAGGAGCTCAGGAAGTAACCGACTGTCACTAGTTATAATCAGATATATAGAGATTAGAAACTCATGAGCAAACATCTTAACGTAAATTGCATTAAAAATGAATTTTTTCTGTATGAAACTGTGTATTTTAATAATGAAATGGAGAGCTTTTTTAAAGGTTAAAACCTCATTTAATTTCATGTCTTACAGGGTTTATACTGAGTACAATATTGTATAACTGTAATAACTGTAAACCTAAAAATTTATAGCCAATTTTGAAAAAGATGCATCTTAGCTCAGGAAATTGTTAGTGAATATGTCAATGCTGTTGTAATGAAATGGTTCTTCTAAGTACGTAGTTATTAAATAAATCATTTTTAAAAAATTCAAACTCTATTTCTGAGGGATGGAGTGTGCTCTGAAAGCATGGAATTAACTATATAGGAAGGTAGATGCTTCCTTTGTATAAGTTCACATAATGTCCTTGCCAAGTTCAGAGATATGTTTTGCATATGAATGTAATATTCCTAAGTCATTAGAGAGAGTATATGGAGTCTTTAAAAGTCTCTAAAAATACTGTAACTGTTTATTTCAAGATTAGTATTGGGGTCTTCCCTACCCTGTGATTTGTCTAGTCACAGGTTCCTAGGCCTGATATTAATGTCAGGTATGGGCTCCATCCTGTGAAAGGGACCTTAAATCCAATTAGAAAGTAGTTTGTTACTCCTATAATATTCATAGCACTATACCACTGGTGGGCATATCTTGCCAGGCCAGTTGTAGTTCACAAAATTCACAGCTGGGTAAGGCTGATGATTGTTTGTTCCTTCTGGTAGCATACACAGCACCTTCCAGCACTGTTAATGCTCGCAAATAGAGATTAAGCTCTGAAGTGAGCACCAACTCTCAGTTCTCACAGAAACCCTCCTTATCCAGCAGGTGATGATTATCACAAAAACCCACAACTGACCAATGTGAAGTGAAAAAGAAGTTACAGAGCACTTATCCCTAAATAGGACACCTATTTCAAACTTCTGCCTCCAAAAACTTAGGTATCACTGAGGAGGAGGGAACAGCTGGGTATTTGCTCATATGAACTCACAGAAATGGTGACAGCATGCATAAATTCCATGCAAGCCCTAACCAGACAAAAATCCCAGCATGGACATGTGAAGTGGATAAGAAACCCCAACCCTACCTAAGGAACTTTTGGGAAATGATGGCTCCTGGGAGGGCGAGAGTCAGTCTCCTTCAGGGATATGTCTCTTGGTAGGTTAACCAGGCTCCAGTGGATGGACCCACACTGAAGATGATTTGGGAACACAAATTTAGACTCTGTAGTCCTTATTTCATATATAATATAGTACATTAAATAGGGTGGGGGCAGTAAAGGGAGATGCAGTTAGAAGAGGGGCTCTAAATACCGTCAATTTATTGTTTGAAAATCACAAAAATTCAATTAAAAAATTTAAGCCTCTATATGTAATTCTTTGAACCTGATCTTACCTCACATGCCAAGCATTGGCTCATTGCTCCTAAAAGGAGAAAGACAGAAGGGCAGACTTGGAAAGTGAAAGAAAGAAAAAGAGCAGGGAAGGAAGAGAGGGAGGAGAGAGGGCACAGAAAGCTTAACTGACAACTCACGCTTCAGGCAACATTGTGTGATTAGTCACAAAAAGGGGAAATTGGGATGTAGAAGCGTTGGATCACTTTCAGATCACTGCCTTGCTTCTGTAGTGGTCAGGGACCAGGATCTCACTCCATAACCTCTGTTCTTTCCGCAGTGGTGTGTTGCCTCTTCTCAAAACGCCTGCCAACTTTTACTTGGCAATAATAAAACAAAAGCAAAAAAACTCATACAAACAGATGTAAATAAACATTCAAACACCTTTATCCTCTAAAGTCCAGGTTTATGTAACATCTAAAGCATACATAACCCACAGAAGTTAAGTAGTTAAGTAGTTGTATTAGACTTAACATGAGGAAAATCATGGATTTCAATACTTTTTAGTAATTTTGCTAGATAGTGCTAAACCAGTGTACTCTGATAAAGGCAATTTAGTAAGTGAATGTTTTCTTTGTTTGTCTTGGAGTGCTTTTGAAGGGCTTTCTGGTTATCAGAAAAGGGATATTCTATCAAGGAGCTTAGAAACATGTCTCTAAGATACTGATTGCTGTTGCCTTTTAACAGGTAATAGCTTGTAAGTGGCAATATGGGTGGTAAATCTAGATATTTTTATCATCAAGACCACAAAAAGTATTAACCATTGTTAAACTTCTGCATTACAATGTAAGCATGACAATTAGCCAGCATTAAAACCACATCATTATAATGTTTGAATAACAGAAATGTTGACCACTAGATCCAGGAATTAGAAGCTCCATAATTGTGTCTTTAGAAGCCATTAGTTTATTATATTTTAATGATTATTTTTAATTAATTTTTGATAATTTCATACATGAATACCATATTTACATTATTTTTATCCCTTCTCCTCCCTCCAACTAACTCCTCCCACATTCTCCCCACTCCAGGTCTGTTGCCTACTATTCATCTCCTTCAGGTTATTTCTTTTCCTTTACCTCACTGTTTCCTTACCCTTGTCCTGGTTCCTGCAGTTATGTCTGTTTGCATACTTATTTATCAGAGTCTGATCCTATATATATATATATATGAAGCCCGTTTAGTGATTCTAGGGTGTGCACATGTTTAGGGCTAAGCACTTAGGATTGGATAACCTATCAGAGAGCTTGTCACTAGAGAAAACTGATTCTTCATCTCTCAGCAGCCTTGTTTAGGAAACGGTAATGTTGAGATTTCAGGGATTTAGGTTCCTTGTCACATCTGGAAGGCACTATGTAGCAGAAGGCATCCTGGTCCTCTGGCTCTTACAATTTTCTGCCCTCCTTCTACAATGTCCCCTGAACCTTAGGTGTAAGGGTTGCATTTTAGATGCAGCACCTGGGGCTTGACACCCTACAGTCACTTATTTTTTGTATTTTAACCAGTTGTGTCTGTCTGTGAACATCTCCATCTGTTGTAAAAATAAGTCTCTTTAATGAAGGGTGAATTATCTATGGGTTTAAGGGTAAGCTTTCTGAATGTAGTTAGAAATTGTATTAGTTTGGGGAAATGGCTGTAATAGGTTCTCCTCTAGGGTCTATGATCTCTCTAGCCAGGGGTATTTTGGCTAGGTTTATAGTACCAAGCATGAACTCCCTCCTATTGAGCGGGCCTTAAGTCCAATTAGACAGTTTTTATTTACCTCTATGATAAAAGTGCCATTCTTGCACCATTAGGGATATCTTGCTTTGCTGGTCATTGTTGTGGTTTGTAGACTTTAGAGCTTGGTATGACTAAGGGAGGGCTTTAAGGGGGGAGCAGGGAGGGAAAGTAACACAGAGGGAAAGAAAGAAAGAAAGAAAGAAAGAAAGAAAGAAAGAAAGAAAGAAAGAAAGAAAGAAAGAAAGAAAGAAAGAAAGAAAGAAATCACCAAAGATAAGTAAAAAGAAACTATAGGGAAACTTTTATAAGCATATATATACATATGTATGTATATATATGTATATATTTCAAATGGAGTTATGTCACAAAGAATGATAATGCTTTCCCCAAGAACCACTAACAAAAACATCTGTAGCAGGCATAGGAAACTTGCCTTAGAATTGTTGGTCAGGGCAGACAGAGTCCCAAACAGTATAAGCTATCATCATTGCCCTTGATTACTATCCAAAACTTGAAGGTAAGACCCCATTGCTGAAGACTCCACATGCCTCCTACATGGGACATAGGAGAATCAAGCTGGAACTGACCTGGAAGGCTCCTCCATGAAATCCAACTCTCACAATGTTGGAAGCTGCTATGAAAGCTCCCAAAGGAGAAAAGCAATCATTGTTATTTTAAATTGAGAATAAATTGCATTCAGGTCACAACTGGAGAAACAAGGATCATTTAAAATACTCCTGCCTGTGCCAATGTTGAATTGAATTATATTTTCTATTAATAGTAATAGAAAATGAATAATTCCTGCATGCTAGTCATTATTCTGAACATCCAGGTAACTATTTGTTCCATTGTTTAGATAAATCCGAGACACAGAATTTTAGAAACTTGCCAAAATTCCAAAGCAAGTAAGTGGACCTAAAATTCCAATGGAAACCACGGTAGTTTGAGAGCCTGTGTTCTTAACAAAGTCTGCCTATTAGTACAAGCAAAGCAGACATACAGAGGTCAGAAAATAAGATGCACGACCACTGGTGAAATTCATCAAAATATCAGTGAGTGGAAAGCAGGGTGATTGTTCCACTGACACTTGTGGTACTATATTCTAGATAGTTCTAGAATGACAATTAAAAAGGCACAACATTCTAATCCAAAACTTGATCCTAAATGAATCCTTGTAGGGAATAAAACACATACATACATGGCCCTAAAGCACCTTTTAAGACACTTTTGGAAATTTTTGTTTGGATTGCTCTGATGATTAGTCAATGTTCTGGATAGCTTTAGTGCCAACTTGACACACCTGGGTTGAGGGAGCCTCAATTGGGGAATTAACTCTATTGGACTGGCCTGTGGCCATGTCTGAGGGGCATCTTCTTGATGAGTGATGGGGGAGGGCCCAGCCCACTGTGGGTGGTGCCACCCCTGGGCAGGTGGGCCTATGTTGCATAAGAAAGAATGCTGAGCAGGGGCCAGGGGAGCAAGCCGGTAAGCAGCATTCCTCCATGGCCTGTGCTCCAGCCTCCAGGTTCCTTCCCTGAGTTCCTACCCTGAGCTGCCTGAAGAAATGCAACCTGGGAGATGTAAGTTGAATAAACCCTTTCCTCCCCAAGTTGTTAGTGGTCAGAGTGTTTTGTCACATCAATGAAGAATCAAACCAGGATAGAAATTGGTACCAGAGAGTGGGATATTGCTGTGACATACCTGACCTTGGTGTTTTGGGAAGGACTGTGGAAGTGTTTGGAACTTTGGGCTGGAAAAGCCATTGCATACTCAGTTTGTTGCAGTGGAGCTTGGAACAGTTAGGCTAAAAGAGTTGTAGATGATGGAGGCCTGGCTTGTGAAGCTTCAAAGGGAAGCAGAGACCATCAGGGCTGTTTGTGTGAGATTTTGGATTGAGAATCTGTGGGTTATGGTTGGCTGGGACTGAAGAATCAGCTGTGATTAAGAGACCAGAACCTGAAGCAAAACCTTTGCTTTACTGGGACAAGTGATGCTGGTTAGCTGGGGCTGAAAAATCATCTGTAACTAACAAGAGTCCAGCATCACTGTGGTGGAGTCTTCTGGGAGATATTTCCTCAGTGTCAGCACACAGAGGGGACCCGCACCTCTATCTCGAGCTGGAAGCAGGACTTGGTAATGAGTAAGAGTCTCCTACATGGTTCTGGTGTTGGAAAGAGTAAAGGGGTCACAGAGAGCAGCTGAGGCTTGGAACTCTGAGAGGCCAGGAGAGGCCATAGGTGAAAGTGCAGCTTCAGTTGCAACGAAGACCCCAGGATTGAAGGGCCCATGGAGAGAATCTGAGGCTTTGCCCCCCAAAAGGCAAAAAGAGGCCATTGGTGAAGGTGTAGCCTCAGTTTCAGTAGAGACCCCAGCTTTTTGGAGATGCCAGGACCATGGGACAACCACCAAGGACAGCAGTAAGTGTAGAATGGAGCTAGCCTGGGTCTGTGAGATGAGCAGAGTGTGCTGTGGACTGCAGAGTCAGAGCAGTGGAGCTGCCAGTACCCTTTGGAGCCCAGAAGACCACGAGTGAATCCCAGATGTCCAGCCTTGAGCTACTTTGCTGGACTTTGGTTTTGCTTAGGTGTGCCAATTCTTCCCATTGAAATAAGACAGTACTTGTTTTGGATTTTACAGAAGCCCACCCACAGTTGAGACTTTTAAAAGAGACTATGGAATTTAAAGTGTTTGGATGTTTTAAGGACTGTGGGGTTTTTAAGGTTGTACTGTCTTAGGTTGTGACGTTAATATCATATCTTGGGAACAGAAATTGGAAAGTCATGATTTAATAGTGATGTTTGTGTGTCAAGTTGACAAGGGGTCAATTGTGCTGGATAGCTTTAGTGTCAACTTGACACACCTGGGTTGAGGGAGCCTCAATTGGGGAATTTCCTCTATTGGACTAGCCTGTGGCCATGTCTGAGGGGCATCTTCTTGATGAGTGATGGGGGAGGGCCCAGCCCACTGTGGGTGGTGCCACCCCTGGGCAGGTGGGCCTATGTTGCATAAGAAAACAGGCTTGAGCAGGGGCCAGGGGAGCAAGCCAGTAATCAGCATTCCTCCATGGCCTGTGCTCCAGCTTCTGCCTCCAGGTTCCTGTCCTGAGTTCCTATCTTGGGCTCCTTGATGAACTGCGACCTGGGAGATGTAAGCTGAATAAACCCTTTCCTCCCCAAGTTGGTAGTGGTCAGAGTGTTTTGTCACAGCAATGAAGAAACAAACCAGGACAGTCAATATTGTCAATTTCTCTAGATTTGGAATCACCTGGGAGATACCTCTGAGCCTGTCTTTGAGGGTGTTTCCTGAAATGTTTAACTAAGGAGGGAAGAGCCACCACAAATGCAGGCAGTACCATTCCATGAGCTGGTTTCTTGGACTGAATAGAAGGGAGGGCCAGCCAAGCACCAGCATTCTCATCCTCTGAATTCTGAGCCACCCAGATGTAAGTAAATTACCACCTAAGCAACTGAGAGCCACTCACACCACTGTGTCTTCCCTACTGTGACAGACCTTATTGTGGAACTATGAGAGATATATGAGAGGTTGTTTTTCTACTTCTTGATCTTTCTCTAGTTCCTATTTATCTCACATTTTAACCTGACTATAATTTGTTGTAAAACAACTTTATTTTAAAATTTAAATAAGTTAATTCCTACAATTTCCACCTGGATAGTCCAAGAAGCCTCCTCTCCTAACTTCCCACATCCATAGTTAATGGATGCAGCTTCTTGCAGTTTATACCTCAAAACAATTCCATGACACGATTCTCCCATATCTCATTCCAGATGAATCACCATGTTCTGACACAGAGATTTCTTAACGTGCTTGTCTTAGATCCCTCAGGTATCTTATTCCTGTTCACTGGTCTAACTGGCATGAAGAGCTTAGATGTTCTCACAGGCTCAATGCAGGATAGCCTTCAGTACCCTGGGATTCATGAAATTCTTTTGGAGCTCTAGTATTTGGAGACATTTGATGGAAGCTCTATCTATCTTCAATATCTGGGCACTAGGTTTTAATTTCCTGTTGGCTTATTACTAACAGAAGAAAGGCAGCTTCCAAAATTACTAATAAGAAATTTTTGTACAAATAAAGGCACTCAGAATCACCATCTTGGGTCCCTTTATAGCATGTTGTATTGATTGGACATAAAAATAATGTCAACTGCAAATTAGGGTAACAGATGACAAAAAGTAAAAGTGTGTCCCTTACTGTGATTTTTAACTATATACTTTACTTCTCTAACTAGTCAACAATAAGCCAAAACAGATATCTGCTATTTTATTGATGAGTTTTCTGGCCCTGCCAGAAAAAATATCTGAGGTGAACTGGAAGGAAGAAAAATTTATTTTGGACCCGAGTTTCAAAGGTTTTAGTCCATGTTTTTTTATCTTCCTTACTTTTAAGCCTGTAGTACAGATGAACATATGGTTGGGAAGGTGTGGCAGAGTGAAGCTGTTCACCTCATTAGGGCCAGGAAGCAAATATGGGAGGGAAGGAAAGGGATGGTGACAAGATTCAGCCCCCTCCTCAAGGATACATCACCAAGGACTCGTTCCTTCCAACTATGCCCATATTTTAAGTCTCTATAACCTCCCAATAGTTCATCAAACATGAACTCATCAATGAATTGGTCCATTGATGAGATCAGAGCTCTTATGGTCCAATAACTTCTTAGATGTCCTAGTTAGGTTTAACTCAACTTCATACACCTGAAATAGGAGTCTCATTTGAGAGATTCCTCAAATCTAGTCTCTGGGAATGTCTATGGCAGACTGTGTTGACTCTTAATTGATGTAAGAGGTTCAGGCCACAATGGGTAGCACCATTCCCTTTGTAGGTGGTCCTGGGCTGTACAAGAAAGCTGCATTGCACAGGAAGATGTATATTGGTCAGGAAATCACATTCCTCCATGGTTTCTATTTTAAGTTTCTACTTGAATTCCTACCCTGACTTCCCTCAATGATGGACTGTGACCTGGAAGTACAAGTCAAATAAACCCTGTCCTCTCCTGAGTTGCTTTTGCTCAATGTTCTTTTTTAAAATAACAGCACAGAGATGAAATTAGGACACCAAAACCAACATCTTAATATTGCTGAATTAGGAACCAAGCCTTCAACTTATGAGCCTCTGAAGGATATTCCCAAGCCATAACATTTCCATTTTTATTTTTGTCTGCTGATTATGACAAATTCTTCATTCATGTAGGTGCTTATTTTCTGCTCTTGCAGAGGACCCGGGTTCAATTCCCAGTACCCACATGGTGGCTACCAACCGTCCTTAACTCCAGTTCCAGGGTAGTCCAAAGCCCTCTTCTGACCTCCGTGGCATTGTACAATACGGGTGCACTCACATACATGCAGGCAATACACTCATACACATAAAATAAAAATAATTAAGAAACTGACTGTGACTAGTAATAATCAGATACATAGAGATTAAAGACACTTGCAAACATCTAAGTGTTAGTAGCATTAAAAATGTAGGAAACAGCATATTTTAAAATGAAATGGAGATCTTCTTTAAAGGTTAAAAACTCATTTACTTTTATGTGTTACAGGGTTTATACTGAGTTCAATATTGTATAACTGTATAAATTCAACTGTGGACCTAAAAATTTACAGCAACTTTTGAAAGAGATGTATCCTTGCTATGGAAATTGTTACTGAATATGTTAAAGCTGTAATGAAATGCTGCTTCTAATCATGTGGTTACTGAATAAAAAATAAAATTTAAAAATAAAAAAAAAAGATTCTGTACTCTCCCCAAAGAGCACCATCAGCTAAGAACCAAGTGTTCAAATACGTGAGTCTCTAAGGGAGATTTCATATTCAAATTTTCATATAACTTTATATATGGATATAATATCTGTAATATACAGTATTTTCATATACTATGTTTATAAAGTGGCTTAGATTTTTTTAAATAATAATGAATTTAAAAAATAAAAAGAAGACTGGAGGTTAGACAGACCAAGAGCTGCAACAATTGAGCTGGACTTTCAAGGGGTATGAAGAGGCTTCTGGAAACAGGATAGACCAGGTCTCACAGCACCCAGAAGGCAAAGCAAGGGAGGGGGAGTATTTTCATATACTATGTTTATAAAGTGGCTTAGATTTTTTTAAATAATAATGAATTTAAAAAATAAAAAGAAGACTGGAGGTTAGACAGACCAAGAGCTGCAACAATTGAGCTGGACTTTCAAGGGGTATGAAGAGGCTTCTGGAAACAGGATAGACCAGGTCTCACAGCACCCAGAAGGCAAAGCAAGGGAGGGGGAATACACACATCAAGAAGATTCTAATTGTCTTCTCTACAATAATGAGACTATCTCCATGTGCTCCCCTACAAGCAAGGCACTTTAACTTTTGTTTTGCCACTTTAATTCATAACCTGACCATAGAAGGAGGCTGAAGTGAAATGGAAAGGACAGATGGCACTTAAAAAGGAAGACAGATGTAGATCACAATAAAAGGATTGTCAACAGGGGGGAATAGTGACAGCTATTTCAGTATGCAGGTACCAAATTTGTATGTTGAAACCTATTACTCACCATGATAGTTTAAGAGTAGGAGCCTTTAGGAACTAGTTAATTCATGAGGGCTCCACCCTCAGGCATAGGACTAGTGTCCTTATAACAAGTTTAAGCAGTCCTTGCCCATCATCTGTCATGTACCTATCCTGCACTCAACAATGTACCACACATGATGAATGACCCTGACCAGAGGCCAAATCTGTTGGCACCTCATCCTGGGCTCCTCACCCTTCACAAGTGTGAGCAGTAAATTTTCATTATTTGTAAAAGGTATTTGGTTATAGCAGCCTGGAAAGACTAATCAGAGAGTATTTTTTAAGATACAAATTTTATGATAAAACTTTCTAATTTTTAAATTTTGGCCCAAAAGTGAGTTATATTCAACAATTCTAAAGCCACCATCACAACTTCTGTTTATGCACGTGTGAAGATACATTGCATGAAACACTGGAATCAGAACACTGAAATATTCAATATTAAAATAAAATTGCAAGAAGTGTTGTAGATTTAACATTATGAAGATCTCTGTAAGTGATGAAGATGATGATATACAATACTCAAGAAAGATGTTCATAAAAGGGTAAACCCCAGAATTTTAAAAACAGCCCAATATGATGAAGAGCTGGGCATAGTGGTCGACACCTGTAATCTCAGCCCTTGGGAGGTGGATTATAAAAATCAGGAATTAAAGGCCAGCCTCAACTATATAGCAAGTTTGAAGCCAGCCTGCGCTGCATGAGACCTTGTCTCAAAATATATAATATAACGAAAAATCACATGGTTATTAAGGCACCATTGCCTTTTGAATTCAGAGACAAGGTAAGCCAACTAAGTCTAGTAAAGATATAATTTCCACTTGGCCTCATAGTAGTAAAAACTTAAACCAGTTACAATGTTGCATGGCAGAAGCAGCTTGTAATGCTCCAGAAAACAAGAGATCACTTTAATCTCATGTGTGGTTTGAGATGAGCCTCCTGAGTCTCCATGGTAGCACTAAGGTTTGTTTTATCATACACACAGTGAGCAACATTATTGGCCTTTCAGTCCAAATGGAGCACCATGTGTTTCTTTTGGCATCCATGCCCTCCCTGTGCAAGAAGCCCTGGCACACAGATTTCTGTGAATTTCTCGATCTGTGCTTGCCTTATTAGTCAATACAAGGCAAACAATAAAGTCAAGAGGCTTCAAAAGGGAAGCCATTTTTGCATCCAACCAGAGGTCTGCCTCTCACTGGAAATGCTGAAGTAGAATGAGCCTGTGCTCACCCTGGTCCTACCATAAGGAGTGAGAGTTAAGGCCTCATATCTATGAGGCCCCCTCAAGGGGGCCTCATAGATATGAGAAAGGTCTGGAAAGGCCCAGGGAACCATTGGCCAGGATGCTTTGTCAAGAGCAGGCCCCACACCCAGCCTACTGTGTCTGTCCAGTATGCTCAGCTCCTCTCTGCTCACTGCCCACAGTTTCTCTTTCCCCATCAGGAAACAATTTGTGGGGTGAACCATATGTTAGTCAAAGTTAAGCTACATTTCCATCAAATATGTCTACAAAGAAAAGCAAGAGATAAAATGATAGTTGTCTGGCTTTGTTGGTTTTTCTTTTTCCATTTCTAAGCTACCAGTGATGCTGATGATTTATTTGGAGTGTGCATGACAAGATTCAGTGCTTCTGAAAGCACTTCTCCTTATCCTCCTTCCATCTCCTGACTCTCACACCTCAGAGCAGGGGAAACCATACAACGGATGAAAGAATAGGCAGTAGGCAGGACAGAAGGCTTGAGTATGTGGCAAAGTGGATCTGCATTATCAACTTGAAGGCCAACAAACAAAAAGACATGTGACAGTAGGACAGTAGTTAAGAATAAACTCATGTGTTCCTCATCTTCCCCCTTTTCCATTTCCCTCCCTTTCTTCCTTCCTCCCTCTCTCTCCTCTAATCCTCTTCCTCTTCTGCCTCCTCTTCCTCCTTTTCCTTTCCCTAGCCATGGACCTTAATGATTACTGAATTTAGAATACATGGACAAAACAGCATGTGGGAAGGGTATTTTCCCTCCCTACTTGGCTCATTCAGATCCTTATGGTACCTGTGAACTGGGTTTCCCAAGAGCCTCTAAGATTTTGCCTTCCCAGAGCCACATCTCAACTTGAGATGAGGCTGGTAAGTTCCCCCTGTGTCTTTGATCCTGGCTGCAAACATATTTCATAAAAATTCCCAGTGCTTCAAAGTGGATAAGGCTGGGGAACTGCAGCACATCAGGCCAACAGAAACACCTGAGCAGATTTTTAGGCTCCCTACAACTCTTGCTTTAGCTCCAGTAAAGGACTCTAGGTTATGGAGGAAGGAATCATCAGAAGCATTGCTCTTATAGAAGCATGGCCCCAGAATCCAGAATGTAAGAAGAGAGAAAGTGACCAGAAAGAAGGAAAGTAGCCTCTGAGCAAGTTTTTGCTTCCACTCGGAAAACAAACAGCACAAAAATGATGAAGATAATAATTTAAAGATTATTTTTAACAGGATTCCTGGGTGTTAATAATTATCTTTTAAAGTTTTTGAACTGTGTTGAGGACAGCACAGGCCAGGAGATCCTTAGGGAGTCTGTGTTTCATGCCGGGTGCAGAAGGCAAAACAAGCTGAGCCCTAACACAGAACAGAACCCAGAGAGCTGGTGATTAAATGCTATTGCTGACATCATTTGGTAGACAGTCCAGCACCTCTACTACCCACAGGATTCCAGAGCCTCACAGACTTGCAGCTTGGCTTCTCAGACATGTGCAAAGGATCTGACTCCTTTGTTCTCTGAGGGAAACCAGCTGGAGGCCTCTGTCTTATCAGCTAAACTGCCAATGTCTGGCAGCTCCTAGCTTGGAAAAAGGGCTGGGGTGCCATAGGGCCTCCCTTCCTGGGGCCCGCTTTTGTGATCTTGGAACCGCCTGCACTTCTCAGGGCCTTGATTACCTAGTCTCTAAAATGGCCAAATCGATCAGTGATTGTCAAGTACCATAACCTACAATAAAAGTACATTATATTTCAGGATACAATATAAGTATAATGTGTGTATTGTTTTATTTTTATAATTATAGTATATATAATAAAAACAAAAGTAAAAAATTTCAGGTAATAGTTACTTGTAATACTTTATGTCTTCTCTCTACTCTTTTTCTCTCCTTTCTTTAATGCTAGTCAGGAGTGTATTAGTCAGGGTTCTCCAAAGAAACAGAACCAGTAGAATGAATATATATGTATAGAGATTTATCAGCTTAGCTTACAGGATAGAATCCGAGTAGTCCAACAATGGCTGCACCACACTGGAGAGGCTGAGAATCCGTAGTTGCTCAGTCTACAAGGACAAATGTCTCAGTAGTCCCAATCTGGCGCTGAAGGTCTAAAAAATTCCAAAAGATAAGCTAGTCTTCAGTCTACAGCAGCAAGACGAACTCACCAGCAAGAGAGAAGGCAAGCAGCAAGAAGCCTGGAGTTCTCTCTGCCTTGGCCTTTTATAGGGGCTGCCATCAGAAGGTAACACCCACATTTAGGGTGTGTCTTCCAGCTTCAGATGATCCAATCAAGAAGATCTCTTTCATTTCAGTTAATCCCAGATCCAGTCAAGTTGACATCCAGGATTAGCCATCACAAGTCCACCCCTTGTCAACTTGACACCCAATAGCATCTATGTCATGCTTAATTCTCAAATGAAAACAATGTTGAGGTCATAATTTCACCTAACATGATATAACTATCCAATAATACAATGACCAATGCATTATATATCTTAGAGTAAGTGATAAGGTCTTTGAGGAATGCTTAGTTCTTTAGTGTCTCATAACCCAATACAATCATATTGGTTCACAACACTTAATTGCTTAACACATCTCAATTACATATTCAAAAAAGAATAACTCAAGTATCTGCTTAACATGTGTATACATGCACAAGCCTATTCTTAACCAAATAGGACAAAAATACTCATGTCAATTACAATCCACGTTTCTGCAACTGGTCACGTGGCCTAAGCTGGTATTTGTAACTACCTTCCTCTACTACCCATTCTGTATTTCCTCCACCATCAGCAAGCACCTCTGCAGGTCTTGGCTCTTTTCCTGGAGGAGTGACCCATACTTTCATCCCTGAAGGGTCTGGGCCATTTGTTGTCCTGTCTGGATTGGGTTGTTACAGTTTCCCATTGACCTTAAACACAGGACATGGTAACAACAAAAGTCACCCTAAGGAGTCTCTTGCCTCCCAGATATAATGTTCATTACGCCCATTGTGGAGAACAAGTGCAATTGCCCCCTGGTAGTCTGGATCATTCTGGGTCAATCACCCCTCCTAATACTGTTATTCCTTTCTTAGCCTGCTGACTTAAGGGCATCAGAAGCCCAAAGTGTCCAGGGGGAAGTCTTAGCTTCCAGTTCAACAGAATGTTTATTGTCTCTCCTGGCAGAAGCACTCCCTTCTCTGGAACCAAAACATCCAAGTCAGTAGAGTGCAAAGTCGAGGGTACAAGAAGCAAAAATTTTCATAGTGGGTCACCAGGGGTGATAGTGAGTGGAATTATTCCCACTTCCACCCCTTGATTCCTAGACCCATGAATCCTGGCCATAGGGGAAACTGTACCATATATCAGACTCTGATTTAAAGCATACACTGCCTTCTGGAGGACCCTGCCCCAGCCCTCCAGGCTATTGCCACCTAATTGGTGCTGTAACTGTGTCTTTAAGAGACCATTCCATCGTTCTATCAAGCCAGCTGCTTCAGGATGGTGGGGAACATGGTAAGACCAATGGATTCCATGACCATGGGCCCACTGTCACACTTCTTTGGCTGTGAAGTGAGTTCCTTGGTCAGAAGCGATGCTGTGTGGAATACCATGATGGTGGATAAGGCATTCTGTAAATCCCTGGATGGTAGTTTTGGCAGAAGCATTATGTGCAGGAAAGGCAAATCCATAACCAGAATAAGTGTCTATTCCTGTAAGGACAAAACACTGTCCCCTCCAAGATGGAAGTGGTCCAATGTAGTCAACCTTCCACCAGGTCGCAGGCTGGTCACAATGGGGAACAATGCCATATCGGGGGCTCAGTGTTGGTCTCTGCTGTTGGCAGATCTGGCACTCAGCAGCAACTGTAGCCAGGTCAGCTTTCGTGAGTGGGAGTCCATGTTGTTGAGCCTGTGCATAACCCTCATCTCTGCCTCCATGGCCACTTTGTTGATGGGCCCATTGAGTAATGACAGGGATAGCTGAAGAAAGAGGCTGACAGTCCACAAAGCGGGTCATCTGATCTACTTGATTATTGAACTCACCTTCTGCTGAAGCCACTTTTTAATGAGAATTTACATGAGACACAAGTATGTTCACATCCTTTGCCCATTTGGAGAGATCTATCCACATACTTCTTCCCCAAATGTCTTTCTCACCAATTTTCCAATCATGTTCCTTCCAAGTCCCTGACCATCCAGCAAAACCATTGGCTACAGCCCATGAATCAGTATATAATTGCACTTCTGGCCATTTCTCCTTTCAAGCAAAATGCACGACCAAGTGCACTGCCTAAAGTTCTGCCCACTGTGAAGACTTTCCTTCCCCAGTGTCCTTCAGGGTTGTTCCAGAAATTGGCTGTAATGCTGCAGCTGTCCACTTCTGAGTAGTGCCTGCATAGCGTGCAGAACCATCTGTAAACCAAGCCCTAGTCTTCTCTTCCTCAGTCAACCAATCATAGGGCACACCCCATGAAGCCATAGGTGCATGCTTGAGAACAGGAGGCATCGTAACAGGAGTAGGAACCATAGGCATTTGGGCAACTTCTTCATGTAACTTGCTTGTGCCCTCTGGGCCTGCTCGAGTCCGATTACATATATACCACTTCCATTTGATACTGGATTGTTGCTGTGCATGGACTATTTTATGGCTTGGAGGGTCAGATAACACCCAGCTCATGATGGGCATCTCTGGTCACATGGTGACTTGGTGGCCCATTGTCAAACGTTCAGTTTCCACTAAGGCCCAATAGCAGGCTAAGAGCTGTCCCTCAAAGGAAGACTAGTTGTCCACAGAGGAAGGCAAAGCCTTACTCCAAAATCCCAATGGCCTCCGCTGTGATTCCCCTATGGGGGCCTGCCAGAAAATCCATACAGCATCTGTATCTTCCACTAATACCTCAAGCACCATCGGGTCTGCTGGATCATATGACCCAAGGGGCAGAGCACTTGAACAGCAGCCTGGACCTGTTGAAGGGCCCTTTCCTGTTCCAGGCCCCACTCAAAGGTAGCTGCCATCTGAGTCACTTGGTATATGGGTCGTAGTAACACACCCAGATGAGGAATGTGCTGCCTCCAGAATCCAAACAGGCCCACCAAGCATTGTGCTTCTTTCTTGGTGAAGGGAGGGGCCAAATGCAATGACTTATTCTTCACCTTAGAAGGAGTGTCTCTGCATGCTCCACACCACTGAACTCCTACAAATTTCACTGAGGTAGAAGGCCCTTAAATTTTGGTTGGATTTATTTCCCATCCTCTCATGAACATATGCTTAACCAACAAGTCCAGACCATCTGCTACCTCCTGCTCACTGGATCCAATCAGCATAACATCATCAATATAGTGGACCAGTGTGATATTTTGTGTAAGAGTCAGGCAATCAAGATCCCTTTGGACCAAGTTATGACACAATGCTAGAGAGTTAATATACCCTTGAGGCAGGACAGTAAAGGTATACTGTTGTCCTTGCAAGCTGAAAGAAAATTGCTTCTGGTGGTCCTTATGAACTGGTATTGAGAAGAAAGCATTTGCCAAATCAATAGCTGCATACCAGGTACCAGGAAACCACATCTGGTACAGCAGCTGCAATTGGAGTCACTACTTAAGTTTTCAATAGTCAGCTGTAATTCTCCATGACCCATCTGTCTTCTGCAGAGGCCAAATAGGAGAGTTAAAGGGAAATGTGTTGGGAATCACCACCCGTGCATCTTTCAAATCCTTGATGGTAGCACTAATTTCTGCAATCCCTCCAGGGATGCAATACTGTTTTTGATTCACTATTTTCCCTGGCAGAAGTAATTCCATTTGGCCTTTCCAACCATAATAGCCCTCACTCCACAGGTCAGGGAACCAATGTGGGGATTCTGCCAATTCCTAAGTATATCTATCCCAATTATACATTCTGGTACTGGGGAAATAACCACAGGATGAGTTTGGGGACCCACTGGACCCACTGTCAGTCAGACTTCAGCCAAAACTCCATTTATCACCTGACCTCCATAAGCCCCTACTTTAACTGGAGGGCCACAATGCTTTTTAGGATCTCCTGGAATCAGTGTCAACTCAGAAGCAGTATCCAATAGGCCGTGGAATGTTTGATTATTTCCTTTCCCCCAATGTACAGTTACTCTAGTGAAAGGCCACAGGTCCCTCTGGGGAAGGATGGGTGAGAGGCGAACAGCATAACTCTTTGGTACTGTGACAAAGTCCCTCCTCAAGGGCACCCGGCCTTCCCTTCATTAAAGGGGTTCTGGGTCTGTAAATTGTCTCAAGTCTGGAAATTGGTTGACTAAGCGAGATTCTCTATTACTACGATGCAATACTGACTTCCTGTCATTCGTCCTAGAGCTTTTCTGCTTATACAGATCAAATAAAAACTTAGTAGGCTTCTTATGTATGTGGTCCCTGTAAACACCATGATTTATTAGCCAGTACCACAGGTCCATTCGAGTCATGCCATTGTAGGTATTGTTTTGCCTTTGCCACCCATTATGATAAGTACGCTCACCTTGTCTTTGGTAATTCAATACTGCCACCTGACCCCTACTCTGAGGTCCTGTTACACCTATTATATTTACATTTAATTTATGCAATTGAGCAGCAGCATCTCCAACTGTAAGATTTGGCATAAGGAAAAGAGCAAAAACAAAGCTCTTCAAACATTCTGGTGTCTCTCTCAGTACTTTCCATCTTATAAAATCAGTAAAAGGCATGTCCTCTGGGCCCTCCCATTGTGGAGGATTTGGTGTTGCACTGTGAATCCACTCCAGCATACCAATTTGCCTGAGGCTTACAATCCCTTCATCAACCCTAAGCCAGGGGATATCAAGTATCTCAGCTCTCTGTCAGTAGGTATTTTGATAAATACCTCAGCCAACCAATCAAATAAACTTTAACACCCTTTTTAACAACACGAGCTTCCATATTAAACCTAGACTCTCCAGTCAGGGGGCCCACATCAATAAACTCAGCCTGATCCAATTTTATGCTCCTTCCGCCATTATCCCATATGCTTAAAATCCATTCCAAGACATATTCATTAGACTTCTGCTTGAAAGAATTAGCAAATTCACTAAATTCTTTAGTGGTGTAGTGCACCTCCTCATGGACCACACTTTCTATCTCTCCTCTAGGGGCCTGTTTAGCTTTGAGTCTGGTTATAGGTCTAGAGGCAACAATAACTGGGCCCTGAGGGACATCAGCTTCCTCTTGCTGAATGGGATTAGCTTCCTCAATGGGATTAGTTGCCTCAGGCAAGGGTGGGGAAGGTGGGTCTGCTGGGGGTGGGGAGATTAATTCATCAGGTGAATCAAATTCCTCAGAGTCTGAGGATACAAAATCCTCAGCCTCCTCAGGGTTCTCCCACACATCGCCATCCACTTGTCAGGATTCCAATCTTTTCATACCAATGCCCTCACCTTTACTGCTGACAGCCTTTGAGGGTGGGAACTAAATTTGCATTATAGGTCAACCAAACATATAATAAGGGCTCCAGCTTCATTTTCTGCAGTTTTAGCTCTCTGGCTGCTGGAGAGAAGATTCTCTTCCACTTCCAGGGCACACTTGGAAACATTCAAACTGTTGATTGAAATCTGGAGCTTGTCAATTTTATCATTAATCTCATTGTTTATCTTCATCACTTTATCCAAAGATATTAGAAGTAACCAGCCAGCAGATCGGAAGTTCTTATTTTTCCACATTATTTTTCCACAAATCGTCAAATGTTTTATGTATAGAGTCACTACGTTTCTTGCTCTTCACAAGAGGTGAGTTAGGAAATTCAAATGGGTCTATTTCCATAATTGTTTCAAATAGTCTACACCATGGATTTTCAGTGCTCTCCATGCTATCTGAAGAATCTGAATTGGAGAGCCTGCTCCAAATACCAAGAAGCCCATTAAAGAAATTCATTGTTTCAATTCTGTTTCTCTAGAACCACTCCTGGTACCACTACCTGTATTAGTCAGGGTTCTCCAAAGAAACAGAACCAGTAGAATGAATATATATGTATAGAGATTTATCAGCTTAGCTCACAGGATAGAGTCCGAATAGTCCAACAATGGCTGCACCACACTGGAGAGGTTGAGAATCCATAGTTGCTCAGTCCACAAGGCCAAATGTCTCAGTAGTCCCAATCTGGCACTGGAGGTCTAACAAATTCCAAAAGATCAGCTAGTCTTCCGTCTACAGCAACAAGATGAACTCACCAGCAAGAGAGAAGGCAAGCAGCAAAAAGCCTGGCCTTCTCCTCTGCCTTGACCTTTTATAGGGGCTGCCATCAGAAGGTAACACCCACATTTAGGGTGTGTCTTCCAGCTTCAGATGTTCCAATTAAGAAGATCTCTCTCATTTCAGTTAATTCAAGATCCAGTCAAGCTGGCACCCAGGATTAACCATCACAAGGAGTTACTAATTTTAAATTGCTCACAGGATTTCCTGGGACAAACCATCAGGCCATTGGGCGATTCCATAGTGATGAGACCTTTCAGCACTTGGACATAATGCAGAGGACTGACTTGTCAACAGTAACACTCACCAGTAAAGGGTCTGCATGGCCAGTGCTATTTTGAGTTCATTTATATCACTGGTCCCATTTAATAGCCAAATCAGTTCCATGAGGTAAGTACATTGATTACATCCATGTTCTATATAAAGATAGTATGAAACACATAGGTTAATAATTTTCCCATGACACATAACAAGGAAGAAATAAGACTAGTTGCTAAACGGGCTAGTCTGACCCTTGAGCTCCTCTTATTCAGAGTTACTCAGTTCTGCCAACGTTGCTGGTTGATGGAGTTCTAACAAGGCACGTAGCTCGCAGTCCAGTCTTGTTTCCTGGTCTCATAGTGTTCTGAGTATGGCTAGAATGTCCCTGGGAGGGGACCAGCTTAAAGTAGAAGAAGCAAGAAACAGGAAATGACTCAAAACCAGAACTCCAAGAGAACTCAACCTTGTGCATCTGCAACTAAAAGTAACCTACCCTATGTATAAGTTCAGTTCAGTAAGGAAAGTGAACACTGGCAGAGACATAAAGCGGCCTTTCTCCAGAGAAGACTGAAATTTGCCCTAATTCCCATACTTTATGCACCAGTGAAGACAGTGCTCAGCAAGGACTTCTCCTTGAACCAGGAAGGAAGTAGTAGCCTCCAGCCATGGCCCTTGTCACCTGAGGCTGTTGAGAGGGTGAAAATTCTGTGGTGAAAGCCTCCTTTGTGCAGTGTTTTCCTTCTCCCTCCAGGAACTGAAGAATGGAGGAAAGAGAAAAAGATGGACTTGGTCCACAAGCTGAAAGATTTCATCAAGAAAGTGAACTTTCAGGAAGACTTTAAGAGGCAAAAAATGGCTCAGAGAAAGGAACCAAAGAAGGTAGAAGAGGTGATCATTGTGCTCTTCCAGGACAGAGCCGGCATGACCCATTTAAAGTGAAAACTGGCTCGTGTCACTCTGTTCAACACTCTCTTCTTGCAGAAAAGGGCTGCACAATTTATATAGCTTGGATCCTGAACATCCCCCAAAAGCCTATTTGTGGAAGGTCCAATCACCAGTCCACAGTGTCACTGGGAGCTGGGCCTTTACAAGGTAGAGCCAAGTGAAAGGATTTTGTTCATCAGGGATGTGCTCTTGAAGGGCACATGGGAACCCCAGTCCCTTCCTCCCTGTCTTCTCTCCCACTACCACCAAGTAAACAGGCCCCTCTGACCTGCACTGTCCTAATGCAACAGGACCAGTAATCAGAAGCTGAAACATCTGACACCAAAATCAGAACAAACCATTCCTACTCTAAACTGATTACCTTGAGTATTTGTCACAGCAACGGAAAGCTGATTCACACAATAGCCCTTATTCAGAATTCCAAATGGGGCATATCTTCACAGAGACAAACCTTGACCCCACGACTTAATTTGTACCTTGTCTTATAGTCATTCTTTGCTTTGTTTTGTTTCTGAGCACATGTCACCACTTAGTACATGGTTCATTTAGTCATTTGCAGCATGCTGTGCCCTCTCTGGAGTATAATACCATGGAGGAGATGCCAGATGGAGTCTAATTCTTTTCCTGTGGCAGCCCTGAGCCTCTGAACTAAGACTGACTTTAATTGGTACAAAAGAATGAAAAAAAGAGAATAATGAATAAATCTAGGAAAAGGAAAGAAGATGCAGTAAAGAACACTGAGAAAGAAAAAAAAGATCCCTACCAATAAAGAAACCTGAAAAATTAGATGTACAATGTAAACATGGAGGCTAAAGTGAGGCAAAGTGAGAACAGGTAAGTCTGGAGGTTTCAAAAATAGGAACACTGTATTATCTTCAAAGCGACTAGGACCTAAGGACCTACCTGTTTTACTACCCCTCTCTCTAGTTTCCCCCAAATAAAGAATTCCAATAGCTTCTATTTATTTTTAGGCATTTTCTCTTACTAGCCTCTGTCTTTGTGGTGTCCCTAAAAGCAATGCATTGTTCCTATTTTGTCAGTGAAGAAAATGGGAAAAGTAAGTTATGTACTCACTCACAACAGCCAAAAGGTGAGAATGACTCAAGTGTCTAGCAATGGATGAATGAAAAAATAAAATGTGGTATATCCATACAGTGAAGTATTAGGAAGCGATAAAAAAGGAAAATGAATAATGAATGCCATTATATTTATAAACTTTGGAAACAACATGCTACATGAAATAAACCAGACACATAAAGTCATAAACTCTATAGTGTAATTTATATAAAATAACCAGGATAAGTAAATCCATCAAAACAGAGGTTAAGGTGGTAGGGGGTTGACTGTTTAATGGTACATACAGTGCTATGGGACTTGAGGGAAGTGCTAATTGTGAAATGCTGTGAAAATATTAAATACCACCACATTATACATTTTTAAATTGTTGGCTTTATGTGAATGTTGTTTCCATAAATTAAATTAAGACATTAAGGAACTTGTACAGGTCCACAGAGAATTAGTACAGAATTAGTAAGAATTTGTTGGGAATCTCATAAATCTATATTTTTAACACTCTGCCCTGGTGTCTTCAAAGCTAAGACAAAGCCTTAAATTTCCTTTTACTATTAACTCAGAAATGAGGAGATGAAGGTCTCCTGAACCCAGGGAACAACCTCAGGATATCTGAATTTTCTAGAATTGTATTCAAAAGTTTGTAAGTAGGTACATACCCAGAAGTTTCTGTGGAAAGAGTTCAGTGTTTTGATACTGTTTTTCAAAGATATCCAAGGCGCTAAAAGAATTATAACATGTATGTCCCAACCCTGTCATTTCACAGATGACAAAACTGAAAAATGGAAATTGGTGCAGAGGCCAGTACTGCTGTGCTCCTGACCTTGTCCTTCCTTTTACAGCGTGGCTGGCTATCTCTTTCTTAAAAATCATCTTTATGCTCATTTACATGAACAATAATATATCAAATAGGAAAGTAAAATGGATAATTTAAGTACATGAAACTTACAAAACAATGACAACAAAAAAGTTTAAATAGGAAAATCTTTAAAAGGAATTCTTCAAGAAGTTACAAAAGGATGTTACACAGCAACACAAAAGTGGAGCTATTCCAAACTTAAAAGCTTTTATACAGCAAAGGAAACAAAGGAAAAGGTAGTCCACAGAACAGGAGAAAATATTCATCATCTGATAAGGATTCATGTCCAAACATATACAGAGCTACAACTTCATGGAAAAGGGGTAATTTCTGACTAAAAATAGTTATAGGAAAACAGGCATGATGCCACATGCCTTTAATTCAAGTACTAAAGAGGCTGAGGCAGAAGAATCACAAGTTCAAGGCCTGACTGAGCTATCTAGAAAGATATTGTCTCTAAAAATAAATAATAATACAATAACTAAGGGACTGAAATGAACACTTCTTCAAAGAAGAAGACATCAAGTCAACAGATAAGTGAGAACATGTTCAACATGATTAGCTACCAAGAAAATAAAAATCACCCAATTACAGCAGTGACATGATATTTTCACTATGACTTCCAAGGGCTGGGGGAAGGGAGCAAAGTTATAAGACGAATGGTAAAACAGGTATAAGATGAATGCATTCTGGAGATAAATACAATGTACAGTGTTAATTCTGTTTACTGTTACTGCATAACATATTAATTTTTTTGAGACAGGGTCTCTTTGTAACCCCATGCATGGAATGGACTGTGTAAACCAGGTTGGCCTTGAACTCACAGAGCTCTGCCTGCCTCTGCCTCCCGAGTGTTGGAATTAAGGCTTGTGCCGTCACACCCCACCCATATTAAATTTTTTAAGGGACAGGAGAGATGGCTCAGTGGTTAAGAGCACTGGCTGCTATTCCAGAAGACGCTGGGTTCAAGTCCCACCACCCATTTGGCAGCTAACAACTATCCATAACTCCAAGAGCAGGGAATCTAATGCCCTCTTCTGCAGGCATTGCACTGCACACATATGGTGCACTTACATACACATAGGCAAAACACTCATCCACATAAAAAAAAATAAGTAATTTTTAAATTTTTTTGTTAAGAGCCAGGTGAAGTGGCACACTCATATAACCCCAGTACACAGGAGGCAGAGGTAGGCAGATCCCTGTGAGGCCAGTTTGGTCTACATAGTAAATTCCAGGCCAGCTGAGGTACAGGGAGATGCTGTCTCAAACAAAACAAAACAAACAAAAATTCTGTTAAGAGGGTAGATCCCATGTTAAGTGTGCTTTATAATTAAATGCATATAAAATACTTAAGTAAATATTTATTTATATTAACAATATGTACACATAGAATATATGAAATAATATACAAGATACATGACAGAAACCCAATTAGAATTTAACCAACAGTATGTTCCCATTGATATAATTACACAATTTACAGCCTGCAAAGTGGAACTTGCTATGTCATCCTATCCTACCAAAGTACATAAGAGTGAGTGTGTTTCAGCAGGGGCCAGTGCAGATTTCAGGAAAAATACTTTACAGTCTCCTCATCTTTAAGAACCCTAGTTAAAACAGCATTTTCCAAACTTTCAGGTGAAAATGAATCACCTGGGCATCTTGTTAAAATCAGATTCCTAGTCAGTTCTGGAGAAGGGTACAAGCTTCTCCTTCCTAACTCTCAAGTAATGCTGATGTTTCCAGAACAAACATAAGAGTGACAAGGCACGGGGCCATTGTGCCTTGGGTGTTTGTGCCTATGCAGTGCTTGGGTTGGTGAATCCATATTTTCTGGGAAAACTTATTAAATGCAGTTCCCTCATGCATTATATCAAATCTACCACTGTACAAGTGGAAATTGAGTCTATGTAACTTTTATAAGTTGTAATATTTCTTAAAATAAATCTCACCTATACAGCAAAACAAGGCCTGCAATTCCCTAGCTCTTCTTCCCCAGAGATGCAGATTAGGTATGTCTTTGGGGCTGGGAACTTGCATTTTAGTGGCCACCACATATCATTCCAGTGTATGGTTATGAGAATCATGAGAAAGGCAAATACCTGTATGTGTCATGCAATCTGATATAATGAAGAAAGAAAATAATACATTGTTATATGGGGTTTTTTACCCCTAAGTAAAAAAAGGAGTTAAGCTCAAACAGCATTTAGCACGCAATGCTGTCGTCACTCAATTCTCACATTAGCTCACCATAAGTTCTAGTGTCTACACCAAAATAAGGGGGAGTTCAGTAAATCCGGGGTGTGGGGTAGTTGCCAGGGTGTCCCTACCTGTTGATTTGTCATTTATGCTTCAAGTAATTCATTTCATGAAACTAGGCCTTTAGAATATGAAAGTTAATAATTTCAAAGTCAAATAGTGAATATGAAAATGTTTGGTACCACACAGAAGTTTCCTTGATAGAAAAATAGTGAAGAGTTGATCAAAATTTAAGTGTTTAAAAGAAAATTTTTTCTCCAAAATCTTGAATGTTTTGAAAATATAATATTTTAATTAATTGAGACTTTCATACATGCATCCAATGTATCACGTTAACACCCATGCTCCTCCTCCTAACTCCTCCCAAATCCACTCCACCTTCTTATGACCCTCCCAACTTCATGTTCCCTCTTTCTCTTTTTTTTATAACCTATGAGTTCAGTTCGGGCTGTCCATATACTCATAACTGTGGGGGTATTCTCTAAAAAGCATGGTCAACCCACCAGGGGAGAAAGAGTCTTAAAAAAACTGATTTTCCATGTCTCAGGAACCATCAGCTATGGGTGGGAGCTCAAAGCCCCTCCTCTCTCTCCCTGATGGAAAGTTAACTGGCAGGCAACCACAGCTGCTGTGAGTTCATGAATGTGGCATGGTGGTCCTGTCACATCCAAAAGATGCTGCTTCACCCCAGTCCTCCACGATCTCTGGCTCTTAGAATTTTTCCACGTCTTCTCCAGCCATGATCCCTGAGATTTGGGGATAAGGGGTATGAGGCCGATGTCTCATTTATGGCTAAGCACTCCACAGACACCCACTCCTTATTCTCTGCCAGAATTTGAATCCTAAATACATAGTTCTAAGTAAATGAAACCAGAATGAAGAGACTACCTATTCTACAATTCCAAAACTATGGACATAGAGAAGGAATTAGTAGGGGTGATGCTGGGAAGGCGAGAAATCCTGGCTGCAAAGACAGAGGGTGACAGTAAAGGAGCAAGTGAAACTCAGCAGGGGCCCAAAACTACACTGTCTAGTTACCATGGTTTCCAACAACTTGCCCTGCAGTGTAGTTTTCAGGTGTAACTGATGTTAAAACTAAGAATTGAAAATAAACACTTCGAGGTTACAACTTATTTTTTTAATTATTTATTTAATAACCATATAATTAGAAGAAGCATTTCATTATAACAGCATTGACATATTCAATAACAATTTCCAGAGCTAAGATTCATTTCTTTCAAAATTGTCTATAAATTTTTAGGTTTATAGTTGAATTAATACATTTATACAATATTGCACTCCATATAGACCCTATAAGACATAAAATTAAATGAGGTTTTAAACTTTAAAAAAGATCTCCTTTCCATTATTAAAATACAGTTTCATACAGAAAAATTCATTTTTAATACGATTGACACTAAGATGCACATGCATTTCTAATCTCTATATATCTGATTATTATTAGTCATGGTTGGTTACTTTCTGAGCTCCTTGGGATCTGAGCATGGATATAAAGTCATCAGGTAGATTTCAATGGTAATGTTTTTCACGTCTACTAAGTATTAAGGAGCAAATTTTTATGCTTTGAAGAATTTTTTTTCTTTATTTATTTATATACCCATTTCCCAGGTAGCACCCTCCCATAGCCACCATTCCCCCACTAGAGCCCTTATATTCTGATATCCCTGCTACTGTCTGCTGTGTTGTCAGCACCCCCAGCCATCACCCACTACTTGTCCTTCTGGTGAATCTAGTCAGCCTACCTAGAGGTCTTTGTTTTAGGAGGGTCAGCTGTTCATCATCTAGCAGTAATCAGTTGTCCATATTCCTTTGGATACGACTGGAGTCTGCTGTTCATTTTCCCAGTTCTATGCTGGGTTACTATCTGGGAATCCCTTTGGCCACCCTGGCCAACAACTCAAAAGAAGGTATCACCTGTCTGGCATTGTCGCTTGTTATGTAGACTTTAGCTATACATATGGACTCTTATGAAGTTATGTTGGCCCCTTTAATCTTTGGTTATACTTTCCTTTTGGGTGTTTAAGGCCATACAATTGGTCCAGATAAACTGACTTATTTTCGCTCTTAAGGTCATTTGAGGATCTGTTCCTCAGGGGTCACATGGGCTTGGGGGAAGCCCCTGGCTCCTTTCTTTTACCGGTTCAGCCTATGTAAACATAAGTCAAAGGTACTGCTCGACCATGGTTGGCTTCACTTGGAAGCATGGAGGAAATGATTCCTCTGTGTTGACCCTCCTCTTTATAGACTGGACACTGGTTCAAACCCATCTTGTGGGGTCTCCTTGGCCTCCTTGATCAAGAGGACAGGTGACCCACCACCATTATAGGACATTTTGAGAGATGCTCATAGTCCCCTGGAACTAGTCGACCTAGGAGGGCAAGGAGCAAAAAGTGTCATTTATGCCCCTCAGACCAAATTATTATAGACCTCAAAGTATGTCTGTTAAACACCCAAGAAGGTTAGTTCCACCAGTCTGGTACTTTTAATTACTGAAGGTCATGTAGATAAATCTTGGGCAAAGACCAGTTATTCTCGTATAAACCTTACATAGACATATATTTCTTGATGTGCTTTGTATAATTTGTCAGTAGTTTGTAGGAGTAATATGGTTCTCTCTGGTTTTCATAGACATATATTTCTTGATGTGCTTTGTATAATTTGTCAGTAGTTTGTAGGTTTTCAAAACTAGATAGGCATTGTTTATCTCTCACATTGTCTCACCCCTCCATCATGGTTTTCCCACTTAAAGTGCCCCATTTGCCCCCTTTCTCCCTTACTAATACCTTTCTCCTATGGTCCTACCTCTCTTGAGCTCCTTCTTTCCTTTTATCCCCGAGGTTGCTTGTATACCCTTCCCTCACCCCTCCCTTAAACTAAACCAATTTTTATCCATATATCCCTTATTAAGGCCTGTTTCCTACTGTTCTTCTCTTTCAGGTTATTTCTTTTCCTTTACCTCCCTGTTTCTTTTCCATTATCCTGATTCCTGTAGTTTTGTCTGGTTGCAAATTTATTTATCAGAGTCTGGATCTAGGATCCACATATGAGGGAGAACATATGTCGATTTTTTTTTTCTGAGTCTGTGTTACTTCACTTAGTATAACAGTTTCTAGTTCCATCCATTTATTTGCAAATTTCATGATTTCATCTTTCTTTACTGCTGAGTAAAACTCCATCATATAAATGAACCACATTTTCATTATCCACTCATCAACTGAGGGACACTTAGGTTTCTTCCATCTCTTAGCTATTGTGAAAAGAGCAGCAACAAACATGGATGTACATGTGTCTCTGCAATAGGATGAGTTCTTTGGGTATATGCAAAGGAGTGGTATAACTGGATCAAATGGTAGGTTCATTTGTAGTTTTTTAAGAGTTCTCCACACTGCTTTCCATAGGGGGTTGAACCAGTTTGCAGCCCCTTTCCCCACATCCTCTCCACCATTTGGTATTATTTGTTCTCTTGATCTTAGCCAGTTTGACAGGGGTGAGGTGAAACTTAAAGTGGTTTTAATTTGCATTTCCCTAATTATTAATGATGTTGAACATCTTTTAAGATGTTTCATAACCATCTTTACTTCTTCTTTTGAGAACTCTCTGTTCAGCTCTTTAGTCCATTTTTTAATTGTGTTGCTTCTTGTCTTGGTTCTCTGTTTTTTTAGTTCGTTATAAATTCTGGTTATTAAACCTCTGTCAGATGTGTTGCTGGTGAAGATTTTCTCCCATTCTGTGGGTTTTCTGTTTGCTTCCTTGGTTGTCTCCTTTGATGTACAGAAGCTTTTTAGTTTAATGAGGTCCCATTTGTTAATTCTTGCCCTTGTTTCCTGGGTAACTGATGTCTGGTTTAGAAAATCCTTTCCTATGCCTATATCTTGTAGGTTATTCCCAATGTTTTCTTCTAATAGTTTCAGAATTTCAGGCTTTACATTGAGGTCTTTGAGCCATTTGGAATTGACTTTTGTGCAGGGTGAGAGATAGGGGTTTAGTTTCATTCTTCTACAAGTAGAAATCCAGTTTTGCCACCACCATTTGCTGACCATGCTGTCTTCCTTGGCCCCTTTGTCAAATATCAGGCAGCTGAAATTTCATTTGCTCATATTTGGGTCTTCAATTTTGTTCCATTGGTCTATGGGTCTATTTTTGTGCTAGTACCATGTTGTTTTTATGACTATAGCTCTATAATATAGTTTAAAATACGGTATAGTAATCCCCTGAGCATTGCTCTTAGTGCTCATGGTTCCTTGCTCAGAGTTACTATGGCTATTCGAGGTCTTTTTTGCTTCCATATGAATCTTAGGATTTTTTTTTCCAATTCTGTGAAGAATATCATGGGGATTCAGGCCTTGCATTGAATCTATATATGACTTTTGGTAGGATGGTCATTTTCACAATATTAATTCTTCCTATCCATGAGCATGGGAGGTCCTTCCATCTTCTCATGTCTTCCTCAATTTCTTTCTTTAAAGATTTAAAATTTTCATTGTAGAGTTTTTTTAATTTCTTTGCTGAGGTTTACTCCAAGATATTTTAATTTTTTTGGAGCTATTGTGAATGGGAGTGTTTCCATGTGCTCTTTCTCTGATTGCTTGTTATTGGTATATAGAAAGGCTATAGACTTCTGTAGGTTAATTTTGTAACCTGCCACTTTACTGAATGTGTTAATAATTTCTAGGAGTTTTCAGGTGGAATTTTTGGCATCCCTTAGATATAATATCATATCATCTGCAAAAAGGGATAATTTAATCTCTTCTTTTCCAATTATTACTCCTTTAATTTCCTTCTCTTGTCTTATTTCTCTTGCAAGAGTTTCAAGTACAGTGTTAAAGAGAAGTGGGGACAGTGGACAGCCTTGTCTGTTTCCTGAATTCAATGGGAATGCTTCCAGTTTTTCTCCATTTAGAATGATGTTGGCTGTGGGTTTGCTGTATATGGCTTTAATTATGTTGAGGTATGTTCCCTCCAGTCCAGTTCCCTCTAGGACATTGAACATAAGATCATCTTGAAGTT
>NW_008329320.1:409002-436775 GCF_000622305.1 Nannospalax galili
GTTCCAGCATCTATTCAGATGACCATGTGATTTTTGTCTTTAAGTCCATTGATGTGATTTTTAAAAATGTTTATTGAACCATCCCTGCATCACTGAAATAAAGCCTACTTTATCATGGTGGGTGATATTTTTGATGTGTGTCTGTATGAGGTTTGCAAGTATCTTGTTGAGAATTTTTGCATCTATGTTCATTAAGGATATGGGTCTATAGTTTGTTTTTTGGTTGTAGCTTTACCTGGATTTGGTGTTCGAGTGCTGCTGGCTTCATAGAAGGAATTTGGAAGTTCTCCCTCCATTTCTATTTTTTTGAATAAATTAAGTAGCATTGGATGCAGATCTTCTTTAAATGTCTGATAGAATTCTGCTGTAAATCCATCTAGTCCTGGGCTTTTTTAAGTTGGGAGGTTTTGTATTACTGGTTTCAATTTCTCTTAGTGTTATGGGTCTGTTTAAGCTGTTAATCTCTTCTGAGTTTAGTTTTGGTGTTTCCCATGCCTTTAGATATCCACCCACTTCTTTTAGGTTTTCAAATTTAGCAGCATATAGGTTTCTAAAATATTCCCTTATAATGTTCTGTATCTTTCTGGTGTCTGTTGTGATGTTTCCCCTTTCATCTCTGATTTTGTTGATTTGGAGGTACTCTTTCTTTCTTTTAGTTAACTGGGCTAGCAGTCTGTCAATCTTGTTTATCTTTTCAAAGAACCAGCTCTTAGAATTGTTGATTCTTTGTATTGTTTTCTTTGTTTCAATTTCATTGATTTCTGCCCTGATTTTTGTTATTTCTTCTTGTCTGCTGGGTTTTGGTTTCATTCGCTGTTGCTTTTCAAGTGTATTGAGTTGCAATGTTAAGTCATTTATCTGTATTCATTCCGATTTTTTGATGTAGGCACTTAGAGCTATAAAATTCCCTCTAAGGACCACTTTCAGCGTGTCCCAGAGGTTTTGCCCTGTTGTATTGTCCTTTTCATTTAATTCCAGGTATACTTTTATTTCTTTCTTAATTTCTCTTTTGACCCATTCATCATCTAGGAGTGCGTTGTTTAATCCCCATGTGTTCATGTGGTGATTAGGGCTTCTTCGGGTGTTGAGTTTAATCTCTATGTGTTCATGTTGTGATTGAGGCTTCTTCAGGTGTTGATTGTAAGCTTTATTGCATTGTGGTCTGATAGACTACATGGAATTATTTCAGTCTTTTTGTATTTGTTGAGGTTTGTTTTGTGCCCCAGTATATGGTTGTTTTGGGAGAAAGTTCCATGGGATGCTAAGTAGAAAGTATGTCCTTTGGTGCTTGGTGGAATACTCAGTAGATGTCTGTTAAGTCCATTTGATATATGGTATTGTTTAATTCAGATGTCTCTCTGTTAACTCTCTGCCCTGTTTTGGGTGCACCAGAGTTTGGTGAATATATGTTCATGATTGTAATATCTTCTTGATTGATTGTTCCTTTGATCAAAATGAAATAGCCTCTTTGTCTTTTCTGGTTAGTTTCAGTTTAAAGTCTATTTTGTCCGATATTAGGATTGCTACGCCTGCTTTTTACTTAGTGCCATTTGCTTGGTATATTTTTTTCCATCCTTTCACTTTGAGATAGTGTCTGTCCTTGAAAGTGAGATGAGTTTCTTGCAGACAGCCAAAAGATAGGTTTTGTTTCTTAATCCATTTATATAGTCTTTGTCTTTTGACTGGGGAGTTCATTCCATTAATATTTAAAGTTATTAATGAAAGATGAGTATTGAATCTTGTCATTTTTATTTCTGTTTACATTCTTGATATAGCTGTACTTTTCCACAGTTATACCTTCATTGGATTTCTTTCCAGAATACCCTGGGTATAGTTATTCCTTTTGTCAGCTCTTTGTATTGCTTCCAGAACTCCCTGAAGGGCTGGTTTTGCGGACATGAATTCCTTCAGCCTATTCATGTAATGGAAGACTTTTCTTTCCCCTTCGACTATAATAGACATTTTGGCTGGGTATAGTAATCTGGGTTCCATCTGTGGTCATTTAAACCTGGGAATACTTTGGTCCAGGATCTTCTGGCTTTCATAGTTTGCACTGAAAAGTCAGCTGTAATCCTAATGGGTTTTCGTTTATATGTGACTTGTTGTTTCTCTTTTGCAGCTTTCAGAATTGTCTCTTTGTTCTGTACATGTAGTGTCTTTACTATGATGTGCCGTGGAGAGTTTTTTTTCTGGTCCTGTCTGTTTGGTTGTTCTATGTGCTTCTTGTATTTGTATGGGCATGTCTTTCTTTAATAGTGTGAAATTTTCTTCCATGATTCTGTTGAAGATGTGATCCATGCCATTATCCTGGGACTCTTCTCCTTCCTGTACACCTATGATTTGTAAGTTTGGTCTTTTTATGGTGTCACACAATTCCTGCATATTCCATTCTTGTGCTTTCTTAACTTTTTCATAATCTTTGCTTGAGTTGTCTAGTTCATCCACTTTATCTTCCAGTTGATACTCTGTTTTCCATTTCATTCATCCTATTGTTGAGGCTTTCTCTTGTCATTTCTAATTGGCTTATGGAGTGTTTCACTTCATTCTTTATTTCAGCCTGAGTATTCTTCAATATTTCTAGCTCTTTTCTGAATTCATTCAGAAGTTTATCCCTATCTTCCTTCAGCTCTATGATTACCTTGTTTGTGTGTTCTTTAAATTCACTGAATTCTTTTATCATGTGTATAATTTTTCCCCATGTCCTGCATTATCCTAGGGGTGTTCTCATTGTACTCCTCTAGAGGACTACTGGTATTTGGTGGGGATATGTTATTTTGGTTTTTCATGTTATTTTTTTCTCTGTGATTTTGACATGTGGATTTCTTTTGTACTTTCTGATTCTTGTGTGAGACTAAAGCCTTCAAGTTTAGGTCTGCTTCTTTTTGTGAACTTTATGTGTCTTTGTGGTTTACTTGTTGGGCATGAAAAGCTGGTTCGGTTCGTCTAAGCTTCTGGCTCTCTCTTTTGATTTTATATTGGAGTGTCCAGATTGCTTTTGTCTTCAGGAGTTCCCACAAAGGCCCAATTCAGGTGAGGGTCAGATGTTTTCAGGCTTTCTCCTAAGGTCTGGATCCCTCCAGGAAGGATTTTGGCCTCAGGAGTTTGGGGGTTGGACTGGCCTGGGAGCCTGGCCCAGGAAAGATGCTGGTCTAGGGCAGCTGGTAGCCTTGCCACCCAGAGATGCAAAGGCAGATTGGGCATTAAGAGGCCCGAAGGACTCCTGGGGACTGCATTGAGGAGCTGGGTTGGTCTGGATGCTAAGGATCAGTAAGAGGAAAGGTCAGCCCCTGTGTCTCAGAAAGATGCTGGTGGGTGGCGGCCCAGGGAAGCAGAAGGAGGTGAGGGCAAGGGGCCAGGCCCAGAAGCAGTGCTCCTGGGGCCCAAAGAAGGCCTTAAGTTGGTCTGGATGAAAAGGATCAGGAAGCAGTATTGGTTCCTCAGGTGTCTGGGGCCCCAAGACAAGGAATGGAGCAGAGAATGGCTGCGGAGATGGGAGGGTGAATGAGGCTGGGGGAGTCAAGGCACAGAGGCTGTGATGGACTTACCCTGGAGAGAGGCCTGTGGGTAGGAGAGAGGCCTGCAGCCGGTGGTGCAGGCCCAGGGAAGCAGAGGGCGGTGAGCACAACTTATTTTTTTAATGTGTATTTTTCTTCTGCAAGAACCAGTCTGTGTTTTTAACCACTGAGCCATCTCTCCAGCCCCTCAAGTTTACAACTTTGAATCAGTGTCTCAACAGCATTCGGCCAATATCATTTTTAAAAATAAAGTATATCAAACCATATTCTCATAAAAATTTTGGTGATTATATTTTTTGCTTCAAAACAAAATTATTTCAAATTAAAAATTTTTATTGCATTCTTTAAAATCCCTTTTATTAATGTGTAACACAGTAAGTATACACACACACATATATATGTATATATATATATATACTTACTGTGTGCATATATATGATGCATATATTTATATATATCATAGATTTTGGAAGACATGCTCAAAATGATTTTACTACTGAGAAAATGAACAAAAGATCTTGTACATCACTTCTCTAGAATGTAAATTTTCAAACTTTAATGTACGTATGAAGCACATGGGGATCTGTTCCAACACAAAGTCTGATTAAGAAGGTGAGGGTGGGTATGGTCAGCATTTATTGTTTTTAATATTTTCTTAATTATTTTAGTTTTATGTATGTAAGTATACTGCCTGCATGTGTGTAAATGCACCTGTATAGTGCAATGCCCAAGGAGGTCAGAAGAGGGCATTGGATTCCCCTAGAACTGGAGTGATTTACGATTGTTAGCCACTGTGTGTGCTAGGAATCAAACCTTGGTCCTCTGCAGGAGTAGCTAAGGCTCTTAACTACTAAGCCATCTCTCCAGTCCTGGTCCTGCATTTCTAATAAGCTCCCAGATAATGGTTTTGCAACTGGTCCAAAGACCATATTTTGGATGGAAAAATTCACAACACAGCTTTCTGAAGACACTATTTAGAGATCACAGAGTAACAGCCATGCTCAGTTCTCCCTCCTAGGGTTTAGGAAACATGAATCCTTTATCAGTAAACAGGCCAACTCTCCTAGCACCTTCCTACTGCATGTTTCCAGGGAGAGAAGTAGTCCCACTTCCATGGTCATAAAGGCAGGTTGTAGTTAGCACATTGCTTATCCACAAGTGTGGACTTCCTTCGAAGGAAAGAAACACTGTCTAATAATAGAGTGCCTTATATTACACATTCACACAGGTCAATTCATATCAGCCCCACAGTGATCCTTGGAAGTAAGACAGTACCGGTGCACTATAAACCCAGTTACAAGTACAGAACAGCAGAAGTCGGGGGAGTGCTTTCAGAGTTGGAGTGAGTAGGAACAGACTGAAGAAAACAGAGACTGAGTAGATTCTCAGTATGAAGACTGGTGGATTCAGAACACTGGAGACATACGGAGCTGCATCTCTGAAGTCTCCTAAGATCATCAGGAGCAAAGATGCTTTCATTTAATTCTGTGGGAAGTAGACACCACCAAAAAAAAGTCTTAATTCAGAGACTGACATCATCAGATTCACCATGGGCACATTTGAGTCTTACATAAGGAAGACTGGTGAAATGAGTCAATTTGGGGAACTTCTAAGGGAAGAATTAAAAACCACGAAGGTATGAAGTGAGATGATAAGAGGAGAAAGGGGGAAAATATGTACAGCCTTCTTTCCCAAGGATTTAGAGTAAGAGACTAGGGAAAGCTGACAGTTGAAACTATTAAGAAAAAAAAAACCTTGGGGGGCTGAAGGGATGGCTCAGCAGTTAGGAGCACTGACTGCTTTTCCAGATGACCTGGGCTCCATTCCCACACCACATGGCATCTAACGACCACCCATAACGCTAGTTCTAGGGATCTGATGCCTTCTTCTGGCCTCCACAGGCATCGCATGCAAAGTGGGATTAAATACACATAAAATGACAATAAATAGACTGGCCTGGCGGCATGCCTTTAATCCCAACAATTGGGAGGTGGAGGCAGCTGGATCTCTGAGATTGAGGCCAGCCTTGCCTGCATAGTGAGTTTCAGGCCAGCTGGGGCTACAGGGAGATCCTGTCCAAAAATAAATAATTTTTTTACAAAAGTTTTAAAGAAAGAAAAGCTTTATGCCTAAGGCCTATAAAGACACAGCATGCCTTTTCAAACTAGTTACACTCACGTGTGATTTGAGACTAAGGAAATAATTTTCATAGGCAAAGTCTCTTTCTGTACTTCCCATGACTGTGTTCACTCTAGCATTATTCCTAGAGAAAAACAAAACAAAGAAAACTTGAAAACAACATGCATGTTCATAATATAGACTGAGTAACTAAACTGTTGTGCAATAAGAAATAAGATTATAATGGCATTATAAGATTGAGAGAAAATGTGAAGAACATTAAAAAATAAACCTAAGTAGCAAGGCACACCTCCTCCTGGATGAAAAGAATTAATGCCACAATATCAGTTCTCCAAAATTGACACGTAAATGTAATACCAAGGGACTATTTTTAGTTTGACAAATTAATTCTGAAAACTTATGGAAAATAAGTCTATTACATTTAACAGGAAATATTTTTAAAGATTGATAGCATACTTACAGTGAAAGTCAGTAAAATGTACTACCTTTTCAGTTATGCTCATTGAAACTGCATTTGGGGCATACAGGTAACAGAGCAGATATAAACACATGTTCAGGGTAGATATAAATACATGGAAATTTCGTGCATGAAACGTGACCTTAGAAATCAATGAAGAGATTGTAGATTTTTGATCAGTAGTAATTGATTTATCAACCATGTATTTAAAGCAAAATTAAATTTAATGTCCTAGTTATATTGAAAAATAAATACCTCAGTAATTTAAGGAGCTATTTGGAAAAGAAAAATAAAGTCTTTTATCAGTACTAGATACAGAAAAAGCAAGACAGAGAATGAAGAGACCTAATCAGATAGAGCACATGGATTCAACAAGGTGAAAATTGAAAAGTTTCATGCAGTGAAACAGTCTGCAAAGAAAAATCAAGAGAAACATAACAGACAAAAAAAAAGTTTGCCATACATTTAACAATTAAACATTTAATAAGAGACAGTAAAAAATTAATTTTAAAAGCACAAATGTCTCAAAAAAGTAAGCACAAAATTGAATAGCTATGGCATAAGAAAAATTCAAATCATAATAAGCATATCAACTCAGCCTCACAAGAAATCAGGAGACTGTACACCCTGGCAATGGGCAAAGAGACACCTCACTGGTGGTGGTGTTCTTAAATCAGTCAGGGGCAGAGCAGATGGCAGTCCTTTATTCATCCTAACCTGATGCCTGACTCAGTGGCCAAAGCTGTTTCATGCCTAGGACATAATCCTACTGAAACAAAACAAAAAAGAAATCAGGACACTGTGACTGAGGACAACAGACTTACTTTGCTTATCAGACTGGCAAGATTAGACTAATAAGGTCCCTTGCCTGCAAAGCATGAATGATAGGAATATATAAATAAATAGTTTGGATAGAATTTGGAGGTATGTGTGAAAATTTTAAATGCCTAAACTCATTTTCTTTAAGGGTGTGTCCCCTATTAGGCTGATCATGGTTTAGTCATTAGCCCCAAACTCCTAAGTATATGAGCAGCACAAACTGGAGTTGATAGGTTATTAAAACAAAAAAAGAAGGACATGAAGTTGGGAATTGGGAGGTGTGGGATGGGAGTGTATCTGGGAGGAGTTAGGGGGAGAAACAAGGACTGAATATGATCAAAATACATTGCACGAATTTCTCAAAGAATAAATATTATATTTTAAAATCAAGCTGGTACTGACCTTGAAGCTTCATCCCTACCAAGTAACTTCATAGTGCTAGAAGGTGTTACGATGTGACCAGATAATAAAAGTAATCATCAGTCTTACCAAGCTGTGAGCCCTGAAAGCTACAATAACTGGCCTGGGAAGATATGCCCATTTGTGCAATCATGGCACAAATGTTGAGAAACCAACCACTTTCTGACTGACTTTTAGGCCCTCTCCATAAGATGGAACCTGTACTTGGCACCATTATTGAAGCCAAGAACCTATGACTAGATAGGTCATAGACACTGGGGGAGAACCTGCTAAATGGACATAGTATTAAGCTGACACCTAATGACTTACTACTATACACATTGATCAGTACATCTCTTAACTGTCATCAGAGAAATCATCATAGAAGAAAGGGCAGAAAGGTTGTAAGAGCCAGAGGTGGCAGGTGACTATAAGGAAACTATTTTCTGGATACAGCAGGGCAGTTGCACGTATGAAATCACAGTGGTTGTGACAGCACATACAAGACCTACACATGCTCAAACCAGACAAAAATCACAACATAGAAGCAGCCAGGCATGTTGACACACACTTTTAATCCCATTACACTGGAGGCAGAAGCAGACTGATATGCAGGCCAGTTTCCAGGCCAGCTGGGACTACAAGGAGACCCTGTGTCCAAAACAACAACAAGAACAAAATCATAGCATGGAGGGGCAAGGTGGGCACAAATCCCACCCTTAGCTGAGGAATTCTTAACAATTGATAAATACTGGGAAAGAAAGAGTCATTGTTTTATAAGGGTGTTACTACTGGTAGGTTGACCATGGCCCAGGAGTTGAATCCACATCAGAGAGTACTTGGGCAATACAAATTGGACTAGATGGGCTTTAAAACAACAGAAAAAAGATTGATGGTGATAATATATACAAGTCTCATGTAAGGTCAAGTAAGATAAAATCCCAACACGGGCATGGGGAGGTGGACAACCCTACCTGAGAAATTATTGGCAACCTATGGCTTCTTGGAGGGGGGGAGTCTGTCTCATTTAAGGGTAAGGCTCTGGGTAGATTGACCAAGCATCAATGGACATACCGACACCCTTTTCTGGCCTCCACAAATACCAGGCATACATGTAGTACACATGTATACATGCAGGAAACTCACTCATACACATAAAATAAAAGCAAATAAATAAATCTTAAAAGCTTGAAAGTTAACTTTAAAAAACTGGAGTAGAGGCAGGAGGATCTCTGTGAGTTCAAGGCCAGCCTGGTCTCTATAGCGAATCCAGGCCAGCTGGGGGTACAGGGAGACCCTGTCTCAAAAAAGCAAAAAAAAAAAAAAAAAATGGAGTAAATTTCTAGATAGTAATGTATAGTTGTATAGTTAAAAAGAGAAGTCATGGGGATTGAGATAAGCTCAGCAGTAGAATGCTTGCTGAGCACCCTGAGTTAAATCCCCAGGACCACAAACCTTATTTCAATACTACTAGAAAAAAGGCCAGTCATAGAAATTAGTGTAATTTTTAATTTAAATTTTTGAGAATTTTATACACAAGCAGTACACTTACATTATTTCCACCCCTCTCTTCCCCCTCCCAACTCCTGTCATGCCCCCTTCTACTGCTTCTCAAATTATTATTGCTACGTATATGTGCATATGTTTAATTATCATTGTTACATATGCATGTAATTATTTTATTATTGTTATATATGTAAGTTTTACACACACACACACAGAGACAGACACAATCTATTGAGTTCTCGTACTTGTGTTTAAGGCTGACCACTTAGAATTGGATAACCTATCAAGGAACTCATCCTTGAAGAAAACTCACTCCTCCTCTCAGCAGCCATTGTTTGCTTGTATTTCTTCATCTAGGGTGGTACCTTGTGAAATTTCCTCAATCCACACTAGCGTATCAACTGGTATCGTCATTATGCAGGTCTTATTTAGAGAACCATATTGTTGAGATCTCACAGCGTGGCTTCCTTTTCATGTCTAGCAGTAGGCATTGGAAAGGGGTAGGTATGCACCCATATATCAGTGATGGTTTCCTCTGGCAATGGGATTAGGCAAAAGAAAAGATGTGTGATTTGGAAGCATCTTTTTTTAACTTTACAAATATAGATATTGTTTTGTTAACAGTGCCAGGATTGTGTGTAATTTTTCACTCTTTTGATATTTTTAGCTTAGGTTTTTCCATTTTAGTTTTAAAAAGAAAATAATCATCTAAGGGGGAAAATGAGGGACTGGGGACACAACTGTCCCCATTGAAGACTAAAGAAAAAGAAGAGGGCATGTGGCTGAAACCATCCTAAGAACAACACAGAGAAAGGAGGAAAGCAGAGGCGTGTAGGGGCCTGAAAACCAAGGAAGAAGAGTTTCCAGAGGAGGAGTGCAGGGAGGAGTGCAGAGGAGGAGTGCAGGGAGCAGAAAGCTGGGAGAGGCCAAGATGACCCAGCCCAGAGAGCAGCTGATGGCTAGCAATTGCAGAAGACAAAGTGCAGAATAAAAGATGAAACTGGTACTTCTTTGGGGAATAGAGAAGTTACCTTGAACCTCTCAAATTTCGAAGTTTTCCAAGGGACACCTAGTTACCAAACAGTTGGACACTCTGATAATACTGGTATGCAGCCACAGCTGGGGATGACCTGCGTAAGGCTTTGGGAGGAAAGTGAGTCAGGAAAGCTGATGAATATCAGTAGATTACTTCTTTCCTAAATCTGATAAAGAAAAGAATGAACAAAGTTGTAAAGTGATCCAGTGTTAGGAGCACCAGAAAAGGAGTAAGAGAGTTGTGGACTGAGACAAAGAAACCATGAAACAGAAAAAGATTAAATATACAAGGAAGATGGTTGGGAAAGGGGAGGGGGAGAAAAAAACAAGACAACATTTAGAGGCTGTTTATTAACCTGGCTGACAAGTTTTAAATTTTTTTGTAAATTTTTTATTGAATTTTTGTATATTTCATATAGAACATCTTAATCACATTTATACCCCTTTTCCCATTGATACCCTCCTAAAGCTCCCCCCACCCCCCACCACCAGATTTCCTGCATTCTGTCATTTGTGTTAAGGGTCTATCAAATCAAGTTAGCGTTCCCAGACATCCCTCAGTGCAAGTTGATCCACTGAGGTCTAGTCAGCCTATCTAGAGGACCTCCCTTTAAGAAGATCAGCTCTTCCTCACCGAGCAGTAATCAGCTGCCAATAGATCTTCAGCTAAGATAGGAGCCTGCTGCCCATTTCCCCAGTTTTATGCAGGGTTTTTGTCTGCTTGAGTTTGCATGGGTCTTGTTCACGCTGACACCATTGCTGTAGGTTCATATGAGCAGGGTTCCAGGAGCCTGTAGGACTCTATGGTCATGCACCTCTTCCCCCGGCTCTTCTGGCATTTTACATATGCTATTAGCATTATTGTTCTCCTTACCGTTGAGGCATGTGCTACTGAGGCTGACTTATAGTAAGTGAAGTCCAGATGAACAGCAAAGACCCAAACCACTCTAAATGCTTGTGTTCATTCCTTGCTTTGAACCAAGGAGTAAGGTCTTAGAAGCAGTGAGCAGCTACTGGGCCCAGGACACAGCTGGAGGAATCAGCTGGGCAAAAAGGAGGAATGAATCCAGAAAAGCAGATGCACAGCTAAGCAGAAGGAGAACACCAGAAAAGGGGTGAGTCATGTCTGAGTGTAGAGAGGGAGGCAGTTACAATACAGCTGCAAGGCAGACAGAAAAGCCCATGAGGCTCACAGCTGACTTCCTTCATCATCTCAGTGACCCAATGGAGAACGCAGGGAAATTCACTGACTATGAATGCCAGTGGCTTGGGGACAGTGGCTATATGCTGCACAGCAAAACAGAAAACCAGCCTTGACCTTCTCTCTTAATAAGACATGGATTAGATATTCAACAACCAGCTGTTCTCTGCTGTAAACTAAGAGTACAGATGTGCAGGAACCATGAGCAGGAAGTGCCTCCCATGAGCCAACAGTCTTGAGTTATCAAGAGTGATTTTGGGGGGCTGGAGAGATGGCTCAGCAGTTAAGAACACTGGTTGTTCTTGCAGAAGACCTGGGTTCATATCCCAGCTCCCACACAGCAGCTAACAACTGTCTGTAACTCCAGTCCCAGAGGATCAGACAGCCTCTTCTGATCTCTGTCGGCACTGCACGACATGGGTGCACTTACCTATATGCAGGCAATACATGCATACATATAAAAATTTTAAAACAAACAAAATTTAAAAGTTTTTTAAGTGATTTTTCTTTTCATTATCTATTAAAACAGTAGAACTGAGTAATTCCTTGCTTTGCAAAGGTCACACAGAAATACAATCTCCAACTTCTGATGATTCAAGATGTTTTAATGATGTGATAGTATACCTGTATACACATCTGTAGCTAAAATTCCTTCTGGGAGGTGCAAATCATGTCCAGCCCCATCCTCCCTTGGTCCCTACAACAAACCGAGGTACAATTTTGCCAAACTGCAGTCTGGGAAACCAGTGAGTTTACTGGGCTTTCTTAAAGAGCAGTGGGTGAGGATTTACTTACAGGAATGTGGGTACTTCCTGTCTAAGGATGCACTCGGAAGTCTCTATCCAGACATAGATTATGACTTCCCAGCAGCCTTACAAAATGGTGAGAGATACTCCCTATGGCTTCCTCTGCTCATATACCCTTAGTCTCTCTGCCTTGTGCAACTAGAATTGACTGGTTAGTTGGAAGATACAGCTGAGGGCTGACTCTCCCTGCCCCTCCTTATTGTCAACAGTCAACAAGTTTGTGATGATCTTAGGCAAGCAGGTACAACCAAGCTTGGGGAGAAGGTCTCTGTTCGTAGCTTGCTGCTCAGAGGACAGTCCTATGCAAGAACATCCTTTTGGATTAAGCTTTGTGTTAGATAATTTTGCCCAAATTCAAGTTAATTTACATGGTCTGAGTACGTTTAAAGTAGGCAAGGTTAGATGTAGTTATTAAATGAACTATTTTACTTAAAAGATATTCAATTTAGCAATGAGTTTATTGCACCTAGCTTCAAGACCACTAAGCATGTCTCTATTCTGCCATTGAAGATGATACTCACTAGTTTTGAAAATAAACAAGTATTGTGCACTTCCATAGATGTTCAAGAGCAAAAGTCGTCAGAGGAAACATGCACAATTTACACATGATAGCTACACATCCCACCTACTCAGAAAACCAAATCTGTCCATAGTTTTAAGATATACAAAGACGTCATTGAGTAGCAAACATTAGGTTCATGCAGGTGCCTATTCTGATGCAAAAAGATCACCAAAACATGGAATTCTCTGTGGTTTACTGAGGCTTGGCAGTCACTGTTGAATGTGATTTGCTAGGTATTGTGAAGTGTCCCTCAAATCAAAGAAGAAAAGGCCAGTGTCTCATAGTTTTAAAAAAAGAACTCAATAACCTGTGTTCAAAATATTTCTGGGTAGTTCTCTGAGTTACACAGCAAAATGATGCAATATTAGTTAAGGGCATCAAACAAATACTGCCTACTTACCTATTCAGAGATAACTATTTGACTCAGCTGTTGCTATTTGTTTTAATACTTTGTTAGCAAGAGAAAAGAGGGAAAGGGTTGCAAGAGAAAGTGGTGGATTTCTTAATACCCAAAACAGAATAAAATAACGTTCCGATCATGCAGTCTATTAGAAAAGATAAATTCTGTATTTGTGGAAAGCAGACTCCCGGTTATTCTGACTCTGCTGGTGTTTCTGTAGACTTCGAGGGGGGCAGAGTATAAAGCAGCATTTTGGAAGTTTCCTGTGAGTACTACAAAAGAAAGCAGAACCTGCCGGGGTCACTGCTTATTTTGGTTTTGCCCACTTTGCTCTGACTCCTCCTTCTCTGAGAAGGTGTGATTCAAATCCCTTGAGCCCCCTCAAGTACTGTCAAGCTCAGTGTTGCTGGGTAATAAGGAAAGAAATTTGACACCGAGCTTCATCTTGGCTGCTGAGAGAAATATCATCTTTGAGGTCATTCGACTTACGAAGGCATTTTTATTATTGTTTTGTCTGCCTGTTTACTGATGCGGTCTCGATGGAAGATCTGTCTGCTGATCCTGCAAAACCGATCTGGGGAAAATCAGTGAATTCTCTTCCAGTCTTCACTGCATTCCGACTCCCCTCAACCACCTCGGTCATCTTGTAAATTTGACAAGCTCTGGACATTTTGCGTGCTCAAGAAAATCACTGTTTTGCCTCCAGCAAGGAACATACATGTTGCAACACTGACTCCTCCTCTAATGAAGAAAGAGTGAGCAAGTGCACCGAGTTGAGCTTCTCAGAGACACCAGGCTGGCGACTGAGGAGCGGAGGCTGAAATCCCCAGACACCGGGTTTTCTGGGCTGGGCTTACCCCGCCTTTCTTTTCCGTCTTAATAGCTCCTCTCCAGCTTTCTGAATTTTTTTTTTTTTTTCACACACCGCTCATAAAACAGCTTTATCTACAGGAATAAAGCTTCAAGTCCTAGTGCAGGAAGTGCTCACCACCTGATATGGCAGACTTTGCTCGCCAGCAAAAGTGAGTACCCAGGGGAGGCGCGGGCGGACACTCTCCGGTGCCGCAGGTTCGAGGCCGCGAGCCAAAGCAAAGCAAAGCGAGCTCCGCTGCGGGCGCCGGCGGCTTCGGAAGATGCCTGCGAGCAGTCCCGTGGGCGGGAGGAAATCTCTGGCTTTGACCCTGCCCCGCGGCCAGCCTTGAAGTCCCTCTTTGGAGACGCCAGAGATACTCTTAAGTCCTTTAGAAGGTACCTGCAGGTGCACCCTTGACAATGAGTTTCCCGCGGCGCGATTGTGGGATTCTCGGGTTGCAGGTGGTTTCTGTCAAAAATGAAAAGCTGGGGAAATAGCGGGAGGTGGGAAGTACTCAGACCCCGGGAAGTGATGATCGCGAACTTGAGCAGTCTCCCACCAGCAGCGCAGCTGGGTATCCTGTGGGGACAGTGTGAGTTACCTGTGCTGACCCCAAGGCACAACCTCCTCCACCCCACCTCGCCCCCCAGAGGCAGCGGGGTCGCGGCGGGTTAGTGTCTCCCAGCTGTAACCCGGAGCTGGTTCCAGGGCATGGAATTCAAGCCCTAGAGGAAGGAGCTAGCAAACATTGCTGAAGGAGAGAGGGGGCTGTTGTGATGTTTCCCCTTTCATCTCTGATTTTGTTAATTTGGAGGTGCTCTTTCTTTCTATTGGTTAACTGGGCTAGCAGTCTGTCAATCTTGTTTATCTTTTCAAAGAACCAGCTCTCGGATTCGTTGATTCTTTGTGTTGTTTTATTTGTTTTGATTTCATTTTGGCAACTCTGGGAACACAAATCCCCGGACTCGGACTGCTGTGGAAGTGCTGTGGAAGTAGCTCTTTGAGTAGGAAAATATTCTTTTGGTGACCTCTACCTGTGTAATAGAGAAACAACCCATGTTACTCTAACAAGCAACTTGAGATTTCCTATGACTGAACTTGAAAATGTTTGTAACATGTTATTAATCTAGAGGGATTCTTTACTCTTTATACATGGAGTTGGCAGGCAAAGATTTCCCACCTGAGTGACTTGACTAATCCATGCTCTGCCTCCTTGGCAGTACAACCTTGGGCATTTACCTTAGCCAGGGTTGTTTGCTCTGCAAAATTTAGGGAAATTAATCTTTCCGTGATGTAAGTACTTAGTGGGATAGAGGTGCTGAACAGTGCAGGAAACATAAAAACTTTAATTTCAGTGACTTTCTCAAGTGGTGATCAAGGATTCTTTGGAGAGTTAGTTGTAAGTTATCTCCCCTGAGAGGAAGTAGTGCTTACAGACTCTAAGTAGAATTTCATGTGTGGTTTTATGGACACCCCCTGAAGACCAAACCTAACTACCAGGTGAAAATCCTGAATCTTAAGGATACTGCATCAAGACCACCCAGCCAAGCTTCCTCTGGGGACTGGACTGGCAATGGAAGTAACTGATAGTCTTGGCAGGGTCTGGAGTCCACCACAGTGCTAAAGGAGTCAGGGCCCCTTTCTGAAACACTATCTCCCAATGACTTCCCCAGGGTGTTCTTCCTGGGAACTTCTCCCTACTCTTAAGAATGTTCCTAGGACTTTCCCTCCTTACCCTAGAGGTTTCTGTCCACAAACAGGTCTGGAGAGCAGGCTGCAGATGGTCCACATGAGCCAGTGGTCCTCAGACCAACTGACTATATGTCAGAGAGCAGGGCCAAGGCTTTGCTTGGAAATGAAACTTGATTTGCTTCCCAGTGCGCAGTATGGATAAGCAATATTTCCTCAGGCATCTGTACCTTTTCTTTAAAAGGCCAGGGTCTTATGCCTTATAATAACCTGATCTCCTACCAACAGTACCAGAAATGAACAGCAGAAAGCACTCAGAAGTGGAGTCTGACAGACTTCACTTCAAATTTCTGTTTTTTTCATATGGTTGCTGAGGGAATAGAATTACTGCATGTATCATGCCTGACTCATGATCAGTGATAAACTGTTTTCATTAAGATTAACATGGTACCATGGTGTCCACTGGCCACATGTTTTTCAGAGCATCTCACTCTTCTATGGGGCTTATATTACCAGAAAAATAAGTAAAACCAGTTCTGGTCTTACTAGTCTCAAAGATGAGAGAGCAGATCAGTAAACAGGGTCAAGTTTACTGCTTCATCTGTATCTCAAGCAGAGTGCTATGGGTTGCCAACAAATAAACTACGTCCAGGCTGGTGTGGAGTCTCAACCCTTCTCTCTATTTCTTTTTGCCCTATAATTGGGAATACAAAACTGTTATCTGTGCTTACAGCTACAAACAGACATGGAAACAGAGAAGTTCCCCAGCTGGATTCCATCTCCAAATATACCATAAACTCTCCTCTCTAGAGGTTGTATTTCCATTGCTTTCTTTCACTGCTTCACACAGGTCAAGATTTCAACTCAATTATGATCTCTCACTCACTTACTCTCTCAATGTCAATTTCTCTCTTGCCCTCTTTCCTCTTGGCCTCTCTGCCCAAAGTGGTCAGATGGCAGAGAAATATGGAAATGAAATATTGAACCTTAAGAAGAAAATTGCCTTCCCATAAAGTAGCTGGAGATTGATCAGCATAGTCTGTAGAGTCATTCTTGCATTCAAAGACGACAGTATTGATACTATCCAATGAACCTTTGTAGTGCACTAAATACTTCCATACAGAACCTCAGTTAATTCTTATAAAAACATTGCAGGGTACAAATTGTGTAAATTTTACAGATAAGGGAGATGAGGATGAGAAACATTTATACAATTTTCCCAGCCTGTATAGTTTGGGACCAAAGCCCAGGTCTGTCTGACTTTGACATCCACTCTTTTTCCATTACTCAGTGCTGACAAGCTTCCCAATATCAGAATGTTGCATCATGCCAGTTGGATCTGGATTCTTCTCAAGGGCAGGAATAACCACATGTGGTGAAAGGTTTTAAGTGATGTGAACAGATACTTTGCTTGTGGTACATATTAACTAGTAGCAACAACAAAACCACTTGTGGATAATAATTTCCCTGATTCTTCCCAAGCCCAGCTGGTAGATTTCAAATAGAAAACACCCAATATCAACAGATGAGATTGGGGCTAGCTTTCCACCACTGACTTCCTGGTTAATCTTTTCAAATTAAAAGAACTGGAGAATTTTTATTTTCTACCAGTTTTAATTGCTCTTACTTCCTATGTTGAGAATGCCTTTATTCATTTATTTAGTCAACAGGCATGCTGTTTTGTGTTGGATACTTGATGGTTCAGTGGGGGATAAAAAGGGATTTACTTTTGTGTACTTTCTAGGTAAGAGATGGTGGTAATTAGTAGATAAACAAATACGTAAGAGATCTTTCCAGGATTGATGAGATGGCTCAGTGGATAGAGAGACTTGCTGTACAAACCTGGAGACCTGAGTTCTATCCCAGGAACCTACATAAAGGTGGAAGGAGAGAACTGACTACATAAAGTTATCCTCTGACCTCAACTCATATGCCTGCCACACACCCCCACACACCCACATACACACATCATATTCACACATATACACCAATAATAAATATTTTTAAAGATCATTCTAGGTATTGATAAATTCTATGAAGAAAATAGAGAGAGATTGGGGGGCTATGGAATAACAGAGATTGGGGTCAACTTTATACAGGCAACCAGAAAAAACTTCATAAAATCATCTTATAGTAAATTTAAATTTTTTAAAGAGTCCACCTCATGAAGTCATGGGAAAAGGGCTGCCTTAGAGAGAGAGAAGCTCAAGGTAAAGGTCATGGCATTGAATAAATGAAGTATCAGAGCCTCACATTTAAAAATGCACCCTTCAGAAATCAATTTGGATATATATGGGGCAAATTACTACCTAAATGCCTATCTACATACTTAATACATCTCTTCTCTAACATGCCAAACAATCTAGTGAGTTGACTACTTTTGACTTGATTTTGTTGTTGAAAAAAAAAAGGGCACATAGAGGTAAAGTATATGACCCAAGTTTCAAAGCTGATATTTGATATTAGTCTGTTTTGCTCAAAAGCCCATAAGTTTTTGCTAACATAGCACGAATACTTGAAGATAATCTCCTTTGGGAGATGAGCGCCAGCAGAAGAAAATACAAAGTATAGTAGGTAACTGTTTCAGCGATTTCTATCTGTTGTCTAAAATTCCAGTTGATGTGTCCAAACCTGCACTCCATCCACGTGAGCCTCTTGAGCACCTGAGTTGTGGTTAATACAGATGAAAGAGTGCTGTAGATGTAAGACACCCTAGATTTCAAAGACCCAGTATACCTCCACAAAAAGTAAATTAGCTCCTAATTTTAATTTAGTTTATATGTTAAAAAGATAACATTTTGGATATACTGTTTAGGTGAAAATCATTTAATCAGTTTTGCTTAATTTCTTTTAATTTGTTTCAATGTAGTTTAATAGCAATTTTATTTTTCTTATGATTGCAGTTTATTAAAGGGAAAAGATACAAATTAAAAATCATCCAAAGTAAGAAACATATATTGTAGAAGACAAAGTACCAGATGCTGAACTTCCTTTATCCTCTCACTGTGGACTCAGGCACCTCAGTCTTCTGCCGACAGTGTGTAATAGAACTCATAGAGTGTTACCAAGCAGGGAAGTTCACCAGAGTCTCAATGCTGAGAGTCTTTTTTTTAATTCAGTATTTTTAGAATTTCATACATAAGTATTGTATTTGTATTATCTCCACCCCTCCCACTCCTCCCATGCCTTCAACTCCTTCTCAATTTCTTTCCTCTTCTTTGATTATTATTGCTATCAATACACACATACACATTATATAATATAATATATATGTACATATTGCACTGAGGCCATTTAGTGGTGCTCAGTCCTTGAAGAAAACTGATTCTCCCTTCCTCAGCCTGCATTGATTGCCTGTAGCTCTCCATCTAGAGGTGGGGCCCATGAAAATTTTCCCATCCACATTGGCATGTCAACTGGTTTGGTCATTATGCATGCCTTGTTAGACTACCATACTGTGGAGATGTCCTGGGTGCAGATTCCCAGTAATAGCTAGAATACATTATCTAGCAGCAGGTATCTTGTTCCTCTGATAATAGCAATTTTAAATAAGTTGACAAAGATATATTAGGAATGTTTGTCCTACCCTTTTTCTTCTAAACATAGCATTTTCCTCTATGCTTGATTCAGACTCTTAAGTCTGCACCAAATTTGGTGAATTAAGAGAGAGAAAAGGACCCTCTTTTCCCTTCCCCATCCTCATGCTGTTGGTGAGCAGGTGATGATTGAACCCAACATTGGAATTGATGAAACTGTCTTAGTGGATACACTTATCTCCTAGACCTATTCCCTAATGCAGGCAAACCCTGAGAAGTTTTCCAGTGACTAAAGGGTAGTTTTTAAATCTGAATCTTATGTTTTACCATTAAATCGCTTCCTAAGATAACGTATTTGTGGTTTTTAGCACTTTGGGAAATCAGAGGAAGAGACAGCCAGAGTTTCACATATGTGTGCAGAGCTCCTTAAGTCACTCCCTGTGGTGATAAATGTTTCTCCCTTGCTGTCCTCTTGATTAAAACAACTTGAACAGGCCCAGTTTCCAGAAGGTGCATCCCAAAAGGCCAACTTGGGTTTCTTTTGCTCACAGGCTAAAATGGCACCCTGAAATGTCAATAGAATTAAAATATAATTTGTTCTTGCAGCTTCAATTACTGCAAAGAGAACAGTCAGATTTGGAAGTAGGGAAGGCCTCTGGCCTGGGTGATCAGGAACCCAGATTCTACATGTGTGCCATGCTCACTTTCCTTCTCCCAATATTACTGCAGATAAGTTTAGAGTTGATAAGATAATGACAGAAAATGCTAATGACAAATGTACTGTAAAAAATTCACCATGATTATCATTGATGAACTGAGTACTGCTGGGCTCTGCATCCACTTACCTGCAAGGAGGTGTTTTCTTTTATGTAAATAAACCAAAACACTACACAAGAAACTCTTTAGGGAATACAAATCAAGTCTGAAAAATCTAAATCTGTAGAAAATAGCAGTAAAGAGGCTGACTTGGGTGAACTTCAATGACTCTGCATCTAAAACACCTATTTTTTAGCATCTTCTCACTCCACTCCAAGGAGTGGATGCAATAATAAATGAAGGTCCTTGCTCTAGAAAGAGGGAACATACTCTCCAATTAAAAGATACACACAGACATATGCCAGCAGCAATTTAAGAGAACACTCTCCATGTATGTTACATGAATGATACATACAACTAGACTTTGGAAATTCTAGAGATCAGCATACATGTAAATTCTAAAGTACATTGTTAAAGACTAGATATAAATTGGGCATTGTGAATCAAAGATTAAAGTCCAGAGGAAAAGATAGAGAGCATAGGGTAAAGAAACCCATGCAGATAGATGCATGACAATGGACGTCTGCATGGGGTGTGTGCTCATGTAAGAAAAAGATCATCTTAGAGTGACCTAGAAAGCTTCAAAAGTACTAATGGCCCTGCCCTGTCTCTACGACCTTCATTTGAATGGTTCAGAATTGGTGTCTACCTATCAGTGGGATTTTGTTTTTGTTTTAATTCCCTAGAATCTTCTAATGTGAAGCCAGAATTGAGAATCACTGAGCAAACTTCCAGATTTTGCTATCATAATCATGAGACCCAAAAGCACGTTCTTGTAAAGGGGATTAGCTGGACAAACAAGAAATGTGGTCTTTGCTTTGTGAAAATTTTATCAACACATATATTTATACAAGAACTTACAAACAACTGATAGCTTAAATAATTTTCTTGGAAGATGCAGCCAAAGCCCCCCCCCCCTTTTGACCAGCCCTTTCCATGTTGTATGTGCTTTGGGGCGGCGTGTAATCGCTCCTAGGGACATATGGGTAATTAGTATCTCAAGGCAGCCTTTAACCATCAGGCTTTGTGCAGTCTCTGAAAAAGGCTTCATTATCAGTGCCCATAGTGGCTATTGTATAACAATCTTCAACCTTCTTCACCTTTCCAGTTTTACAAACTGGGAAGTAGACTTTAATGACTTGGGTCAAGGGGCTGGCTGGTGATAGAGGTGATAGATATTTGAGTCCTCAACTATAAATCCGCTAGATCTCTAAGGTGAGTCTGCCCAGTCTCTTGTTAGTGACAGAAGTCTTTGTCCCTAGCAATGTCATTTCTTACATGAATGAATTTGTGTTACACATCAATGAGGAATAATTACTAACCCGCCTAAGCTACCAGCATTGGGATACTAATGAGTGTCAGTTGCCAGAAGGCAGATTGACAACAGTTTCATGACTTGGGTCAGCACTGAAGTGATACTTGATCATTCCCACTTACCATTAATCACTCATACTGTGCAAAGTGAGAGTTAAGCTGCACTCCTACTGTTCCCTGACCACAGCGTCTGACAGTCTTTCTGGTTTCTCTTATTGGAAGATGTTGTTCCTTGAAAAGGTACTGACTTCTTACGGGACATCTAAAATAAAAAGAAGAAAGCCCAGGTTTTTACAGCTGAAATTTTAAAGTTTTTATTTTGTTTTAAAATTCCCATACAAAACATTAGATACCATTATGGCATTTTCAAACAAAGTGTGTTTTACTACATTGTTCTCCTTCCCCAACTCCCTCACCCCCTACTCCTGACCCTCCTTATAACTGCACCCCACCTCTAATCACCTTTCATGTCACATGTATCGAATTGCCCTCCCCACAACCCTCCTCAGCACCTCTTTTGAACTTCTCTTGGCTCCTTTTTAATTTTCTAGGTTTCCTCACATTTATACTTATTTATATACATAGATGTATACATTACAAGCTAGGCTCTGCATGTGAGGATCTGCATGCATGTTTCATCTTTCTGAGTTTAGATCATTTGCTTAATATAATACTTTCCAGATCCATTCATTTTCCACAAATTTCATAATTTCATTTTCCTTTTCAGCTGAATAAGATATAATTATATGCCACTTTTTCATTATCTGTTTATCTGTTGACTAGCATCTAGGCTGGTTTCACTTTCTTGATATTGTAAATAGAACAGTCATAAACATGGATGTGTCAGTCTCTCTTGTGGTAGGATATGGAGTTTTTGAGGCTTATGCTTATGAGTAGCAGAGCTGGGTCACTTGGTGGTTCTATCTTTAATTTTCTGAGAAAGCTCCAAACTGATTTTCATACAGGTTGTTCTAGTTTGCATTCTCACTTGCAATGAGTAAGTGTTCTTTCCACACATCCTCATCAGTTTTGTTGCCAGATTTTGTGATGGTAGAACTTCGGACATGAGTGAGGTGGTATCTCAAAGTTTATTCTTCATTTCCCTAATAGCTAGGGATAGTGAATACTTTTTAAAATACTTACTGGATATTTGTGGTTCTTTTTCTAAAAACTGTTCGTTACACTAGCCTGCTTATCTACTGGCAGGGTTTTTTGAGGGAGGGGTTGGTTTTTAATGTTTTCAGTTCTACTTAGATTCTGGCTATTAACCTCCCATCTGAAGTATAGCTGTCAAATATGTTTCCCTGTTCTGTAGACTGTCTTTTTGTACTTACAACTGCACTTTAAAGAATTCCTTCTGTATGCTGGGTCCATCGCCAGTGGTGAGATTCTAGCTCCTTCTGAAGGATGATGAGGGAAAGCCAGCATGTCTGAAGAGGCACCACAGTCTCCTTAGGGCAGGAAGGCAGGTCAATTTGCCTCATTCTTAAATGGTTTTCTTTTTTCTCTGTCTCCAGATCCATTACTAACATAAGAACAGTTGCCAAAAGCTTTAGCCAGAGCAAAAAGCAAGCTCTAAGGGATCATTCTCAACACTGAGTGAGCATGAAAATCACCTTGGGAGCTTTAAAAAATGACCCCTTAGGCCCACTGAGTCAAGATTCTGGGAACAGGACCTGGGCCTTTGTGTTTATTTATAGTTCATGTAAGTATGATAGGTACTCCTAAGAACTGCTGCTCAGCCATGATCCAAACCTTCATTGCTTATATCTGTTTCTTCTGCTACTTTTTTTAAGTCACATGATCCATCAAAACATCCAAACAATGCTTTTCTTATGTGGCAGTTTCATGATTCTACACTTTGAGAAGTATGATTTTAGCACAATCTTAAGTTTTCTGCTTCTTTAAACAGATTCCAACCCCAGAGTTGCCTTGAAGAGCTTCATAACTAAAATTTTCTTATGTGTAATTTGAAAGTCAGGTGGCCAGAAGGCTAATAACTATGAGATTGAAAGATAAAGGTTGAGCTTGTCTGCCATCCATATATTGACTTTCTTAGTTGCTATGTTGATCTTTAGGAATCAACATTTGCTTTCTCGTCTTGGCCATTTTCAGGTCAATTAGCTCCATTCTTGAAATGTTCACACCCTAATTAAAGACATAATTGCAGCTATAGTTTCTCCAAGGACTCTCACTGGGTAGGTTTTATCAAGTTAAGTTGGCCAAGAATTAACTAGGTTGTGTAATAACCTCTCACACCTAGGGAAAAAAAAATCATTTGGGTTTCAGCAGCTACCACATCAGACTGGGAAAGATAAGTGATGAAGTTGGTCTGGAAATAACCAATTTCATGTCACCCAAGAAACCAACAAACCTGAGATACATAGAATAATTCTAAGATCAGTTGCTCACAGTGTAGTGGAGTCCGAGAGATCAGTTCTTCTCAGAAAGTTGTACTAATATCAAAAAGAAACCATATTTTTATGTTAGATTTGACAGAAGAGTGAAGAGATGAGCCATGATGAGCTATTTTCATTTCTCTAGGGTCCTGAGTTTGCAGGATAGAGAGAAATTACACATACCGCTAAAGAGGTTGCAGGGAGACAGATGAACAGAGACCTGCTGTTAACCAAGTACAGGGAACATCTCACAGCTTTATTCACTCACCTTCCATTTACGGGACCCATGATGAGAACTGGAGATGAGTGATGAAGTTTTTGCTTTTGTGGAGTTTATATTTCAGTGAGAAGATAACAAATGCATTTAAAAATCAAATAAAAAGCTAGTGCTAAGAAGAATAAGATGTACTAGAGGGAACAGAGCCTGGTGAGTTCTAGTTTAAATAAACCTGAATGAGTTGCCCTCTTTCAGGATGTGGATTTGAATTAGCAGATCAATGACAAGAAGAAAACCAAATCTGAAAGAAAGAAGGTTCTAGGCAGAGTGGACAGCATGAGGAAAAGCCCTAGGACTGAAGAGTTTGTCATGTGCAGTGAATAGAAAGGAGGCCAGTGTGGCTAGACCTCAAAGGGGGTGAAAGCCGTAGAAAAAGAGTGAGCAGGCTTGAGATTATGGGGCAGAGTTAGACTTTAACTGTGCTGAGATCACTGTAAGGCTTCCAGGAGGGAGGAACATGTTTTAAAATGCATTTTTGGCATTTGTGTGGGAATGGGCTATTAACTGGATACAAAGGGACAATGGGAGGCTGACCAAAGGCACAATCAAGGCAGAGAATGGATTTTGTTAAGGTGACAACAGTGGAGCAGAAGATTCCGTGTGGATTCAGAGAAGCAGAATCAACATGGTTTCCAGTGGTCAGGGTTGGTAGATCTGTTAACAAACATAAACCTGTCTAAGATAACTTCTTCGGCCCTGTCCCACTAAGGCCACTGGTTTTGAAGTAAAATCCAATACCATTTAGTACTATTCAGAAGCATTAAAAATTTAAGACTTTGCTTAACCAGAAGAAAACAAATTCTATCCAAGAAAAAGTTTCTGTTTTCTGCTTTTTATTGCCTAACCAGCATTCTGTGTGAAGAGTGTTCTCATGGGGTTTTATTTCATTATTTTGCTGGTTTTAATTATTATGTTTCTTGTAAGTTTGAGTATTTTGATGTCGGCTGTTTTTACCAAATCCTTCCCACTGTCAGGCATTTACTGATTTACACAGTTGGCCAGTTTCTCCATATAAATGCTAACATCATAATGCAAGTACTTAATAAGCCCTTACTGTCTGCAAGTATGTTTTGAGAATTTCATGTTTTAACTAATTTAATAGTCTCAGCCATCCTTATGATAAGTGGGTCCTCCTGTTATCATTCTATTGATGAGGAAAGAGAAAAAGAGGTTCAGTCATTTGCCCAAGATCACATAGCTGCAGGTGGCAGAGCCAAGATTTGAATGGAGCCTGGCTGCAAAGCTCTGGGCTCTTAGCCACTATGCTGTGCCCTTGACACCAAGCTCTCTTCCATTTTTCCTCTTACAATGAAGGCCACCACCTTCAGAGTTATACTCCTTTTTCCTGTGAATACTCTCATGTGCCATTAGTAGGTACTTTACTTGGCAGGACTTGCAGAACCTGGATGATCCAGCCGTTTTCCTGTAGGTCTTCCATCTAAGCCATCTGCCGTCTGCCAAGGCAGAAGAACTATCCCTCACCTAGGGCTCAACACAATTGCCAAAACCAGGGGCCTCTTGATACCCAGACCGTTCTTGTCCTCAAGCTCTTTCTGCCCATCTACCTCTTTAGGCTCACCAACTACCTCACGCAGTTTCCTGTGGACTGAAAAAAAAAAAACAAAATTACCTAACAAGCCATACAGTAAGTTCTGGTTGCTTCCTAGGGCCACTTAAGGCTAGCCTGTGAAACTTTAAAAAATAAAAGTCATTAATCTTTTGTCATCACAGTATTTGTTTTAAAAATATTGAAAATTTTTCTCTGGTATGTTATTAGTAGAAGTAAAATAAGCCGATAGAGCACAATAGTCCACTCTGTCTTCCTGACCTTCCACTGTGTGTCTACTTCTGAAGATTCTTTCAGGTAACTTGACTTCCCAATGGTCAGCATGGAAAGAGCAGACCTTTGCCTTCTCCTAGTGAAGGTAATAACAATGGATTTAGCAAAACTGAGGTTTATACAATGAACTTAATAAGATTTCTTTAACCAAAGTAATAAACTCTTCGGCAGTGACTGTAAGGTAGTAATTATGATGACTCGTCTTCTATGCTATAAATTTAAGCCTGATAAAACATTTTTCTTAAAAAGAACACCATCTTTCCTTGGCTGAAATTTCCATAGAATTTTCAGTAGAGACTGACATACATATTTTGTAATTGTTCATCTTAATCAGATCTCATCAAACTGTTCATTTCTCTGTTTAATTTTCTTTTGATTTTTTATTTATTTGTTTGTTTGTTTGAGACAGGGTCTCACTGTAGCCCCAGCTGGCCTGGAACTCCCTATGTAAACCAATCCGGCCTGGATCTCACAGAGATCTCCCTCCTCCTGAATGCTGGAATTAAAGGTGTGAGCCACCTTGATTTTCAATAAGAGTTTTTTAAAACTATTATGCAATGCCTATCACATATTTCTCAGGGTTGAATTAAGCTTCAAGTCCAAAACCGCAAAAGAGGAAAAAAAGGAAAATAGCTCTTCATAAGTTTTGAAGGTTGCCCTTGGCAGCGTCAATTAATTACAAGTTGAGTGTCATTTCCTATCTTTGAATATTCTCCAAATAGCTGAGAATTCTCTAAAGGGCTTAATTTTTTAAAATTCGGCTTTAATTCAATAACGTAAGTTATTTCTTTATTGGAACACTTTGGATTAACTATTTCAACAGAAAATAAGGGTGAGGGTAGATCTCAAATGCAGCCATGCCTCATGCTAACACCAAGTCATTCATCAATCAGAGCAACATGGCAGTTATAGGATCATAGAGTTGATTCCATCACCTTATTCAAGATTTGACTGGGTGTGTTTTGTTTCCCTTCTAGCAATTCTGATTTCACTTTTCAATGGATTTCATAAAATCATAGCATTTTTATATCTGTGAATTTTCTATTTTTATTTATTTTTGCCCATAGTTTAAAATTCAAAATATTCATGAAGACCATTTTTCACTCCTACAGTCTAGTCTTTACAAAAATACATCATACATGTAAAGATAGGCCAGATCCTCTTACCAAGTCTTCATATACTGGCCCAGAGCCTAGCAGTTTCCTTTGAGTTGCAATATTCATGCAATGCTGACTCCATGAAGCTGAAGACTACTTTAGTCATTGTCCAGCCCACTACCAACATGGCACTTCATCATCCCAGAGCTTCCTCTCCAAACTCAAATATATTATTCAATGTGCTATGTGAGGATAAACTGAAACATTTTCAGAGAGGGAAAACTGAGGAGAAGATGAAATTAGAATGGAATGCCCACCTCTGCGCACTGGTTGGCATGTCCTGTCAGTGGGAGTTCTATAGGTAATCCAGGTAGAGACTGCTGAGTATCCAGGTGAGAGTTCTGGGATCTAAGCCTGCTCAGATTCTGTCTTCTGAAGGGACTTGGGAGTATTGAATTCCATTTTGGCTCCCCAAACTGGTATGTGTATCCACTTTCCAGAGGCCAAAGGTAGTGGATCTCCCTTTTATTATGAGCCTCATCAAAAGTCTGAGAAAACCCCTAGCAGAAAAGGATCACATGGAGTGCTGGGAGGAGCTGAAAAATCATTCCATGGAGCTAGCTGCTTGTTAAGATTTGGGAGAAGGATGAGTGAAGGCAAACTATGACCTGAAAGAAAACCTTATAATGTATTCAGTTCACCTATAGTGTGGCCTCATTGCCTTCTTTTTTTTACCTTATGTCAATCTATGCTTCTTGGTTGACACCATTGCATTGTAAGCTGCCCAAAGGCAAGCTTATGATGAGTTCTTCTTAGTATACTGCCCCAGAGCCTAGCAGCTTCCTTTGACTTGCAATATTCAGTAAATAGGTAAAACTTAGCAAATATTTCAAACCCTCACAGATTTATGAACCAAATGGCTGTCCGTGAGACTTGAAGAACTGAAAATTTTTTCATCATATGTGTAAGTGCTAAGTGCTAAAACTGTTGACTTCTATTGTAAGTTCTCAATGGCTATCACATACAAATGACCAGTTCCTTATATGTGCATTACCTGTATGAATCACACAGGGTCATATATGAGACCTAAGAAATGTTTGCTTATTCCAACTC
>NW_008329320.1:436841-449975 GCF_000622305.1 Nannospalax galili
TATGTATATGTATGTGTGTGTGTTACATAATTTGTTTTCCCTCCACTTACTCCACTGTGATGCCCCCACATAAGTCCCTAAGTCCTTTCTGTTTATTTTTCCTCCCATTCATTGTATGTTTTCCATTGTAAAATGCCTTCCTCCTCTGAACTGAATGTTCCTAAGAATGTGCCAAAGAACCCAATAAAATGTGCAGGTCAAATAGGAAGCACTCTTAGAATTTTTGTGCACAGCAGTGAAACTATCTAAATAGACTTAGTAGAAGCTTCAGGAGAGGCCAGAGGGGGAGCTATGTTAAAGGCAACGAAAACTTCCATCAACCCTAGCAGTAGCTTCCTCTGGTGCCTGTATAAAATACCACAATTGTGATGAAGTCTTGGTATCCAGCTGAGTTGAAAATAAGCCCCCAGGGTCAAAGCCTTATTTCTAATTCTAAGTATCAATGAATCAGGCTCTGCCAGGATTCAGAACCTGCCTTAAATGCACATCCTGTATTCACTAGAATCAGATGAACAGCACATATCTCAACACTAAAATTGCAGAGATGACATTATGGAAGAAGTTATTGCTCTCAGCTTTACTTTCTCAACTGCATGCTAAGAATCCTAATGCATGCATGCATTGTTCAGGGTTCCGTGATGAGTTAGGCATGATAAAGTATGTAGAACACCTTACACCAGAAAAGTACTCGCTTCAGGAGTGCCATTAGAAGCACCTGCACCAAACTCCCTCACTTAGTGGGGAAGACTAAAAAATTGTATGGGGCTGGAAAGATGGCTCAGCAGTTAAGAGCACTGAATGCTCTTGCATCCAAAACCCTCTTCTGACCTCCTTGCATTGCACGACACAAGCGCACTTACTTACAGCAGGCAATACACTCATACACATAACATAAAAATAATAAATTTAAAAAAAATGTACAGCCAACAGGAAAAATTCTGGGAGCAAGGAAGGAGTATCAAGTCTGAGCATACCACAAAGTAATGAGCCTCAAAAATATAAAATCCTTGTCCACTCAAGTTTATTCCCATTTTTTTTCTTGCTCTTCACCCAAAATCCAACATGGTACTTCTGATTGGCCTCCCTTAGAAAGATTTTACTTTTTCTGAATACAAGCAGAGTAAACTTCTTTCTACTGAGTTTATTTTAAAGCTACGCCACTGAGATGTATAACCTATGGAAAATTTTCTAAACTTCTCTTGAACTTAGGGGCCATCATTTGTCAAAGTGAACAAGTCCATGATTACATACTAGAACTATTTTGAGGGTGGAGTTAAGTAATAACTGAGATCCTCCTCATGTGTCTTGGCCCACAGAGAGTCTGCTCCTTTACCCTGTAGCCTCACTTATGCATCTGGATGGTTTTCAGCTGGATGCTTGCTGTACATGGAGAAAGACCCTGAAATGATGACCAATAGTATATTGTTTTGGTGTTTTGTCCACATAAGCACAGATGATACACTTTCAAGGCCATTACTCTTGCTAAATATTTATCAGGAGAACTACATTATGAGTCTTTGGAATCCAAATCTGATAAGTATGCAGGAAAACTCAAGAGAGATGAACTAGAAGATTACTGAATATAACGTCTTCATTTGCCCTACATTTGATGCCAGCAGGCAGAGCAGAGCCGGTTAGGCAGTGTATAATTCCCAGAAATGTAAAGGTAGAAGCACCTGTTCTTCTTCTGGTAAAGCCAAGGCAAATGGAAACACAGCAGCAGAAACACAGCAGCACAACTGGCAACAGGCACAATAGAGAAGGCTGGGAAAAAGCCTCCTGCTAGTAAAGGCAAAGCTTGCCACTGGAGTAGGAAAGCCTGTTAGACTGGCTGCCGACTGGACAAAGGCTTGAGTGGCCAGGGGCAAGGCTGGGCTCATAGGAACCGAGCCTGGGGCGCTGAGGATTGAGAACCAACCCAACAAAGCAGATCTGTTTCCATTTGTGAGAGATGAAGTGATACGGGTTTGTGACTCACTAAACCACTGGGGAAGGCAAAGCAATTGCAAAGGAAGACACTTGGCTTGGTGTGGCTGCCTGGAGGCGCCCTCAGACTTGTATAGTTATGTGTCACAAGTTTCAGGTGGCTGTACTGAAAGAAGCATGTCTGGTTTAGGTATTTGTTACTGTTTGGGGTTTAATTTTGCTTCTATTCAATTCTAATTCCTTAAACAGTATTTGTGATTGGTGGCATAACAAGGAAATTTTCATTTTGAAGAAAGTGTGTAACAAGGATTCAATGCCAAAAATCTACAAGAAGTTAAAATACATACAGTAATATCAGTAATATGAGCTGCACATACTCTGCATGGCATTGTTAAAGCAGGAACCAATAGTGCACAGTGAATGCTCTGAAATCTAAAGCATGATCCTTGTGTAATAACGTTAAATGTATTCTTTTAGAATAGTACTTTATATGCCGGCTTAAAGACATCCTCAATGGAAGCATAAACTATACTTCTGGAGTCTCACCATGAATATAGAGTATGCGAGGCACTGGCAAATGCGTGTTCAAATGTAAAACAACTTCTTCCCACAGTAGTAGTATTTCATGGAAATCCCGTCTGCAAAATGGCCATTTATTGAAGCCTTTTCAGTTCATATTCCTTTGAATATGAGTTTGAAAGCAAAGAACTTCTGATAAGACGTGGTTATTGTACAATGAGATAGATGGCTCTGATTATGCAAGTGACAAGGGCATTATTCAGTGGCAAAGCATTAAGCTTCTCCAAGACTCTTTTTTCTGATAAGTAGGCAGCTGCAACTGAGGCTTTCTGCAAATGAACTTTTCCAGTGAATGGCAAAATTCAACAGGAATGAAAGGGCAAAAGTTAAAGATGAAAGACCTACTGAATCTCATACTTGGTCTTGGCTGCTGGGACATAGCATCATTTGTACAGTTTTTACTTATTGCTTATTTAGTTATTATTTATTTATTTATTTTTATGTGTATGAGTGTGTTCCCTGTATATATGTAAGTACACCCAGGTCATACAATGCTCAAAGAGGTCAGAAGAGGGAGTCAGATTCCCTGGAGCTAGAGTTATGGATGGTTGTTAGCTGCCAAGCGGGTTTTGGAAACTGAACCCAGGTCTGCTGCAAGAGCAGCCAGTGCTCTTAACTCCTGAGCCATTTCTCCAGCCCCCATTTGTGAAGAGTTTAATAGTGGTGTTTCAAATTTTAAAATATTAAGAATTAACACCAATAACTGCTATGTATATCTTTTTTGTTTTTTAGTGCCGGGTATCAAACCCAGAACTTCATGCATGGTAGGCAAGTGTTCTAACACTAAGGTATACCTTTAACCACTGCTATGGCTTTTGTCCCATCCATTTTTTTATTTGTAATTTTTTATTGAATTTTTGTGTATTTCATACAGAATATCTTAATCATCGTTACAAAAAAATTAAAATTTTTCTAGGGGATTAAATATCCTAGAAAACATGAAAGGATTTTAGTAGTATGAACTCCAGAAGCACAGTGCCCTTCCTTCCAGTTGATACCAATCTCTCAAGGATGAACCAGGTACAGTTAGGAACTGGTTTCTCCCCTCTCCACCTTTAACAATGGCTTCTATATTCTGAGCAGTGCTAGCAAAAGGAGATTCTAGGAATTCATCTGTGAGTGAGAACTTGTTTCAGAATGCATGTTTCATTATGCAAAGTGGGAACAAGAATGCCCAAGCAGTGCAACCGTTTCCTAAATCATTCTCCTGTATGACCATCTGGGCAGCGTGACTATTGTGATTACCAAAGTCATGTTATAACACGTGTGTATAAATTGATTTTAATGCTAGAGAGCTTCATTTGGGGAAAACACTGAAAAGGGAGCTACCATTCTGGAGAGTAGTTGTCATTTTTGGTGGGTAAAGCATTTAAACGTATTTGGTGTACAGAAGTGAAGCATGTTGTTTGACATCAGAAGCCCCGTATCCTAATTCAGCTAACTTTACGATCTCTCTTAGTACTTCTGAGTTTCATTTCCCAATAATTCTGTGATTCTGGGTAGATAAAAAGTCCAGAATTGAGAGTATCAAAAAAGAGCTAACCACCACTCCCCTAAGCTCCACAAAGCATTGTTAACTTTACTACCAAACTTCCAATGATATGATCATACAACTAGGAGAAGTGTTATGTCTTTAGACTCTTCATACAATTATTCTAAATTGCTCCTCTAACCAACATTATACATCTACCAACAGATGATATCTAGAGAATTTATTTTTTCCTATTTTACATGAACTTCAAATATTAAGGATGTTCCTAATATGTCCTAGATAAAATCAGTACATTTTCTGTAAGAGTCAGATAATGAATGCATTTTGGGCTTCATTTGCTATATGGCCTCTGTCATGATTATATAACTCTGCCCTTCTCATGCAAAAACAGCTAAGGAAAATGTTCAAGTGAAGGAGTGTGGCTGTGTTCCAGTAAGACTTTATTGTCAAAAACAATCAGCAGAACCAGTTAACCTGTACAGGTGATTCTAGACTCTCTTAATTCCAAGTATCATGGTAGTCATAGCTTGATTTATTTATTCTAAATTCTATTTAGAATACTCAGTCTATATTAATACTTCATTGAACATTCTTCTGTTATATCTTAATCTGAACATTTGCTTAATCTATTAACATTTAGTTAACATTAACACATCACAGATCTGTTGTCACACATGAATTTTTCAAAGCTTTGATAACTGTATCACTCTTGTAGTCAATTATAAACACACCTTGATGCAACAAGTATTTTTAAATTTTTCATATTGAATTTCTGTTAATTTCTTACAATATATCTTAATCATATTTAGAGCCTTTCCCTTATTTGCACTCACCTATAACATTCCCCTACCCCAGTTTTATGCATTGTGTCATATGTGTTAAGATCTATCAGATTAAGTTTGTGTCTTCAGATGTCCCTAGGTGTGAGTTCATCCACTGGAGCCTGGTCAGTCTATCTAGCATCACTCCCTTAAAGAAGACCAACTGTCCCTCACTCAGCAGTGATCAGTTGTCAATAGTTCCTCTGCTAAGGAGGGGCTGCTTACTCCTTTTTGTCTGGTTGCGTTTGCACGGGTCTTGTGCATGCTGCCACCATTGCTGTAAGTTCATATGAACAAGTTTGCAGCCCCCTGGAAAACTGTTTTCTGCTGGTGGTTATCTGCCACCCCCCGCTCTTACAGTCTTTCTGCTCCCTCTTCTGAGCTCTGAGTGCCAGAGGTTTAATGTAGGAGTCCTATTCGAGGTAACACACTGCAGTCATTTATTCTCTATGTTTTGGCAAGTTGTGGTTTCTGTGTTAATCATCATCTGGTACATGAGGAAGCTTTGTCGGTGAGAGTTCAGAGATGTATTAATATTCACTCTGACCCCTGTTCTACTATGTTCCCTGAGCCTCAGGTGTAGAGATTGCATTGTAGGTGTGTCTTTTAGGGTAGGGCATCCAATGGACAATTATTCTCTGGATTTGACCAGTTGTGAAACTCTGTAATGGTCTCCATCTATTGCAAAAAGAAGATTCTTTGATGAGTGGGGAAAGGTATACTTGTCTGTAAATATAAGTATCCATATTTAGCATACAGTAAGAAGTTTCATTTGTCTAGGAATGTGATAAAAGGAGTTTTTTTCTCTAGGATCTATGACCTCTTCAGCCATGCGTATTTGGCTGTTTACACTATTGCACATGAGCTCCCTCCCATTTAGCAGGCATTAACTGCAATTAGATAGTTGTTGATTACCCCCCATGATAAAAATGCCAATATTTCACGAATAGAGATAGTTTGTTGAGTACTCATTATTGTGGTTATTAGGCCTTATACCTGGGTTGGGCTATTGATTGGTTTGCTCCCTTAGCAGTTTGCATAGTATCCTCTGATCCTATGAGAGAAATTCTTCAGGAAGGAGACTTCCAGGTCGGTTCCAGCTTGACTGGGTAGCAAGTATTTTGAGTTACCTCACTATTTGGTTTTATAGAAGCTTCTCTCCCATTTTCATAATTATTTCTGATACAAGAGACTCAACATAATTGCTGTATTGGGACATTATTTAGCCTGTCATCTATCTTGATATTAAGCACATATCATGACAGCTTTATCTTTGCGTGCAGAATATTTCCAATCTTCATGATTTGTCCTTAAATAATCCCTACTCACCCATCTCCTTTTCAATTTTATGCCTGTATCACTGGGTCTCTTTACTTCTTACAAGTCCTTGAACTGTAACACTATACTAGAACACCATGTTCCAGGCTGGTCATACCAGCTCTTCCTCGTAATGGACAATTGTACCTTTTGACTGCAGTAAGCAGCAACAGAGAAAGAAGTGTGAAAATGGAAGAGAAATTGACAAAGTGCAGAGAATTTAATGGGCTACATGAAAAGAAAATATTGTCTCTTGCAAAATGCCCTGAGATGGTTACTATTAAGTTCATAATTCCTTGCAGTTCTTTCATGACCGCAGTTAAAATTACTAGAGTATTGAAAAGAATAAGAATAAAATCAAGATTCTGCTTTGTCTAGGAAGGATCATGAAGTAATTGAGAGTCAAGGTCTCTGTTGAGAGTTTGTTTCTGTCAAATTGCATGCCAAGAGTTTACACAAACCACATTCCTTCTGTGGGATGAGGAAATCTAGGGCATATTTTAACATAATGGGCTAAATAATTCTAGACTGCACTCTGTTGTCCAGATCTGGGAAAATCAACCTGTGTTTTGACTTCTTTCCTCTGCCCTCCTGATCCAGTAGGAAAAATTAACCTGAATTAACTGAAATAGGCCACAGAAGGAATTCGGCTGTCATTCAAAGTCCTGTGTATATGTTCACATTAAAATTTGTCATATTGTTATTGGGAATGATCCTGTAAAATTCCTAAACCAAACATCTCTCACATTTGTTGAAACAGTCCTGAATACTGGAAAAATAGTGAGCTCAGTGGTCTCACCCATGCAGAGCTTATAAAATAGTGGATGATGATGATGATGATGATGATGGTGGTGATGGTGGTGATGATGATGATAATAATAATAATATATTGAGATGTTGGTCAAGTAAGCTTATTGAGTAAGGATGTAGCTCAGTTATAGAAAACTTACCTATAGAAACCAAGTTCCTGGGTTTGAGCCCTAGTATACACACACACACACACACACACACACACACACACACACTCACACGCTCACAAACCAAGTGCACTTGTAAGTATGAGATGGACAACAAAGAAATAGTGCATTACTGCCTCAGAAAACAAACCTAAGGAAGTAATGACCAGTCTAAATTCAAAATGGAAAGAAAAAGCACTTGCAAAATCACTGATATGAAGAAAGAATGACCATATGTGGGGCAGAAGAAAACAGTATGACTGACCCAAGTTGGAAAATGCATTAGAAGAAGCTGGTGAATGAAAGTGAGGTCAGGTCACGCAGGTCCTAAAGGAGCACTAGGAAGCCTTTAGGGTGTGTAAAGAAGAGGAATAACACAATATGATTGGAATATATTTAAGGAACTCCTTAAGCTACTCTAGAGAGCATCCTGTGAGGCAAGCTTAGATGCTTATGGACCAAAAGAAGGTTGATAAGAAAGATCAGTGTCAATAACAAACCTACTATAGTATTTTTATATAGATTTGAAAGTTCTGTAAAGCCCATGGGCTATTGCACACCTGTTTTCTTTAGAGATATGACAATCAATGGTGTATCGCACAGCACAATTGGATTCTCTGGAGATCATTAATATTTGGTGATTTCTGGCACCTACCTCAGAGAATAAGAAAAAAGAGGTCTAATTATACTCTGTTTAGGAACTCAGTAGACAGGCTTTGCCTTCATGTTAATAGGCATTTTATCTCTGGCAACTGTAGTTCCTTTATCCTCCAGGACTGGCCGATTCAGAACAGTGTGTCTTAAGCGCTCTTTTGATTTTTAAAAATTGTTTGGGATTTTTGTCTTTGTTTTTGCTTTTGACTACATTTCTACACATTTGCCTCAGTAAAAGAAATCTTTAATCTTTTTTTTTTGGTAGGTGAGGTCTAAGGGAATTTGATTTTATTTGGTACTTTCAGGAGATGGAAGAATAGAAACGTTCTCTAATGTATTGTAGAGTGGGTCCCTGACATTAGTGAAAAATTAAAAGAATGTGTTTCTATACAGCCTTAAAATTGTGTAACTTTTTCCAAGCATTATAGATTAAATAAAAAACATTGACTATATTCATAATACCATCACCCAGAAATCATTATTTACATATGATGAAATGTTTTTCTCTCCTTTAAAAAGTCATAAATATGCCACACACATACTTACTAAACTCTTCTTCTTAAATGTGATCACTAATAAATATGAATGTAAGTAGCAATAATAGAAAAGGTTCTGAAATTTTTGTTTACTTATTTTTCTTTTTATGTGTATGAGTCTTTTGCTGACATATATAAGTGCACCTTTGTTGTGCAATACCGACGGAGGCCAGAAGAGGGTGTTGGATTCCCCTGGAACTGGAGTTAAAAGATAGTTATTGGTCACCATGGCCATGTGGGTGCTTGGAACCTAACCTGGGTCCTCTACAAGAGCAACCAGTGCTCTTAACTGCTATGCCATCTCTCCAGCCCCAGAAAGGTCACATATCATTCTATCATATGAATGTACTGATTTTGTTCATTTAATAAGCCCGATATAATATTCTTTTCCATAGTATTCTTTGATTACCAGATACAATTAATTTTTCTTTATATTTGTCATCCTTCATTTGTCTTTTTAAAATGAATTTATTTTTATCAGTTAAAATTTCTATTTGGATCTCAAGAATTCTTATGGTTTTAAAGCTAAGCGTTTATTTTAAGGATATTTCTTTTCGTAGCACTTGTTAGAATTTTTTTCTTCTTTGATGTTTCCCTTTTAACTCTACTTAAAATATTTTTAGCAAAACAAATAAATGTTTGTGTTTTTAAAATCCGCTTTTCGGCTGGAGAGATAATGTGGCTGTTAAAGGCTAAGGCTAACAAAACTTAAAATTTGTTCTTCTTTTGTGATAACTTTGTGATTAATCATTTTCAAAACTGATTTATCTATTCTTGTCACTGTATTCTTGAAGGTGCCCTATAACATAGGTTTAAAACATTGGAAAAGCATATGTGTGTGCATATTGGCTATTGTATTTGTATCTCTGTGATTGTATAAATATACATATATGTATACATCCACAGAGACATAAAATCTCTCATTGGTGACTTGACTGGGAATGCACTAAATCTATAGGTCAATTATGAAGGACTAATTTCAATATCAAGTCTACCCATCAAGACAAAGTGAAAATCTCCCATTTACATAAATCTTACATTTCTTTTTAAAGTTTAATTCACATAGGTCCTGCATATTTCTTAAGGAATTCCTATATGTCTTACAATTTTAATGTTTCAGTATAAATTGATTTTTCCATATTTTCTCTCTGAAATTTTTGTACTTTAGGATAAATATTAATAATTTATACATATTTACTTTCTAGCTAATTAATAATTATACTTCATTAAGTGTGTCTCATCATAAGAAACTGAATTATGGTGTCTGTAAATAATGATAATTTTTCCACATTCTGATGATTGTATCACATTTTTATTTGATATTTAGAGCATTAATAATAACTTGTCATTAAATAATGACAGTAATGAATATCCTTTTTTAAAACCAATTTCAAGAAGAATGCCTCTCCTGTACCATTTTTTAATGTCCTGGGGATACAATTAAGTACTTTTGGGAACTTAAAAGAGTTTCTCTCCCAGAAACTCTTAATTCATGTCAATATATTAAGGGCCAGAGCTCTGAAATAAACTAATTCAACTGACATTAACACACCATTTCTAAAATGTATTTTTACCAAAGAATTATTTTTTCTCTCATTTAGAAATCTAGATCTGTTACGACAGTCAAAAGTATATTAACTTTATCTTTTTCTTTTCATATTTTTGAGAAAAAAAAAGTTTCCCTATCTTTTCTTTTTTCATTTGCCTTTTACTGTGTGGACTGTGGTTTAGTTTTTGCTTTTAATTTTTTCAATAATTGAAGAGGTGGTTTTATTTCTATAAGTAGTTATTGTTAAGGATTCTAAAACATTTCTATCCATATTTTATATTTCTCAAAGTGAATGACTATACACTTTCTGATCATCTTCAGAATAAAATGGAATCTTTAAATAATCTCATCAAAGATGACAATTTTAATCTATTTTCTACAGTCTTCTAACCCTGTTCTCAGGATTAACAAGAATACTTTAATATTTTTTAGGTTACTGTCAGTAAATGGCTCATATTAGATGACTTGTAGTTTATGGGTTATTTTAAGTATTAAGCAATTATTCATTTTATGGTATATTCTTGGATTATTGTGTGGTTCCTTAGCTTCTGCATCTTTTTAAAATTTCTTTATTTTAGTTCTCTCAGAGCACCAAAGGACAACTTCAAGGATACCTGTGTAGAATAAATGTCCTGTGTGCTTTACATCCTGTTTATTTTTTAGCTTAGAATGAATTTCTATTTGTCTTAAGCATAAAGAATAACATAATCATCTGGCTGTGAAATTCTCCTCTTACCATCTTTCCTCACTTATTTTTTTAGATGGAGTCTCTCTATGTAGCCGAGTTTAGCCTCATATTCACATGAAACCCTCCTGCTTAAACCTCCTAAGAGCTGGGGTAACACACATGCGCCATCACTGTGCCTGGATTTGCCATTTGATTGATTGATTGATTGATTGATTGATTGATTGATTGATCGCCCCAGCTGGCCTGGAACTCAAGTGGACCAGGCCGGCTTTGATTTCTCAGAGATCCTAAGTGCTGGGATTAAATGGATGTGCCACCACAGTGCTTGGCTTGGCTTTGCGTTTTGCATTAGCCTTAGAAAAATCTGAGAGCATCTCTAGTGGGATTTTTTTTTACTTACCTGCTCAACTTCCAGGATGTTTCTAGGCTTTGCCTTGGCTTTTATAATTCAAAGATTCTTTTTGTCCTAGTGTACCTAGATGTGAGCTCTTTCTCAGTGACTTTGCATGAATCATTTCAATCTATAGGCTCAGATTTTCCATTATGATGAACACAGCAACATGTATTTTTTTTAAAGTTTTTTTGTAATTGAACATTGCTTCCATAACATTTTCTTTTTCAAGATATATCATTAATATTTGAACAATTTATAGAGTTACAACTTGCATGGAGTGCGATGCAGAGGTTGTATATGTAGAGCTCAGTTCATTTTGACATCTTCCTACCTAACTCTCATCTCTATCAGGACAAGGGTTATTTTCCATTGTTCCAAAAAGTTTCCCCATCCCCATCCCAGGCAATGCCACTGCTACAAACAACCACTGACCTGACTTCTCTCACCTTTAGTTAATGTGTCCTCTTCTAAAAATGATGCAAATGGAATCATAAACGTTGTCTTTGAAAATTCTCCTACTTTCTGCTTCTTTCTCATGTGTTTTGAGACTCTCATGCTGTGGCTCCTATGAGTGGTCCATTTCACTTATTGCTCGGTAGTAATTTATGAACACATTATCTATTTCTTATCTCTCATTTGTGATACCTGGGATGTTTCCAGTTTGTGACTATTATGAACAAAGCTGCTATTAATATTCTTACAGGCCTGTGGTGTACATATTTTTCATTTCAATAAGATAATTCACAAGAGAGAATTCTTAATTTAAAAAGATGTGTGTTTAGTTGTGACGTAGCAGCCAACCATTTTCAAAGCGGCTGTGCCAGTGCCCTCCTACCAGCACTCCCTGAGAGCTTCGTTTCTCTGTATCCTTGGCAACATTTGGTGTTCTCGCTCTCATTTCAGCTGTCTTATAGGGATGTAATGCTAGCTCGTGGCTTTACTGAACCCTTTTTTGTAAGCACATATTCGCACTAATTTGTTTATGTTACCCATTTTATGTATCACCATCTTTTATTCCATATGTTCCTTTTAGAAATGTGAAAAAGGACATTTATGTTTTTATGATTGCCTGACTCTGTTTTCTATAGTGCTAGCTGTATCTCTTACTGCCTTATATGACTATATTAAAATGATTATTTCATTTTTAGCTATCCTGTGACTTATCCTTGTCTCACCAAAAATATATTTTGTGCCATCATCGTTTTATCTCCTAATAGTCACCTGCTTTTTCTCACAGCACTGTCTACATCATTTGAAGTTGAGCAACACTTTACTAAAATTCTGAGTTGGTGTTTCAGCTCTCTTGTTTTGTACTGTTTCCAGTGTCTGTGCTATTTATTTTTCATGCTTACTCATCCAGGAATGAAAAACCAATCTACTTAGATCCAATATTTGTGGACATTTATCATGAGCAGTGTGTTCTTGAACCTGCTCAGTGTGTACTAGGCCATGAGTTTTCTAGTCCACAGCTGGAGGGCAGAATGACATGTCCTAGTTCAATGTGAGCTTCTAAGAGGGATGCCAACAGCACAGCTTTATGCATTGAGATGCAATCTTCTCTTCCTCCACCACTTCCTTTCCTGTACTCAGAATAGAGGAGCAGACATTCATCTTAAGATGCTTGATTTTGAGGGCTCTTCTCTCCCTCCCCCACCTCCCATTCTTATAGTCTGCCCTTGTTAGATGCTTGTTCCAAGATTCGATGTGCTCAGTCTTTTAACAGTCAACTTCACTGTTTCCTAATGGCTACAGTTTTTATGCAGATCTAGAGGGATTCTCTAACAATTTGAAATTTATGACGCAGAGGACAGTTGAACAGTTTTTAAGAAAGGAGTGAACTGTCCTTCTTTGAAAAAGCAAAAGGAGAGTTTGACTTCTTTGTTTTTCCAGCAGCAAATACTGTTAGCTGAGAATTCTAATCATTATTTCTCTTCCATGGATAATGTTAGGTGTGACACATCTCCCAAGCTTCTGGCTGTGAACTGACTGTTGAGTTTGGGTATTTTTTGGAATTTTCCTTTTTCCTCCTCTCTACCCTGTGTCTTCTAAGGTAGTCAAAAATAGAGACTTCATTCCAGAAACCTAATAGATGTTTTCTTAGATTTTTTTCCACTTTCAATGTCTTTTTGTTTTTATATTTCTCCCATGAATCTTGGATTAAACTCCTGCTTGAAATAAGTCCAAGTCTATATGAACAACTAATGGGCTATTTTACACACACA
>NW_008329320.1:450101-478493 GCF_000622305.1 Nannospalax galili
ATGTATTATCTCACCAAGAAAACACTTTTACAGATAACTACATGTCCTAGGAAAGAAAGAACTGGAAGCTAGTTAATTATAATTCTGCATTTAGATCAAAGGGTGCCTAGGCATTTTTCTCTACGGAGGTGACATTTTCATCTCTGAATGGTGCTTCCATCCAGGTTAACTAATCTTTTTTGAGACCCCAGGATATATCAGATACTAGCTAGAAGTTAGACAGAAGTGTCTAAGACATGGACTTTGGCAGTAGGTAAATTAAGGCCCTTCTCTAAAGAGCTCTACCAATGTCACTGAGATGGCTGAGTTGTCCTTGGAATTTGTAAGAACTCTCCCATGTTCTTGAAAATCCAGTCTTTAGACTCTCATACAAATGTATTTTGTTCTATGTCTCTCGAATTTATGTCCTTCCTGTCTATGAGGAAAGATTTTAATTCTGATTGCACAGTTCTCCGAATGTAATAAGATTGGTACAGCAAGAGTCTTTGAAGACTAAGGCTGGATCTTGGTACATCTCTTAAATCACCCTGTAAGCACACTTGGCTGTTTGTGTTATGAGAAATCTTGAAACAGGATTCCTCAGGAAAGAGATCTACCTAATGATTATATTTCAAACAGTTAAAAACTTGTCCTAGCACCTGACTATGTGTTACAGAATCTCAGTTTAAGATACTTTCCAGTGTGTGGGTCAGACAGCAAAGTTAAATGTGATCTTTGGGGAGAAAGATTTCACACTTTTAGCCTTTCAAATACACATTCCCTTAAGTACATGGAAACATTTCCCCACACAATAGATTTCCAAGAAATGAATATGACCCTCCCCCATTATCTTCCTTATCACCATTAATAAATATTAGAGCTGTGTTGTTCTCTTTGGTGACTGCTGTGACCCTCAAAAAAGAAATCAATTTGATTTCTCAATCTTGACTTGCAACACCAAGGATACCAAACAAAGATAAAGATTTGAAGGGAAAAAGCTCAACTACCTACCAAAAATATTCAGTATAGCAATACTGAGTTTTTGCTAAATACTCAGAATTCTCATGCTTTTTCAAGAGGGAAAGAGGAGTTTTGCTATTAGGAAACTTTATTAACAAAGTTGGTTTTGCTAACACTTTGCTTGCTTATAGGAATTTTTGCTCTCTTCGCATCAGCTAGTTGTTGCTAGGGAAGATGTGTTGGGCATACTCAGAGCCTGTATTAACAAATCCAGACACTAGCCTCTGAGTTTGTTGATTTCTGTTCCACTCAACTCCAGAATACAGAAGTGAGGAAAAGTGATGAGTCTCACCTTCTGCTCAACAAAGTAATATCTGCCACTGGAAGATGGTTTCAGACATAGACCGATTCCATCTGTCTCTCTTTTTTCCCCTGGCCATTATAGGGAATTCATATAACCTTGGTTCCTCATTTCTTCTCATACATCTTGCAGGTCTTGGTGAATTTCATACTCAATAAAATGTCTTGGTGAATAAGACAGCTGTTGTCATGTTACCTCTGGCATAACCAGATAATTTTAACCTAAGAACTTTGTTTTCACTGTATGTTACTAAGTTCACAAGTTCTATAACATAGGAATCTGTTCCATTCTCTGCAGCCTCTAGAAAAAGACAGCTCAGTGTCTCTGAAAGCAGTATTCTCAAATAAGGGTGCATTTGAGGCAATACGCCAACAAAGTGTTCCAGTAACTGATGTTCATTTCGGAGCTGGATTAAAGAAATGGTCAGCTCAAACCATGTCCCCTCCCCGGTGTCTCCTCTGGACACAGTTTACTGTGTGAAGTCGCCAAAGAGTTATAGCATGTTTTCACAATAAGGCCAGTAACAAGGACACTATGAAGAGATCCTATTTTATTGGCAGAAGGCAGATGCTCCACTAACAAAGGAATTTGTATTGACATTTGCAGGGGCAAGCAAAATAATTGCTGCTTGAATTTTTTTTTCTAGGTTTTCAAAGGACTGTAGGAATGTTGTAAGAATATATTACATTCATAACTTTACTGAGGGTACCATTGTTACTTTTTGTTCACATTCAGACAGATGTTCTCATGTATTTTTCCTAAAGTAGAAAGCAGACATATTATGCTTCCCATCCTTGTCATTCACTCAGGGTCTCCCAATCATCTGCAAGCAGTTGTTGACCACCCACTATGTGCTGGACACTCTCCTGGTAGAAGAAGCAGATGTACTGTAGTCCTAGGCAGGAGAGGGAGCACTTATTAAACAAGCAGGAAGAGAATAAAGAGGGCATTCTGTGAAAGAAAAAAGCAACAAAGTTACAGTAATTCGAATGTTCTGACATTTTAGACAACTGCAAATAGTCTGGTGGGCAAAGCACATGGAAATACGTGCTCCAACTGGCAGTTTGGTATAAGGTTGGAGTGAGCCAAGAATGCTGTGAGAAGTCCTTTGGTCTGTGATTCAGGACAGTCAGTGAGGACTTGCAGAGGACTTGTACCCAAGTTTCTGGATTCAAGCCATAGGTTTCTTATACAGTGAGAAATACAGTGGGCTCCAGTAGACCATTGAGTTTCACCAAAAGTCTCAGTGGAAGTATACAAATTCCTGTAAGAATCAGCAAGTTCTCTTGTTATCTCTATCTTGCATATGAAGAAATGGAGTGATAAACATGTTAATCAACTTGCCCAACATCATGCAACTAGTTATATGATGCCATACAATCAGGTCTCAGGAGCCTCTAGTTCTGTCTATAGACTTCCCTACCTTGATTCAGAAGTGTTTACATGGTGTCTTTGTTCTGTAGATGCTAGTATTTATGAGAAAACTCTACCTTCTGGAACAAGCAAAGTAAATGATCAAGTTTGAAACTGAAATGATTAATATCTAGAATAATACAGGTATTGTAGTGGTATAAGCAAGGAATAAACAGAAATCACCTCAGCCCTAGCTTCAGATATCTTACTCTTTACCTAGTCATGACTATTTTTAAGTGGGTGTATGTAAGGTGTGTGTGTGTGTGTGTGTGTGTGTGTGTGTGTGTGTTGTATGCACATATGCATATGTACATGTGGGTACAAAGGCCAGAGAAAAGCATCAGGGGTCTTCCTCTATTGTTCTCTGCCCCATGTCCTTTGAGAAAGGATTTCTCACAAAACCTGAAGTTCAAGGTCTTTGTTAGATTGGTTTATCTAGTATGTTCTGTGAATCTGCCCACCAATTCTGGGGTTACATGCCTGTACAGCTATGTCTGGCTTTTATATGGGTACTGGGAGTTTGAACTCGGGTCCTCATAGCCACTGAGTCATCTTCCCAGCCCCCATTCCCAGTTATCTGATATCACACACCTGAGATGAAGCAGCTTCACTCTGGGCAAAACTCCACTAGAAAAATCATCAAAGAATATTGATGGATTTAACAGAGACATTTGAGATGTTTCAAATGCTTCATTTGTAGTTAATATCCAAGGCATTAAAAGTTTCTATAAGTCTAAAAGAGATATGTGCCTGAACAATAGTAGCTAGTTTTATTTAAATAATTATGGAGAAAATGGAAAAGATATTGGAAGGTAGAATGAAGTCAAATCTGATCAGATGTCCTTCCCATGTTTCATTGTATTCACTGATATTAACAGCATTCAAACAAGCCATAGGCCTAGCTTTTATTTTATACTACCAGAGAGTCAGGTACCATTTTCTTCAGATGTGTAAATGTTAAGTTTACTTGTACAACATGATTCAGATCATGTGGATTTTCAAACCACCTACTATGTTTAGAATATCTATAGCCCTCAAATCTCTTCTTGGGAATCAATATTTGTTTAAAGTTCAACATCAAAGACTTCCTGCTTGGGAAAAAGAGGAGGGACTCCAAAGCCTAGAACCAGCACAACAGGAATTGCCACAGCAAGATGTATCTAGCTGCTCTAATTTGCTCTCAGTTGCTGTGACAAAACACTCTGACCAATACCGACTTAGGGAGGAAAAAGTTTATTTGGGTTACATCTCCCAGGTCATAGTTCATCAGGGAGCCCAAGGTAGGAACTCAGGACAGGAACCTGGAGGCAGGAGCTGAAGCACAAGCCATGGAGGAATGCTGCTTACTTGCTTGTTCCCCTGGCCCCTGCTCAGCCTACTTTCTTATATAACACAGGCTCATCTGCCCAGGGGTGGCACCACCCACAGTGGCCTGGTCCTTCCCACATCACTCAACAATCAAGAAAATACCCCCTCAGACATGGCCACAGGCATTTCTCCAGTTGAGGCTCCCTCTACCCAAGTATGTCAAACATTATCAATATAAAGAAAAAATTGAATTAGTTAGTATACTGCAACTACTATGCAAAGCACTGGTCTCCATTTTTCCAGAACTGTCCAAGCAGACTTTGAATAATTTGGGGACTGTGGTGCTAAAGATGGACTAGAAGAGTGATATCTGAGGCTTCACCAGAATGGCCCTGAAGCCTCCTCCAGTTCTAAAGCATTACCAAGTCCTGGCCTGCACAAAGATCTTAGTATTTCATTTTAATGTACATGCTCACACCATATGGAAAGGGATAATCAGTGCACTCTTAGGAGATGGCTGTCATCTTCATGTTCATTGTTGTTCTCTGGGAATCTTAATATGTATTGAACGTGTGAGGAGTGATGCAGCAAACACCCTTAGCAGCCTTGTGCCCATCCCACCATGTCTATAAAGTAGTAGAATGGGAGAAGTTTTCTAATGAATGAATTTGGCATTTCTCCGATTATGTCCTGTGCGAGAAACTGGGACCCAGGATCTCACCATATACTTCCTGTCCCCAACGCCTGTTAGGAATGGTCCTTCTGAAAGTCCTTCTTTTTATATGTGGACATTTTGTTCCATTTTAATTAAAATGAAATCCCCATACTAGGAGGATCATCATTCATACATACTGTTTTCTATAGAGAAACATTTTCCTTTGTTTTGTGGCCATATAATGCATTGTTTTTGGTCCAAAACCCCCTTTCCATCACACATAGCTCATGCTCCAGAAGCACCTGTTAAAAATAAGTACTTATACTAGAAATTTCCCAATCTCTTGGGGCTCAGAAAAATGTGTCTCTATACAATGTGGGTTTTTTTTAAAGGCAACTACAAATCAAAGTGTCCTAATAGTAAGTCAAATATCAGAAAATGTGATGCTACCAATCGTAACATGATAGAAGTAACAAGATAAATTTACATGATGATGGAGGAACGCCTTCACACTAAATCAATTTATGTATGAGTCAAATGATAATTCCTCTGAAGCATTTGAAAAACTGGATCTAGGCTTAGGGAGGCTGTGTAATATGTAGTAACTAATGGATTGGATGGAGAATTGGTTCATGCTCTTATTGCAAGGTAATAAGCAGTGATGATGTTTTACCTACACATTGTTGGAATGCCTTAAAGAAGATTCTGAGTAAGCTTCATTGAGAATTCAGTGCCTTTCTGCTTTTTTAGCTTTTCTTCTATACAAAACTCAGGGAACAAATACATATTTTTCAGGTTCATGATTTTTCAGAAGATTCAGACATATTCTACTAAGTCAACAATTTCCCAAGAGCTGCTTTCCCAAGGTTACAAATATTCCTGGGCCATCTTTGTACACAGTAAATCAAATAAGTCCATTCACCAGGACCTGTCTGCTCTCCAAACCAGGCCTAGCCTTGTCAATTTTCAAGAAGACTCATTTCTGGTACTGACCATCATTCTTTAGGTTATAGACTTAGGAACACATCGGTGATGACTGCCCTACACCTTGTCCCTATCAATACCAAGATGCCCCAACAACATTGCCACTGCCAATTATAGCAAGAACTTCACCTTTTTTGCCAAGCATGGTGGTGCATGTCTGTAACCATAATGTTTGGGAAAGTGAGAAAGGAGAATCACAAGCTCAAAGCCAGTCAGAGCTATATAGCAAGTTTAAGGCTAGCCTGCACTATAAAAGGAAGATTTTGTATCAAAGTAACTCCACCATTTTTCATGTCCAGCTAATTATCACTTCTCTTTTTCTTTACTCTCTTGCAGCAAAGGGATGATTAGAATGCTCGGGCTGCTCTTGTTGAGTCTGAGGACAGCATCATGAGAGCTGGCAGTTGAGATCATATCTTTCCATGTTTTACACAGTGTGCCTGAAACACAAAGTGTGATTCAAAGGTTTCAGCCCCTCTTGTGAGACAGAAACCTCTTCAGCAAACAGGTCCCTGTCAAAGCACACAAGTAGAGGTTTGCTAGTGTGTGTATTTTGGGTTACATCTATACAAGCACTGCCTTTCCTTTGTAGTATACTTCTTGGTGTCTTTTTACTTTTTGTTCCATCCTCACAATAACTCTAGAGTCAAATATAAGCTTTACTTTTCCAAGATGAACATTCTAAAAAAGAACAATGAGGTGTGGCCACATGGCTGAGGACTGCAGGGCCAGGACTTGTCTCTGCTAATCCACCAGATGCCATGGCCATGCTCTTCTACCTTCTGCTTCCCATTCCATACATGGACAAATCCAAGCCTATAAGGGAATTCGAGTTTAAATAAAATTAATGTTAGTAATCAATTTCTTGGCCTTTTCTATATTCTAGGTACCATCAGAAAAGATTTCTGTGTGTTATTGCTTATTACCTTTATATTGAATGCTACTTTTATTGTGCTCATTTAAAGAAGAAAGTGGGGTCTGGGGACTCTAAAGTGACTCGCTCCAAATTATACAATTTGCAAGAGATGAAATTCATACCCAGACCTGAGCATAAATCTATAAAATTTCTTAGAGCCCTGTAGTAAAAAATTGGGGGGTGGGGAGTAAACCTTTATGAATAGACAACTGAGCCAGAAGGCTGAAAGTTATAAAGATGGAGTAGTCTACAATGGAAAAAAATCTAAATTTGAATTTTGACTCTGTGTCTATTGTCTATGTAGTCCTGGGTAAATCTCTTCAGCCTTTGAACTCTTGGTTGGCTTCTTGTAAAACTGTTTCTGTTCTTATTTGACCTCACATCTGATCGAGGAGAACCTAATCACGCCAGATATGCCTAGGATATCTTTAAATTTAGAAGCACTCTACAAAATCACAGTACCATTCCTAGTGGTAGGATTGAAACCTCTCTCCTAGAGTTTGACATCTTGAATCTCTGCCCCAAAACTTTGGGTCCCATATTCAGTTCTCCGCTGTCAGGCCAGAATGCTTAAGAAAAGCTTTGTTATTGGGGAATGTAATACTGTGCCATTTCTTTGATCAAATAACTCACTCAGGGGCGTAGGGAGATGACTCAACAGTTAGGAGGCCTTGCTGCTCTTCCAGAGGACCCAAGTTTGGTTCCCAGAACACATGTTGGAGAAGTCAAAACTGCCTGTAACTCCCACTGCAGGGGATTCTATGCTGTCTTCTGACCTCTGCAGAACCCCCACAAGCATGGCAGATACAACTACAGACACTGATGCATACACATGAATAAAATTAAAAATAAATCTTTTTAAAAATCTAAGTAAGCCAGATATGACAGTACATACCCACTCCCAGCACTCCAGAGGTTTGGAGCTACCATGGGCTACACAGCAAGACTGTATCCTGGAAAAAAAAGAAAATCCCAAAACTCACTAAGTAGATGCTTTTGCAAGCACTATATTTTTGAGAAAAATCTTTCTCATTGCTGAGCAAAGCAATGCCAGTCAAGAGACCAGGTAGATAGAGTCTTTGCCCTAACGGGTTTCATATAACAAAAATAACAAGCAGCTTTATTTCACATTAGAGCAAAGGGGCTTTCAGATAACAGGACCTGGAGAAGTTTGTGGTCAGAATGGAACTGAGTGACTCATATCCAAAGTCATAAATACCATAAGAGCTACCACTTGGTCAAATGCCTTCTTGTTATTCACTATATGAGACAAGTGTATAAAGACCTCTGATAGCCTTGTGAGATAATTTTAATCCCCACTTTTAAAAAGGACACATGCCCAAGCCCCAGAGCTAATAGGTTTCCACTGGTCTTCCTGCCACTCCATCCATTCCTGTTGCCTGAACAAGCCAGTTCAAGGTGCTACAGCTTGGCCAATGCCATCTTTTTTCTTGTCAGTCATCAGAGTGTCCCAAGGGTTTGAAGGACTATGCTAGCCAGAAAGACATCTTGTGCTTTCTAAAATTCACACGCATTTTGCAGCTGAAATGTGGCTACCTCAGTGCCTGCTTTTCTTTACAAATTTGTTAGAACCATGGTACCTTCTATATTTGTTTGGTTCTGTATGTAATTAGTTGTAATGATAGACAACACATTTCTTTAATTTCTGAGGGCTTTGGGTATGAATTTGTAAACTATGAGGGTTGTAGTAGCAGCAAAATACTGTAAAAATTGAAAAACATAAAATATTAATTTTCAGGGCTGGAGCGATGGCTCAGTGGCTAAGAGCACTTTTAGTGCTCTTGTAAAGGACTCACATGCAGTTCCTAGCACCCATATAGAGATTCACAACTGCCTATAACTCCAGTTCCAGAGGATCTGATGTCCTCTTCTGGCCTCCACAGGCACCAGGCACCCATGTAATACACTTATAGACATGGAAGCAGGCACATGTACACATAAAATTCAAAATAAATCTTAAAAAAGGAAAAATGAAAAAAAAATTTTTAATTTAAAAAAAGGAAAAATGATAATTTTCAGCCTCTTTTAGAGATTTACGGTCACTTTACATGAGGATTTCAAGACAGGTTATGTTTATTATATTTGTCATACAATAACTAGATTTTAAATATTTTATCTTTTATATATGTATGAGTGTTTTGTTTGTATGTATGTAAGTGCATGCAGTGCCCACGGAGGCCAGAAGAGGGTGTCATATCCCCCTATAACTTAGAACTGGGTTATGGACAGGATGGTTGTTAGCCACCATGTGAGTGCTGGGAACTGAACTTGGATCCTCTACAAGAATAGCCAGTGCTTTTAATGACTGAACCATCTCTCCAGTCCAATAACTCAATTTTAGAAAACTATAAAGGGTAAAAATACAAAGCAGGAGAATATATAGGCTCGGACATTAATTTTTTGTTTTTGAAAGGAGGTTTTGTTTTAAAACTTATTTATTTCCCCTAAATTTCACTCTCTTTAAGGTAAATTTATGGCTATAAAGTACCTTGAAAACATTTCTGTCATAATCACAGGAGATACTGAGGGTTATTGTTATTCCTACAAAGATAGTGTCACACAGTAGACCATTAGAGCTGTTCCTGCCAAGACAAGGCATTTGTCTTTCCACCAGATATCTATTTCACAATCATAACCACTTTCACAAAGAGCTTATCATAAACTGAAAATGTCCACAGTTTCACTCAGCCAGGCTGAGGAAACCCATCATGGTTGTCAGCTACACAGAGGAACTTGGAGCTAGGGCAATGCTCCTTGAAGTCAAGGGCATGACAGCAAAACATTGTTTGTTCACTTTGGCAAGCATAAGATGATTTTATTAAATAATGCTCTAAAAGAACCCAAGGTCAGTTCTGTTGGAGCCAGAAAAGGGAATCTTCCCCAGGAAAGGCTTCTCAGTCCTTCCAGCTCAGACCTCATTTGGGAGTGCAGAGATAGGACTTCCCAGATTACTGCTCTGCCATCAGGATATCAGAAGGAAAGCTAAAGGTTATTGTAGAGGGTGTGAAAGGAGGGCGGAATAGGGAAATGGTCCCATCAGCTCCCACAGTGCAGCACTCCCAGACAGCTCTACCTGTCTGGACAGGCATTTGAGGCAGGCTTTCCCTCTAAGCAAAATGACTGTTGCCCTTGGCTTGCCAGGCTTAGTCCTTCTCATGCCGTTGCATGTCCTAGGAGTGGCCTCAGGGGGTGCTGCAGATCCAAGATGGCAAGATGAAGTGGGAAGGAAACCCTGAGCCTTGCCCTCTTGGCGCTGCGCTCCAATCCACAAACTTAGCAAGGCATCTGAACAGCAGCCACGGGTGGGAGTCTTCCCTGAGGGAACGGGGCTCAGCCTAGGAGCATTCCGGTGGGTATGGTGACAGGTCAGTTGGCTGGCTTATCTTCGGTTCTCTCCCAGATTAGGCCCTTAGGTCCTTCTTTCCAGCCCCAAGGACTGAGCAGGTGGGATAAAAAGACAGACTCATGGTGGAAGTGAGAGAACATTCAGCTGAGTCTGCTGTTCAACTGATTAGCGCAATGAAAGAAAGCCAGCAGTTGGGTCGATCTGAGGAGCAACCGGAAAGAGACAAGTTGACCATGTGGCTAATACTCTGAAACAAAAAAGAAAAACAAGGATTGCAGTATCGAATACCCCCAATGAGCCTCTGCATTTCGCTGTTCCATGGCCAGGTTGGTGAGCAGGGCCAGACTCTCTTTCTCACCATCTCACTTGTGACTTTTGACTATTTGTCATGGCTGACATGCATAGCCAAGAGATTTACCCTGGATGAAAAGAAAAGAAAAGAAGAGAAGAGAAGAGAAGAGAAGAGAAGAGAAGAGAAGAGAAGAGAAGAGACGAGAAGAGAAGAGAAAAAAGAAAAGAAAAGAAAAGAAAAGAAAAGAAAAGAAAAGAAAAGGAGACAAAAAGAAGAAAAGGTTAGTTTCAAGAACAAGTAGTTCGCAGGGACCTATACTTCACTGTCCTCGAAATAGAATAAATGCTATGTGTCCCTCAAAAATTGTGTTGAAGTTCTAATTTATAATATGGTATAGACTTTAGGAGATGATTAAGTCATAAAAGTGATGCCTCATGAATGGGACCACTATCCCCGTAAAAAGGGGTCCCAGAAAGTTTTCTCAGCTCTTTCTGCCCTATGAGGACACAAGAAACCAGTTGGCTATAACCCAGAAGAGAATCCTCCCCAGCCCCAACCATGCAAGTGCCCAATTTCACACTTTCAGCCTCTATGATTGTGAGAAATAAGTTCCAGTGGTTTATAGGCCACCCAGCTTTCCCTAGAGCTGCTTGAACTGACCAAGTTACCTCTGACATACCTTCTATATGGGAAATTTTTGACTAGGCTTCACCTCATCAGCGTGAAAACATACTGGGGTGTCCTGCTCATGGCTTTAGGCCTCTTTCCAGTCCCTAGGTGGGACTGCCAAGATTCCTGCTGCACAGCAATCCTCTTGTGGTAGCCTGGGAAAGAGAGGAGAATGATTTCCGCAGGACTCTGCCTGAGGAGACAGTCTCCAGCTGAGAACCTTCTGCTTGGGACTTGTTTCCTGGTCTGCTTTAGCTCAGGGAGGCCCAGGCTGCTCTCTGCCCTATATTCACTTGCCTTCGTCCCCTGGTAGAGGCAATTTTCTTTCTCCTGTGCATGACTCCTTTGCTACCAGGCAAAATAGGCCTTGGTCAAACCAGCTTAATATTTCAATGCAATTTTGTAATAGCTTCCAACTAGGACAGTCATGGGAAACCCCACAAAAAAAGAGCAACAAATTTTTCCCCAAATACGACTGCAAATTGCATGTTTTGGTGACCAGACCTATGGATGATCAAAAGATATTGGGTATTTATACTCCGGTTAGCAAAGCTCAGCTGACTTATTTCCTGTGTTTCTCTCAAGAATCCCTGAAATTGATAAATATATCCTGCAAACCTGTTATTACTCCTTTGGAAAATTTGGACTCATTCTCCCAGGACCATGAAGGTTTATCATGGCTTGGCATCATCTCATAGAATAAGAAAGTTTTACCTTTCAATTGCCACCTCCATATCTTGCCTTGCTCAGGCACAGTAATCCTCAAGGTGACTAGAGTAGAAGGAGAGGCTGGTGACATCCTAAAAGAGTGTTTGGCACAGAGCTTGAGGGTTCTTATCCTGGAATGTGGACATTCATCCTCCCTGTCCTTATCCAACCCCTACCACGTGCCAAGCTTTAGACCCAGTACTAGAGAGACAAAGGTAAGTCACACAAGTGTATATAGCCTGAGGAGTAGAGAGCCTTGCTAGAGGGAAGACCCTCAGCCACAAGGGTTCTCAGATCAGGAAAGATGAAGCTACCTGTCCCTTCATCCCACTTAGCCTCCTGGGGAAAGGAGGCTGCTCTTCTTGCTGGCTTCTTCTCATTCACGGAAGTTGTGATGTATGAGAAGTTGAAGGGGCAAGAAATTGCTTCTGTTCGTGTGAGCTAGGCTTTGAGAAATTCCTTCTAGAGTCCCAACTGGCCTGAAAGACGGCAAAACATGACTCTTACAGAAGCCTCCTTTCTCTGTGCAAGTCCAGATTCTGAGCAGGCGACAGCATATGCATGAGATCCTATTGGAAAACAGGTCTGTTTGTTAATTCCTTTGCTTGTTCTGTTTCCCTTTGCCCCCTTTCCTTTTGTCTTTCCAGAGCCACTTCTCAGACTTGTCACCCTCTGCCCACAAAAACCTAGTGACTCCACACTGTGTACAGCATTGAGTTGAACTCAGCTTGCTTTTCCATATAAAATGTTTCAGAATGATTTTCTCATACATATAATCACTGTACTTTGCTTAAACTTAACCATTATCCTCTCTTGTTCCCCCTCACCCTTCCTTCTAATCTTCCTCCCCCCAGATAGTTCTCCTATATGTAAATCTAGATTCCACATGAGAGAAAACTCAGTATCTGTCTGACATAGGCCCCGTTTACTTTCATGTTGTATATTCTTTCTTTTTTTTTAATTGGGGGACAGGGTACGTGCACAGCATGCCTGTGGAAATCAGATGGAAACTCTTGTGAGTTTGTTCTCTCCTGCTCTTTTGTGAGATCCAGGGATCAAACTCACATCATCAGGCCCCTGTGTCAAAGCACCTCTTCTCACTAAGCCATCCTACCCGTCCCATTCTTTTATCCTTTGTAAACTTGATTCTGCAGATAAGAGAAAACAAGCAACATTTGTCTTTCTGAATTTGGCTTATTTGGTTTATTTGGGTTTCTAGTTCTATCTAGTTTCCTGAAAATGACATGATTTCATCTTTTCAGCTGAATACAACTCCACTGTGTATATGTCCCACATTTGCTTTATCCATTCATCTGATGATGGATGTCAATAACCACATCTTAGCTATTGTAACTATTGCTACCATAGACATGAATGTGCAGGGATCTCCATAGCATGCTGACTTAGATGCCTAGGAATAGTATAGCTGGATCACATGGTAGTTCTATTTTTCATTCTTGAAGAATCTCCGCACCGATTTCCATAGTGGCTGCACTGTACATTCCCTTCAACAGTGTACACACGTTCCTTTTCCTTCACACCCTCCCTAGTACTTATTGCCATTTGTTCTGTTTATTTCAGCCATTGTGACTAGGGTGAGATGGAATCTCAATTCTATTCTTTGTTGTTTTCTTATGTTTGTTGCTTTGAGACATGGTCTTATTCTGTATTCCATAATGGCTTAGTGCTCAATATGCAGACCAGGCTAGCCTCAAACTCTCTGTGATCTCCCCGCCTCTACCTCCTGAGCATTGGGATCACAAGTTTGTGCTACCACACTTGGCTTCAGTGTAGTTTTAATTTTCATTTCCCTATGGCTAAGGATCTTGAGCAGTTTTTCCTGTATTTATTGGCTATTTGTACTTCTCTTGAAAACTGTTCAACTTGGGGGTTGGAGAGATGACTCAGTGGTTAAGAGCACTGAACCCGGGTTCAATTCCCAGCACCTACATGATGACTAACAACCACCCGTAACTCCAGTTCCAGGGGATCTGATGCCTTCTTCTAACCTCCTCAGGCATTCCATGACACAGTTGCACCTACACACATGCAGGCATTACAGTTAAACACATTAGAACTGTTCAATTCATTGCCGATTTACTGAATAGATAATGTAGGGGAAAGCATTTGATTCTTTTAGTTCTTTATATATTCCAGATATTCTGATTTATAGATGGCAAGGTTATCCTCCCAAAGAACCTGAAAATCAGTATTTTCCCTCAAAATTAGCTTTCGTTTTTTTTCCCTTAGAGCCTGTTAAAAGACTAAGATCCTCTCCCACCTCCTCTACTACCAAATTCAGTAGACACATGTGAGCAAGCTTTCCCGAGACCTCAAGTCCCAGTCCAGGGAACCATCTGAAATAACATGTCTTCTTTTATCACATGACTGTTTCAAGTTTCCTATCCCCATAAGGAGTCTGATAACAATCCTCCATACCTTGATATGCAAGTTAATCATTAACAATGGGCTTTACCTGTCACTAGGTTGTAAAAGATGAATGGTTAGAGCTCCAACATTCTCCTTCTTGGTGTAGTAAGAGCAAGGAGAGTGTCACCTGCCTTTAGGCTTCATAACCAATATGTAGCAGATTCTAACCAGGTGTATAAATGAGGTGACAGACCACAGGAGACCACAGGTAAGGTATATGAGCTTCCTTTCCCTTTCCTCTGTCCATTCTGAATTTTCCTCTCATATTTTCAATCTGGGGATTAGAAGTGGGGTGAGATGTGATTAGGGTATCAATGGTGGGAAAAAAAGGGGGGCCCATGAGCTGATGCATGTTTTAACAAGTGATAGGCAAATTAACAGTGTGTTAACTACAAAACCAGTGAGTCAAGGGGTCTCTGACTCCTTCAAGACACAGGAAGTTTCAGAGACAAAGTGTGGGTCAGGCATGGGAACAAAGATCAGAGCCACAGCATACTAGTCACGTGACAGGCTAGTCCTTCAGGAAGATGAAAGATGAATTAGTGTGGGTTTGGGAACATCTCTAGGGTCTACTCAAACACAGAGAGGCCAGATGACAAGCTCTGAAGGCCTCTGCCAGAGAGCAGTATGGGTAGTTTGTGGTATGTTCTAGTTTGTCTCTCCATTGCTGTAACAAAATACTCTGACCAACCTGGGAGGGAAGGGTTTCTTTAGTTTACATCTCCCAGATCTCACAGTTCATCAGGGAGCATAAGGTAGGAACTCAGGGAAGGAACCTGGAGGCAGGATCTGGAGCACAGGCCATGGAGGAACTCTGCTTACTGGCTTGCTCCCCTGACCCCTGCTCAGCCTGCTTTTCTTATGCAACACAGGCCCACCTGCCCAGGGGTGGCACCACCCACAATGGGCTGGGCCCTCCTACATCACTCAATAATCAAGAAAATGCCCCACAGACATGGCCACAGACCAGTCCGATGGAGGCAATTCCCCAACTGAAGCTCCTTCGACCCAGGAGTGTCAAGTTGACACTAAGGCTGTCCAGCACTACAGACTTCTTTTTTTTTTTTTTCAGTCTCAGTTTTACAAAAAAAAAAAAAAAAAAAAAAAAAAACATGGGGGAACGAAAGATGAAGAAAGCTCCCATATAGCTCACCCTCCCTTCCCCACAGTTCCTGGTATTATTAACATCTTGCATTCATATGGCATATTTATGATGATGGAACAACACTAACATTTCAATATTAGCTCTAGCCAGTAGCTTATGTTAGGGTCAATTATTTGTCTCAGACACTTCTGAGTTTTAACAAATACATGATGACACATCACAATCTCAGACAAAATAGTTTCATTGCCCTAAAATTCCCATGCTCCACCTATTCCTCAATGGCTTTACCTTTTCTTTTTAATATTTTATTGATTATTTTTATTTTATGTATATGAGTGTATTGTCTGCATGTATGATGTGAGTGCACCCATGTCATGTAATGCCACAGAGTTCAAAAGAAGGCTTCAGATTCCCCTAGAACTGGAGTTAAGGATGGTTCCTAGCTGCCATGTGGGTGCTGGGAATCGAACCTGGGTCCTCTGCAAGAGCAGTCAGTGCTCTCAACCGCTGAGCCATCTCTCCAGCCCCAGCTTTACCGTTTCTAGAGTCAGGCCAAATGTGGGCTTTTTGGATTTTGGTTTGTTTCGTTTCCTTAAGTAATATGCTTTTAAGTTTTCTCCATGCCTTTCCGTGGCATGATAGCAGTTGCTTTTTAACACTAAATAATATTCCATTGTATGGACATACCATAGCCTGATTATCCATTTGGGCAAACTCTTCAACAAAATAAGAAGCAGAAACAACAAACAGGGAGATGAGAGGGGAAAATAGTAGCAAGGACACAAGACATGAGAGAAGTAAGAAAGGAGATTTTAGGGAAGTGGGAAACAAGCTAAAGAGATGAACACACAGTTCCAAACTGTAATAGGGAAGGATTCTGCTTCAGGTAGCCACCTGCTCCCACAGAGACTGAAACACATCATAGGCACCCAATAAATAATTTGTCAAACCAATTAAACCTCAAAAAACCTTCTCTAAAATTCAAATTCTCCTAGACACCAGATCAGTGTGTCCCAGGCACACCATTTCAGGCAAAATGCAGCTGCTTGGTCAGATGAGTCCTTCCCATGCCACAGAGGAATACTTCCCTGGGGAATACTCCCTAGCTAACCCCTGCCCTTGGCTTGTGAAATGCACTATGGATGGAACCAAAGGACTCCTGTTTCAACCTAATCAGAAACCCAAAGAATTAACCCAAGAAATTTCCATGGAACGAGGAGAGCAAGCAGAATGATTCGGGTACCAAAAATGACTTTGAAATAACAAACCAGGTATACATCCAGATATTCATATTCTGGAGGAGAGAATATCCAGGCAGCAATAACAGTGGCCTACATGCAGTGATGTAGGAACCCAGCCCCAGGGGCTCAGTTTACAATGTGGGTGGAAGTAGGTAGCTCCCCAGGAAAGGTAATGAGTCAGATGGAACTTGTAGGACCCGCAGAAACCTGCAAGTAAGAATTCACTAGCTCCTGATGCTACGATGTAAGCCTTTATCACCCATACCTGTGCCTTACTTCAAAGTCAGTGCTTAAAATCAGGTTCTCTGCCAGAGCATGATGTTAGTGTTCCTTGATACTCAGATCTGTTTCTTTCTGTATAATGAAAATGGTGAATGATCCCAGTAAGCAGATTAGAATCTTTGCTTTGGAACTCTCCATATCCTATTTTCATAAGACTTTATGCAATCAGCCAGCAGGCTAAAAAGCACTCGAGAATTTTCTACCCAAGAGACTGAACCTTGGGGCTACTTTGCTCAAAGGCTATTTTGCAGAGTGGAGGTCATCCAAAGACATATATCTTACTCCTTGTCCTCATTTATGTTAATAATACAAGAGGGCTTACATATCACTGTAGACAGTTAATAAGGCATGGATGTAGACATGGGGCACTGAGCAAAGAGTAGCTCTCGTCCCTACTCAAAGCCTCCTGATTGGAAATCTCTGAGGGAAGCAAATGACCATGGAAGAGAGGGCCTACACTGATTCTGTGGGCCCTACCTTCTGACCTAAGAGATCTTCAAACCATGCAGCAACAGAAGCAGGTCAAAAACTCCTAGGTAACCAGAAACATAAGCACAGGAAAATCAGACTCTCAGACTCAGATCTCAATGCAGCATCAGCCTAGAAACAGCTGGTCTCTCCTAACACATCAGCATCTAGCTACTTCTTTGTACCTGGATGGTGTCTGGGACATCTCTTGCATGTATGAGTTCCCCAGACAGGAGAAGAGCTCCTACCTTTAAGTTCACATTGTCTAGACTAGGGCTGCAGCTCAGTGGTAGAACATTTACCTAGTATGTACAAAGTACTGAGTTCAGTTCCCAGCACTGTGAGGAGGGAGGGCCTATACCAAAAATTTTATTTTTTTATTGTCTGACCCTGTCATAGATGTATATAATGAATTTTAGTCATTTTCAGTCACTTCCTGTTCCCTTCTGTCATCCTCTCCCTCTCCCTGGAACCCTTCTTCCCAACAAGTTTTCTTTTCTACTTTCCTGCCTTGTTTTTGTGTTTGGCCTACTGAGCATGGGTAGGAGAGAATTCACTCCAAAACGTTTGTGTCTCACAAGAATCTGTTTTCAAGGTGCATCTACTATTTGGGTGCTAACCAAACACAATTCTATCTTATTTCCTTGCTCATTTGCATTTCCCTTCACGTCTGGAATGGACTAGTCACGAAAATCTAGGGCCAAGTCTACATTTGGTAATAGGGGAGAGAGAGAGAAGGCAAAGCTCTGGGCCATGATTCTCTGTCCCAGAATTGTTACTCTCTCCACACAATTCCTCTCTCTCTTCCTCCCATCCACACTTTCTTCACAACTTTTGAGAACGCTTCCTAGACTTAGCTCCTTTGATCTTATTTTGTGCCCTCCTTTCTACCCAACCCTGCATTACTCAGCCATAGATATTGGAGAACAGCTACATATTTACCTATAATGAAAGTACAACTTCGGCGTAGGGATCAAGGTCCCCCTGGAATGCAGAGGGGCAAGGAAATGAAGGTACAGAGCCCAGAAAGGCATGAAGTGGACATCAGCTCTTTCACAGGAGCCCTGCATTTCTAATGACGTTACCACATTACATTAAAGGACAGGCACTCAAACAGAGAGCAGGGCAATGCCCTTATTGTTTGTAAAGTTAAACTCTGGATCATTTGATTAGTCACATGTTCTCTCCACATAGGTTAATCAAGTACCAATTATACAATAGGCTAGGTCTCAGAAACACAAAAGTGAAGAAAACAGTCTTTGTCCCCAAACAGCTGGTGAGAGTGGCCCAAGATCCACTGATGGTGGCAAAAAATGTGATGAGGTCTGTGATCCTGAGGTCATTAGGGACAATGCCTGCACAAGGGTTCTGGGATCAAACTGTGACCAACTAGGTAGAGTTCCTCAGAGTAAACTGAAAGATGAAATTAAGAGGGAGGCTCTGGTAGCATGTTCCTGGGAAAAGGAGTCCACAGTTAGGACAGATACGCACAAGTGTTGAGGAAGCATGGTGGTGACTGGAAAACTGCTGTTCGAATAACTGCTGTTCGACTTGAAATATTTGGCCTAGGGAGAAGCACATGAGACTGGGGACAGAAAGACAGAACCAGTGCTCGGGTTGGACTTGGGCCGGACAAGACGTGCCAGCTAAGGAAGACTATGGGAAGAGTAGAGACAGGAGAGACGTGTAAGCAGATTTGACTTGCAGAAGGACAGGTCTCCCTGAAATGTGGAGAATGGTTTAGAAGGAACAAGACAGAAGACATGGAGAACATGAGGGGGCTGTTAAAATAAAGTAGCCTGGACCTAGTACTCCTTAAAAGTCTCTTTCCCTCCGTACCTGGTGACTCAGGCTTCCTGAGGGAGAAGGCATACTGGTAAGGAAGGCTTTCTTGAAATAGCTCATTCACTAATCATGTCATTTCTGTAATGTCAGCAACAATAGTGGCTTTGTTTCACAGTCATCTTCAAGTGAAATCACTCAGGTAATATTTCTTCTTGATCAGAGCCAGCTCTAACAGCATTGTCCATCAGTAGGCTGAGGTACCCAGCTACCTGGCATTTCTTCACCACCTCTGTTGGGAAAAGTTTCCACTTTGATTATGCGTAGACACAAAATGGCCATGACATTTGTTCTAACAGGACATTATGATATGATCAGCTCGGAGAAATATCATTGACTACAGAGGATTCCTGTATTCACTTCTTTACTGAAGCACTATCCTCAAATTAAGCTTTATGTCAAAGCAAAAGCATTTTATTGTCTAGGCCAAAGCAGAATTATTAAATACTGTTCTTAAGAAAGAATATTCTAGAGAAAGTCCCTGATGCTTGTTAGGATGTAACATGGGGAAGTAGTCTGTTGCTCTGGGATTTGGTTTCCACTTATAAAATAGGATGTTCACTACTAGTCTGCAGGGGCTGCTGTAGCAAATATTGCAAACTGAGGGGCTCACATGGGAGAAATGTGCTGCTTTGCAGTTCTGGAAATTGAGGTAGCAGCAGTCTTGCTTGTCCCTGGGGCCTTTGAGAAAGAACCTGTTCCCTGACTTTCTCCTCACTTCTGGTAGTAACCTGTGACATTTTTTGGCTTATGGAGGCATCACCTTGCTTCTTTCTTCATGTTTCCATGGTACCATGTATGTGTATATGTGTCTATCTGACTGTATCTGTGTCTGTCTACCTATGTGTATAAATCTAACTAGGCTCTTTTAATAAGTCATGTTGAACTAGGGCCCGTGACTTCATCTTAACTGATTCTATCTGTAATGACCTTATTTCAAAATAAGATCCAATTCTGAGATATTGAGTGTTCCAACTTTAATATATAAAGGTATTGTGCACCAGGGGACACAATTAAGCCCAAATACCAGCTAATACAGTTCAAAGTTAAATAAATTAATTCTTGTAAATCATTTAAAACAGTTTCTGTTATTTAGGTCTCAGTGACTTTTGGATTGTGCCAGATTTCACTTACAAGCTCCCAGGATAGCAGAATATGTTGACATATACCTAGTTATCAATTGTTACTGGCAGTTTGTAGTTAGAGTGAGCTCCACCAGTTCTATGCAATACCAAGAGAATGCTTTAAAGGATACTCCTAGCTAAAAAGTAAAGGGGACTGGGAACTGTTGGAGACTGATTACTACTGGGTGATGGAGAACTCTAGACAGGCTGACTAGACTCCAGTGGATGAACTTGCACCAAAGGACATTTGGGTACAAATGCTTGACTGGATAGGTCTTAACATATATGGCCAAATACATGAGGTCCAGCAGGAGGCGAAGAGGAGGGCGGGCAGTTGGCATGGATGGGGAAGGGGATCTAAATTTGATTAAAAATTATTGTATGGAATTTACAAAAGCTCAATAAATTTTTTAATAAAATAATAAAAAGTAAAGGGGAAGAAAGGGTAGATGCAATTTGTATTTTCTTTCCCTACTCTCCAAGCTGGTATTCTGCATAGTGCAATTAACCCCAAAAAGGGGAAAACAATGACCACTTCTCTAGAGGGGAATAAATGAAGGCCCGTCCTCCTGAGGCACCCACAAAAACAAGCTTCTCAGCATCTGAGGCTCACCCACGTGAGCCAGGCTAGGGCTACCATACCAAGTCTTAGATAAAAGCTCACTATAGTGTGTCCTGGATTAGGTGACCCCAGGCTGCCTGGAGGAGCAGCTGACGTGAATGAACGTATTTACTCATTCCAGATCCCATCAGAATCAGCCTTTGTAAAAAATAAATAAAGTGTGTTGGTTTTTGGTGCAGATGGTTAAACAAATCAGGTGGGCTCAAATGAATTCTAGGAATAAGAGGAAATATCAGAGGGCAAGTTGCTGAAGATAGCAAGGGCTGACCTGGAGAACTTTCTGGCACAGCCCCTTGGTAACTGTTTGTGGCTGCTCCAGGGGACTGCCGTGCAAGAGAGTAAGGGAGCAAGACCTGTCTGGCAAAGGGGGAGGTTGGCACAATAGGCCAAAGTCAAGTTGAGCTGCCTTCTGGGAAAGCCCAGAAGAGTTGCTGTCCAGAGAGAGGCTCTGATGGAGCTGATTTGCCCTGATTGACTTGTCTTAGAAGCCTGGACTCCCTGACCTTAAGGCCAAGGTATGGAAATCTTTTCCTCTTACTCTGGAATTCTCATACCTCTTTTCACTGGTGAACAGGGAGACTTCTGATTTGAGATGGAAAATTCTGATCTGGGAGGCAAGAAGCTGCTGACTGTTGTTGCCCCAAAGCAGTGTAACTTTGGACAAGTAACTAAACTACAGGATTCAAGGTTTTTTCTCTGTTATCTGAGGGCCTTGCAGTCATGGATATCATGGACTCTTCTAGATGAAAGGAATCTTAGAAATCTAGCCCAGTTTTGTAAATGAGGAAACTGAGGCTGAGGAGTTAGGAGAGTTGGTCATAGTGGTAAAGCTAATGAAGGACAAGGGCAAGATTTCAGGTGTCTTGATTCCCACCTGGAACCTAATGCCAGTGTTGTGCCCATTTTTTGATGGTATCAGAGTGCCTACATTACCCCTAGGAGGAATCCTCCAAAGCAGTTATTTGCATACTTGTTTCAGAGATAAGCAAACTGGTTTTTCCAAGGTTCTCCAGGGGCTGAATGAGCCAGATCCTTGGTAATTTGATAAGCTCCTGCTGCACACCAGCTGCCCCTACTTACCCTCACACAGTCCTGGCCACAGGCCTCCATGAGCTCCCTCTAGCAGACTTGGCACCAACCCCAGCAGGGGCAAGGATCTGATTCTTGAGCGTAGGCAGGTTCATCACAGGATAAGGAGAGACGAGCAAAAATACTTATTCTAGGCAATGGTAGAGGAAATAATATTCAGCTTCCCAGAGAGAACTGTCCTTCAGTGGATGAAAGAGATTTTTAGCAAGAAGATTCCATAGTCTGATGCCAAAAACTGTCTGAGTGATGGTGGAGTGGAATGCAGCAATGCCCTACCCCAGGTTTAGTGGTAGCTATGTTGGTGCTCTGCAGTGAGAGGTTTATCCTGACTCTCTGCTTCTCTTCCTTCTCTTGCTGTCTTTGGCTTAGAGACCAGGTGCGTCCAAACACAGGAGCCCGAGTAGTACCAGCACTTCCCAGAATCTTGGAGGAAAGTTGCTTCCTCTATGTAAACTGAGGCTTCAGCAAGACATCGATCCCTTCTCTGAGTGACAAAGTTACACCCTCCAGGATGAGCCTGGATCTTAAGTTCCAATCTAGGTGGCTTGGTGTCACCAGCACACTGTGGCTAACTCTCAGGATAAGCTATTTGTCCTTGCTATGGAAATACCACCCAACAGAATTGTGAGCACAGAGAGAGTTTTGAATTTTCTATTTAAAAAAGGATGCAGAAATAAGTGTGCTTAATTTTAAGAAATGTGTGTGGTGTATACATGTGGAGGCCAGGGGTTGACGTCAGTTGTCTTTCTCAATCACGCTCAGCCTTCTTTTTGAGATAAAGTCTCTCACTGAACCTGAAATTCACAAATTCAGCAAAACTAGCTGGTGAGAAAGCCCTAGGGATCTGTCTTTCACCGGCTCCTCAGCACTGGGTACACGCCACACCACTAGCCTGGCCTTTTACATGGGGACTAGGGATCCGAACTACAGTCCTCAAACTTCTGCATCAGGCACTTTACTGACTGAGCCAGCTCTTCAATACTTAAATGAATATTTTATTCATTTAAATATAGACTAAATATCATTTAACACATGTAATAGTATAGTTAGTAATGAAATGTTTCCCTTTCCCACTAAGCCTTTGAAATTCAGAATCCATTTCACACTAACAGTGCCCCTCAATGATACCAGATATTTCTCAAGTAGTCTGCTACCATCCAGGACAGTATGGCATTACAGGGATACATGCTTTGAGTTCTGTAGTACCTAAGTACCTTTTGATAAGATATTTGGTGAGTCTGAGAGCAGCAGCATGGTGGAGAACACTCATCCTGTTTCAGGTGTTCTGAACATAAATGGAGAGCAAAATATAGTAACAATTCCCCTACTGCCATCTGTCCCTCCTCACCACAAGCATCAGCTGGTTGATCTCAAGCAGACATCTGGACTATTCCAGTCCTTTGACATGCCTCCAACTCTAGTTCTCAGCCTCTAAGACACAATTCTTGCCTTCTCCTGGTGTCAGAGTTCCAGTGTTAATTATTAACAACCAAACAAATCCACAGTGAACTGTAGCCAGGTGTTGTTATAGGGCTTCTGCATTTTCTAGAAGTATATCTCCAAGAAGACTTTGTCCCCACTGGGTTCCTCCTCTGGGTCCAGGGCAGAGGGACACACAAACACTGATATTTTATTTTTATTAGAAGAGCTCAAGCCAAAGAACTCAGATAACCCATTTGGAAGTTTTTCTATGAAAGTGAATGTTCCTATTTGACCCTCAACCAAACAAGTGTTTGGGGAGAATAAAATTATACTACCTTAGAGGAAATTGGAGTAGCTTACTGATCTATCATTTATTTAAAGATAATTTCATTCATTGCATGTATTAACTCTAAGGGAGGGTAAACTTTGAGGAGATTCAATTTGCTAGTCACATAGACAGAAACGTGAAATTAACACATCCTGGAATTTAAGGTGGAAGAGATATAGGGCTTTTGTCACCTTTCAGCATGGGTGAGGTATCTGAAGTGAGGAGAAGACCAAGCCTAGAGAGCAGGAATGGTAACTGGCAGCTCGGCTTGTCTGCTACCCAAGGAGAGTTGGACGCCAAAAGATGCTTCATGATGTCCAAGAATTGTTTCTCTAAACTCTTTCTAGTAGTTCTTTGAAATTTTGTTTGTGTGAAACAAAACTTCCTTGTTGATTTAATGCAGAGACGGGCTTAGGCCTAAGTCATGCCAAAATATCATCATTCAAAACTAGAAACACTTTCATTTACTGAGTATTTACTATCTGTGTGACCTGGCAACCTTAACAACCACCCATTTCCTCAAGTGCCAAAATCAAATGACTTGTCTCATGGGACCTTGCATTAGTTGGAAGACTGAGTAACATGAAAAGTGTTTGGAACTCCATTACACTTTGTCACCTACAGCCTTGCTAAGTTATGCCTTTGGCCAAGTAGAAACATGGCCTGAAGAAGGAGAGGTTTGGGCAGATTTATAGGTCTACACAAGCTGAGGGCCTATGTGATGTGATAGGTACCAGGACTATGCCAGATTTGATCATCCTACTCCTCCAGGATTGTCTATTTGTTTTTGTCTTCTAACTTAAATTCCTTCTGGAGGAAAAACTTTTAATCAACTAATAAGTATTATCAGGAATTCTATGTTGTCATTGGCATTTAAAAAGAGCTAAGTCTTACAGGTAAGGACACACACACAAAGCCAAGTTTCTGATACTTTAAAACTCAGCCCATATGTAAAAATGGCCATTTGACATAGTCTAGTCTTGCACATTCTAAAGTGATTTTTCTGGGTTTTTTTTTTTAAAAAAAAAAAACAATAAATTTAAGTCAATTGAGTTCTGCTCTCTTTCAGTTAGGAAAAAATATTTTGAAAACTCCTAAGCTCTGAGTGAGTGACTTGTAAAAAGACTTGGGGATGTGCTTTAAAAACCATGCTGCTTGCTATTTACTGAGACTCCTTAGCCCATAACCCTGAGACTGCACTGCTCCACTCAGTACTAGGCTATGAACCTAAAGCAAACTTACTGCATGCTCACAAGCATGTCAGTGGCCCACCGCAGGTGAACTAGGACAGGTCCAGGATTTCTCTGTGGCCCTTCTTCGCGTAAGAACTAAAGGGGGAACCTGGATCCTGGATCCTGGATCCTGGAGATTCTATTTCATGTCCTGAAAGTCTTTAAATTAAATGAAGCAAAAATGATCATCTCCTCTAGAGGGAGACCTGGGCCTGGGATCAGGATTCACTCTCTGGTCGATGGAGGCATATTCTGGGCCTGTGCGTCTTTCCAGAGGGCCTGAAGTTTAAGGTAAAGAGCTCTTTACCCAGTTCTGTAATGTACCTTTAACAAGGCACATTGGCAACTCAGAATGTGTCCAGGGGAAGATGACAAGGAGACAGATCTGAGGAACCCAGACAATGCGAGAGAAAATTAGGATGTTTTCCCAGGGGAGCAAAATGTTTGTCTATTCTTTAAAAGACTTCCCTATAGACCCAAGGGAAGGAAGAATCTTCAGTGTTCCAAATGATAAAAGTAGGAACGAGGGAGTTAGGTGGCTCAGTGGGTAAAGGCACTTGCTGCCAAGCCTGATGACCTGACTTTGATCCCTGGGACCCACATGGTGGAAGGAGAGAACCACCTCCCACAAATTGGCCTCTGATCTCCACATGCATACCAACACACAGACACACAGACACACAGACACACAGACACACACACACACACACACACACACAAATGTAATGAAAAAAAGTTTAAGTAGGAACAGGGAAAGACTACAGGGAGATTTTTCTGTCCCTTAATGCTGCCTGCAGGGATTCACACTCTGTAAGGTGCTGCCTTTCTTGGCATATGATGTGTCCATGCAGTAGCTGAGGAAAAGAAAGTGTAGTAGAGAGTAAAGAATCTGTCAGGTTCTCGCCGACTATGAGGATGGCTTTGTGTTATTTTAAGTGGGGGAACCAAACAGAGTGGGTTTACAGTCCGTATTTTCTTTCTATAAAGTATAATTCCCTACATTAGCAATCTCACTTATAAAAAAGCTTTTGAGAAATAGGAAAGCTGAGTAGGTTGTGAGGAGGCTGCAGAATATTATATCCGTACTTTTTGAGACGCCAATGACTTGCAAGAGACAGAGCATGGGTTGCAGAGGCTCTAAGCCCAGAGGATTCAAATCCTGCCTCTGCTCTTAGGGTCCATGACTGTGGACCAGTTAGTTTACTTATGACTCTGCTGGAGATAGAAATGATAGTGTTCGCCTCCTGCTTTTATCACTAATTTGCAATCAGATAACGCACTCATGTCTGACATCTAATGCACACTTAGTAAATGCTGGTGATGAATCTTATACAATTATAGAGAAACAAGTATTATTTCTTAAGTCAATGATAGAATTCTAGGGGCACCAGCTTGCAACCAAGAGGACATAGTTATCTTAATTTATTATCTAATAAAAAGGAGGCTGCATTTTTTTGTTATGATGGCTATTTAGGATACAATTCAAAAGTGATGAGCCCCATTGGTTGAGTGAATGGCATCTCTCCCTATGGTGTAAAGGAAAGCTAACCAAATCCAGTGGAATTTTTAGCCATGAAGCTCAATGTGACTGTCATGACTTCTTCTCCAAGAGAAACCAAGGTCAAGGTTTCATGTAGAGGCTCTGCTGCCCCGATGTTTGCAATGCAGTGACATCTGGTTAACAGCCTCAATAACCCTACCCTGAATGTTTTTTTCCTCATCACAAGACACACCTATGTGACCAGGGGGAAAAGAGAAAAAGAAAAGGTCCAAATTTCTCTTCTTGGGTGCTGCTCGTTTGCTCTGAGGAGGCCTGTGGGGGTCTCCGAGCCATTTATTCCCCATTTGCCTCTTTGGCTTTCCCAGACTATGGATTCTTTGCAGCTTTCGGCTAATGAAAGAGAAAGGGAGAAAGGCAGATACTGTCCCTCTCAACACTTATCCTCCAGGTCTGCAGATCCTGACTGTTCCTTTATCTAAATGAACTAAATCACTGGGGAGGCCGCAGTGACCCCCTGCTGTGAAGCAGCGTGTTTTCCGTCCTGGAAGTCACACTGTGAAATAAGGCAGATCAACCGCGTATAGCGGAGCGAGCTTGTTTTTCATCCTCAGTCAACACAATGACACTACAAACAACTGCAGATGGTCTCTTTGGAGCAATGATGCCAAGAATGAGCAATTAAATTGATTTCTTTCATGTTAGATTGTCTATAAAACCAACATTATTTAAAAATACTAGGAACTATATGCTTTGCTAGAGTGCTCCAGGGTAGGAATGAGCATATCCACATATACCTATGGCCCAGGACTCATCCCACTGGTATACTGATTCTAATCTGAAGATTTTGAGTACGCTTGAAATATGGGCTGGGATCTACAAGTGTGGGATGGAAGTTGTTACTTGTGATTGTCTTTCTCTCGATTGCTGCTTTCTCTGTTATTTTTCTTCTTTTATTGCTTATGACACTAGTAATTAAACCTATCTGAATAGAAATCTATGGGCGATGTAGAGCATTGTCCAGCTGTGCAGAGGGAAAGACTGTTTCTGTTGATGATAAACTTGAAAAGGTCAATTGCCTATGGCTAGTTTCCTTAGATCAACAGTTTTAACTTGTTCTGTAATTGACCTGGCACCTTCAGAAGCAACAGCAATGCTCAGCAAATTATCTTCACAAAAGATTCATTTGTCTGAAATATTTTGCATACTGATCTGTAGAGAATACCCACAAAGGCCCTTGGCAAGTTATCACGGACCCATATATAAGTCTCTCTCAGGTAGAAAAGATCCCAAAATTCAATGAGCAACAGTGGAGTGTGAGCCTAATGTAGTGGATATCCTGGACCACGTGTGTTCATTTGTCAGCTCTGCCTAACAGTTTGAGATCTTAAAACACCTCTCAGGACTACTTCCTAGATGCTTTCCAGACAAACCTACAGAAACGAATTTGTATTGACAAAGCAAGGGGAGGAGCATTCAGAAAGAGCTTCCTTTAACACACGTGTAGTCTGTGTGGTTGCCTTGGGTCTTCTAATTTTTTTCTGCTAAATAGAACTTTAGAATCTAGTCCCATTAATCATAAAAAAGGGAAATTACTGGGTCAAATTATTTCAGCCTCCTCATTCTTCCTTCTTCACAAAGAATTGTGCTTAATCAATAATGAGATCTAAGATTAGGAGAATTGGATAGTGAAAATTGGTGTTATTAAATATATTAAGGGTTGAAGAAGGACTCAGAAAAATAGGTCTGAATGGCAGCATCTGCCTAGAAATGTTTCTGGATGTAATTATATATTAAATCATTTGAAATGAATATAAGCACACAGAAGCTCTCCTTCCAATCTTGCTGAAACCAGGAGTGCCAAATGGTTCTCTCATTGTTCCTCTGCCTGCTGGAAGGTGTGGCTCATCATTCTATCAGACACAATGATAGCCAACCTCTCATACCTAATTAATGTAAAACAATGGCTGCAATTATTAAGTATGACTTTGACAAGTTTTTGCTCCTAATGTGATCACTCTTGGGTAAATAAATAGATTGGCCAATGGAATTTCAATGTAAAGTTTGTCAATAGAGGTTAGCTGGTTACCAGATATC
>NW_008329320.1:478517-478689 GCF_000622305.1 Nannospalax galili
ACATATATATATATCAATAAACTCTTAAATTTTCATTCCTACAAAACTTCAAGAATTGTCCATTGAGGACTTAACTGAATGTTGTAATGCTCATTACTTTTGTGCAAGGGTATACTAATTTTCAGTCTCTATCTCTCTCTCTCTCTCTCTCTCTCTCTCTCTCTCTCTCTCT
>NW_008329320.1:478721-482299 GCF_000622305.1 Nannospalax galili
AAGGAAGAATGATATTGGATTTTCATGCATATTTTCATTAATTCTCTTCTACCTCCATCAATCCCCTTTCAATGCCCTATTCCCCCTTCTTCTGCTTACTCCCCCAGAATTCGAACTTTTACTTTATTCTATTACCTCCCCCACTCCCTCTGTTAAAGCTTCTTTTATCAGTCACATGGACCCCTTTCTAGTTCTCTGGCCTTTACTCATATTTACTTCATATTTACTTCCACCTGGATACACATATTTAACAGTTAAAAGCTAAGGTCTGCATATAAGAAAAATATACTGTTTCTGTCTTTTGAAGCTTGGGTTATCTCACTCAATGTTTTCTAATTCCACTTTCCTATAAATTGTGTAATATCATTTTCTTTATGGCTGCAATTCTATTTTCTATATGTATCATATTTTCTGTTCAATTGTTGATGGGCATCTAGGTAAATTCTCTCAAAAACAGCCTTGAATTGAGAAGATAAAAGAAATAAAACTTTCAAAACCAAGTAACTACACAGTGATGTATAATAAGTAGCAAATGCCACATTTAAGAGAAGTGGAATGGAATGCTGTACGAAATCACAGTGTGACCCAGTCCCAAGCTGAAGGAGGGTTTTCTATGGTGATGGTAGGATAGTAATATATGTGTTTACTGTTGTTTTAATACACTGGAGTGTAAGCTTAGTTGGGGGAGGACCCACATTTCATCTACTGTCCCACTAATTTTGTTCACTTGGCCTGTAACTATCAATCAATGACAGTATAGCTTAGATGAAGCTACACATTGAAAGGGTAAATATCAAAAGCCAAGCAATTTTGAATAGACATGAATGTTTAATGGCAGGATGAACAGTTATGTCAAGACAGGAGATGAAGACTGTTGTAACCAATATATCATTTCATTTACTTAGCCAATGTCTTGGTCTATTTTCTATTTCCATTACAAAATACCTGATTCTAGGCCTTCTCTAAAGAATCACAATTTTGTCTATCTCCATTGGTCTGGTCTGTGGCAAGAGCCTTCTGGTCATATCACAACATGATGCATAGCATCGTGGTAGTGTGTGCGAGAGGAAACTATCCCATAGTGAGGAGGAGGCTATTGAGAGTCACAGCAGAGGCTCACACTTTTAATAATATTTTGATTTTATACAAAGTAACCAGGGTACCCTGAAAACTAAATTAATCTCCTCCGAGGGCAATGCCCCCAGAGACTTCCTCATTTTTTTTTTTTTTTTTTTTTTTTTTTTTTTTTTTTTGGCTTTTTGAGAGAAGGTCCCCTTGCAGCCCCAGCCGTCCTGGAACTCACTATGTAGGAGGCTGGCTTCGAACTCACAAAGATCTGCCTGCCTCTGCCTCCCAAGTACTGGGATTAAAGGCGTGCACCATCACACCCAGCTCTTTTTTGTTGTTGTTGTTTTAACCTCTTTAAAACATTTTTTTAAATTTAATAACCACATGATTAGAAGAAGCATTTCATTACAGCTTTATCATATTCAATAACAATTTCCAGAGCAAGGATACATCTCTTTCAAAAGTGGCTGTAAATTTTTAGGTTCACAGTTGAATTAATACAGTTTGAACTCAGTATAAACCCTGTAAGACTTAAAATTGAATGAGTTTTTAAGCTTTAAAAAGATCTTCATTTCATTTTAAAATATGCTGTTTCCTACAGAAAGACTCATTTTTATTTTTTAGTTACTTTTTAAAAATTATTTATTTAGTAACGACATACTTAGAAGAAACATTTCTTTACAATAGCATTGACATATTCAATAACAATTTCCTGAGCTAAGATGCATCTCTTTCCAAATTGGCTCTAAATTTTTAGGTTTGCAGCTGAATTATTATAGTTATACAATATTGTACTCAGTATAAACCCTATAAGATATAAAATAAATGAGGTTTTAACCTTTAAAAAAGATCTCCATTTCATTATTAAAATACACAGTTTCATACAGAAAAATTCATTTTTAATGCAATTGACATTAAGATGTTTGTATATGCATTTCTGATCTCTATATATCTGATTATTACTAGCCACAGATGGTTAGTCTCTGAGCTCCTTGGCATCTGAGCATGGATATAAAGACATCAGGAGATTTCAATGGTAATGTTTTTCACGTCTACTAATTATTAAGGAGCAAGTTTTTATGCTTTGAAGAATTATTTTTATCATTTTTTTAAATTTTTAATAACTACATGATTAAAAGAAGCATTTCACTACAGCTTTAACATATTCAGTAACACACTCCAGAGCAAGAGTACATCTCTTTCACAAGTGGCTGTGAGTTTCTAGGTTCACAGTTGAATTAATACAGTTATACAATATTGAACTCAGTATAAGCCCTGTAAGACATAAAATTGAATGAGTTTTTAACCTTTAAAAAAGATCTCCATTTCATTTTAGAATATATTGTTCCTTGCAGAAAGACTCATTGTTTTTGCTACTAACATTGAGATGTTGGCGCAATTTTATTTTTAAAGACACTAATGTTTAGATGTTTGCACATGTGACTATAATTTCTATGTATCTGACTATTACTAGCCACACTTGGTTACACTCAGATCCTTGGCACCTGAGTATGGATAGAGTCATCAGATAGATTTCAATGGTAATGTTTATCACCTCTACTAATTAACATTATGTAAATTTTTATGTTTCCTCCTCAAATATGTTATTTTTTATTTGTTGTATATTATACAGAACATCCAAAACAATCTTATTCATCTATACACCCACTTCCCAAATGGCACCCTCCCATAGGCCCCACCCCCAATGGAGCCCATATACTCTGTCATTCCTGTTACTGTCCACTGTGTTGTTGACGTCTCCAGCCATTCCCCAGTACTTGTCCATCCACTCAATCTAGTCAGCCTATCAGCTGTTCCTCATCTAGCAGCAATCAGTTGTCAATATTCCTTTAGATAAGATTGGGATCTGCTGTTCATTTTCCCAGTTCTATGCTGGGCTACTGTCTGGGAGTCTTTTGGGCCACCCTGGCCAATAATTTAAAGGAAGGTGTCTCCTGTCTGGCATTGCTTCTTGTTATGTAGCCTTTAGCTATACATATGGAGTCTTAAAAAATTATATTGACCCCTTTAATCTTTGGTTATAGTTTCCTTTTGGGTGTGTAACACCCTACAATTGTCCCAGATAAACCAATTTATTTTTACTCTGAAGGTCGTTTGAGGACCTGTTCCTCAGGGATCACATGGGCTTGGGAGGAGCCCCTGGCTCCTTTCTTTTACCAGTTCCACCTGTGTGAAAATAAGTCAAAGCTTCTGCTCGACCATGGCGGGCTTTGCTTGATCAAGAGAAAAGGTGACTCATCACAGTTACAGGACATTTTGAGAGATGTTCATAGTCCCCTGGAACTTAGTTGATCTAGGAGGGCAAGAAGCAAAAACTGTCCTTTATGTCCCTCTGACCCAATTAGTATAGGCCTCAAAGTATGGCTGTTAAACATCCAAGAAGGTTAGTTCCACCAGACTGGTACTTTTAATTACCATGTGCCATGTAGATAAAGCTTGGACAAAGACCAAATATTCTCAGATAAACCTTGTCTAGATAGACAGATATT
>NW_008329320.1:482346-486556 GCF_000622305.1 Nannospalax galili
AAAAAACTAGCTAGGCATTATTTGTCTCATGTATTATCTGACCCTTCCACCATGGTTTCCCCATTTAAGGTGCCCCCACTTTTCCCATTTCTTCCTTAATAATACCCTTCTCCTATGGTCTCACCTCTCTTGAATGCCTTCTTTCCCTTTATCCCCTAGATTCCTTGTATAACCTTCCCTCTCCCCCCTTAAAATAACCCCATTTTTATCCATATCTCCCTTATTAACACCTGTTTCCTACTGTTCTCTTTCAAATTGTTTCTTTTCCTTTACCTCTCTGGTTCCTTTTCATTATGCTGGTTCCTATACTTATGTCTGGATACATAATCACTTAATAGGATTTGGTGCTAGGATCCACAAATGAGGGAGAACATATGCTATTATTTTTTGTTTTGTTTTGTTTTCTGAGTCTGTGTTACTTCACTTAGTATAACAGGTTCTAGTTCCATCCATTTACCTGCAAATTTCATGATTTCATCTTTCTTTACTGCTGAATAAAACTTCATCGTATAAATGAACCACATTTTCACAATCCACAGATGAGTTGAGGGACACTTAGGTTGCTTCTATCTCTTAGCTATTGTGAAAAGAGCAGCAGCAAACATGAATTTACAAGTGTCTCTGCAATAGGATGAGTTCTTTGGGTATATGCCAAAGAGTGATATAACTGGGTCAAATGGTAGGCTCATTTGTAGTTTTTTAAGAGTTCTCCATACTGCTTTCCATAGGGGTTGAACAAATTTGCAGCCCCACCAGCAGTGGATGAGTGTTCCCCTTTCCCCACATCCTCTCCAACATTTGGTATCATTTGTTCTCTTGATCTTAGCCAGTCTGACTGGGGTAAGATGAAATCTTAAAGTGGTTCTAGTTTGCATTTCCCTAATTACTAGAGATGTTGAACACCTTTTAAGATGCTCTTAGCCATCTTTACTTCTTCTTTTGAGAACTCTCTGTTCAGCTGCTTAGGCCATCTTTAATTGGGTTGCTTCCTGTCTTGATTCTCAGTTTTTTGAGTTCGTTATATATTCTGGATGTTAAACCTCTGTCAGATGTGCCGCTAGTGAAGATTTTCTCCCACTCTGTGGATTTTCTCTTCACTTCCTTGGTTTCCTCCTCTGATGTACAGAAGCTTCTTAGTTTAATTAGGTCCCATTTGTTGATTCTTGACCTTGTTTCCTGAGCAATTGATGTCCGGTTTAGAAAATCCTTTCCTACACCTGTATCTTGTAGGTTTTTGCCAATGTTTTCTTCTAACAGTTTCAGAGTTTCAGGCTATACATTCAGGTCTTTGAGCCATTTGGAATTGACTTTTGTACAAGGTGAAAGACAGGGGTTTAGTTTCATTCTTCTACATGTGGAGATCCAGTTTTGCCAGCACCATTTGCTGAACATGTTGTCCTTCCTCCAGTGAATGTTCTTGGCCCCTTTGTCAAATATCAGGTGGCTGAAATAGCATGTACTCATATTTGGGTCTTCGATTTTGTTCCATTGATCTACAGGTCTATTTTTGTGCCAGTACCATGTTGTTTTTATGACTATAGATCTGTAATACAGTTTAATATCTGGCAAAGTAATCCCCCCCAGCATTACACTTAATGCTCAAGGTTGCTTTGGCAATCCGACATCTTTAGTGCTTCCATATGAATCTTAGGATGGTTTTTTTCCAATTCTGTGAAAAGTCTCATGGGAATTTTGATTAGCATTGCTTTGAATCTATAAATGACTTTTGGTAAGATGGTCATTTTCGCAATATTATTTCTTCCAATCCATGAACATGGGAGGGCCTTCCATCATCTTCTGGTATCTTCCTCAATCTTTCTTTAAGGATTTAATATTTTCTTTGTACAGGTCTTTAATGTCTTTGGTCAGGTTTATTCCAAGATATTTCATTTTATTTTATTTTGGGGGAAGGGCAGCTATTGTGAAGGGGAGTGTTTCCATGTACTCTTTCTCTGATTGCTTGTTATTTGTATGTAGAAAGGCTACAGACTCTTTTAGATTAATTTTGTAATCTGCCACTTTACTGAACATGTTAATGATTTCTTGGAGTTTTGTGGTGGAGTTTCTGGCATCTCTTAGATATCATATCATCTGCAAAAAGGGATAATTTGATCTCTTCTTTTCCAATTATTACTCCTTTAATTTCCTTCTCTTGTCTTATTGCTCTTGCAAGAGTTTCAAGCACTGTGTTAAAGAGAAGTGGAGATAGTGGACAGCCTTGTCTTGTTCCTGAATTCAGTGAGAATGCTTCTAGTTTTTCTCCATTTAGAATGATGTTGGCTGTGGGTTTGTTATATATGGCTTTAATTATGTCGAGGTATGTTTCCTCCAGTCCAGTTCCTGCTGGAGGACATAAATACCTGATGAAATTTGCCAAAGGCCTTCTCTGCATCTATTGAGATGACCATGTGGTTCTTGTCTTTGAGAAGATTTATATGATTTATGACATTTACTGACTTACATATACTGAACCATCCCTGCATCTCTGGAATAAAGCCAACTTGATCATGGTGGATGATCTTTTTAATGTGTGTCTGTATTTGGTTTGTAAATATTTTGTTGAGCATTTTTGCATCTATGTTCATTAAGGATATGAGTCTAGAGTTTTCTTTTTTGGTTGTATCTTTAACTGGCTTTGGTATTAGAGTGATGCCAGCTTCATAAAAGGAATTTGGAAGTTCTCCTTCAATTTCTATCTCTTTGAATAAATTAAGTAGTATTTGATGTAGATATTCTTTAAATGCCTGATAGAATTCTGCTGTAAATCCATCTGGTCCTGGGCTTTTTTTAGTTGGAAGGTTTTGTATTACTGTTTCAATTTCCTTATGTGTTATGGGTCTGCTTAAGATGTCAGTTTCTTCTTGGTTCAGTATTGGTGGTTCCCATGCTTTTAGATATCTGTCCATTTCTTTTAGGTTTTCAGGTTTAGTAGCATATAGGTTTTTAAAGTATTTCCTTATAATGTTCTGGATTGCAGGAATCCTTTTATTTCTTTCTTGATTTCTCCTTGGACCCATTCATCATTCAGGAGTGTTTGGTTTAACCTCCATGTGTTCATGTGGTTCCTAGGGTTTCTTCCAGTGTTGATTTTAAGCTTTTTGCATTGTGGTCTCATAGAATGCATGGAATTATTTCAATCTTTTTGTAGTTGCTGAGGTTTGTTTTATGCCCCAGTATATGGTCTATTTTGGAGAAGGTTCCATGGGCCACTGAATAGAAAATGTATTCTTTGGTGCTTGGGTGGAATATTCAGTAGATGTCTGTTAGGTCCATCTGATATATGGTATTGTTTAATTCAGATGTCTCTCTGTTAATTCTCTGTCTTGTTGACCTATCTAATGATGAGAATGGGGCATTGAAGTCCCCTATTATTAGTGAGTTGGGATTAATCTGGATCTTAAAGTCTTATAGTACTGTTTTTATAAAGTTGGGTGCACCACAGTTTGGTAAATATATGTTCATGATTGTAATAGCTTCTTGGTTTATTGTCCCTTTGATCAGAATAAAGTGGCCCTCTTTATCTCTTCTGATTAATTTTAAAGTCTATTTTGTCAGATACTAGAATTGCAATGCCTGCTATTTTCTTAATACCATTTTCTTGGTATATTTTTTCCCATCCTTTCACCTTAAGGTAGTGCCTGACCTTGAATGTGAGATGAGCTTCTTGCAGACAACAGTAAGATCGATTTTGTTTCTTAATCCATTCAACTAGTCTGTGTCTTTTGACTGAAGAGTTCAGTCCATTGATATTTAAAGTTATTAATGAAAGATGTGTATTGAATCCTGTCATTTTTATTTCTGTTCACATTCTTGATATACCTGTGCATATCCACAGTTTATCTTCATTGAATTTCTTTCCATAACCCCTTCTGTACAATCTTTCCTTTCTTCAGCTCTTTGTATTGCTTCAAGAACTCTCTGAAGGGCTGGTTTCGTGGACATGAATTCTTTCAGCCTGTTTATGTCATGGAAGAGTTTTCTTTCCCCTTTGACTATAACAGACATTTTGACTGGGTAAAGTAATCTGGGTTGGCATCTGTGGTCATTTAGAACTGGGAATGCTTTGGTCCAGGCTCTTCTGGCTTTCATACTTTGCACTGAAAAGTTGGCTGTAATCCTGATGGCTTTTCATTTATATGTGACTTGTGGGGTTTTTTTTGCAGCTTTCAGTATTCTCTCTTTGTTCTGTACATTTAGTGTTTTTACTGTG
>NW_008329320.1:486877-510311 GCF_000622305.1 Nannospalax galili
CATCCTATTGGTGAGGCTTTCTCCTGTCATTTCTAATTGGCTTACTGAGTGTTTCACCTCCTTCTTCATTTCAGCCTGAGTATTTTTCAGTATTTCTAACTCTTTTCTGAATTCACTCAGAAGTTTATCCCTATCTTCCTTCAGTTCTTTGATTTGTTTGTATGTTCTGTAAAGTCACTGAATTCTTTTATCATGTTTATAATTGTTCTTTTGAGTTCCATGTCCTGTGTTATCTCCAGGGTGTTCTCATTGTACTTCTCTAGAGGACTATTGGTGCTTGGTGGGGATTTATTATTTTTCTTTTTCATGTTATTTTTTCTCTGTGACTTTGAAGTGAATTTCTTTCGTAGTTTCTTATTCTTGTGTGAGACTCAAGCTTTCCTTTGTTGAGTTTAGGTCTGCTTCTTTCTGTAAACTTTATGTGCCTTTGTGGTTTACTTGTTGGGCACGAAAAGCTGGTTGGTCTAGGCTTCAGGTTCTCTCTTTTTATTTTATATTGGAGTGGCCAAATTGCTTTTGTCTTCAGGAGTTCCCACAGAGGCCCAAGTGAGATGACGCTCAGGTGCTCTCAGGCTTTCTCTTAAGGTCTGGATCCCCCCAGGAAAGATGCTGCCTTCAAGAATTTGTTGGCTGGGCTGGTCTGGGAGCAGGGCCCAGGAAAGAAGCTGGTCTCAGAAAGCTGGTAGCTGTGCCACACAGGAATGCATAGGAAGGGAGCTGGGAGAGTGAATGAGGCTGGGGGAGTCAAGGTGCAGCAGGTCACAGGACCCACCCAGGAAAGATGCTAGCACCAAGAAGCTGGTGGCTGAGCTGCCCAGGGAAGCAAAATTAGGTGGGGCAAGACTGGGCCCAGAGGGCTCCTGGAGACTGCTGGGAGGAACTGGGTTGTTCTAGATGCAAAGGATCAGGAAGCACTGGTGACTCTGGGCAACGTGCTTAGCCCTGGTGTCTGGGGTGCCAAAACAAGAAATGGGACAGTACCCAAGCTAGAAGGAAAGACACAGGAGGGGAGGGTGAAAGAGGCTGGGGGATTCAAGGTGCAGTGGATTCTGCTGGACTTACCCAGGAAAGGTGCTGGCACCAGGATACCAGAGGCTATGCAGCCCAGGGAAGCAAAGGGAGGTGAGGACGGGACCAGGTCCGGAGGGCTCCTCAAGGCCTCATCTCTACCTCCTCCCAACACTATCACACTGGGAATCAAATTCCTATCAATCAAATGAACCTTTAAGGGAGACACTAAAACTATATCCAAACTGTAAAAGTAAGCATATGTAGATTCCCTTGACATGTGCTGGATGCTGTGGGCCCTTAGTTAGTTCAGAGGTGAAAAGAAAAACATTTCTGGGATAGCTTGGTATTTTCACTGGAGAGCCTTGATGGAGTTAGATGAGGAGGGGAATAGCTGGGCTTGGAAGTGGTCAGGACTAGTGAGCTGTAGAGTGCAGGGTTAGATATTAAGAACCTCAAGGCCTTCATCCTGAGCACAGTAACAATGAACAAATTTAACTTAGAAAAAGTTTTAAGAGTCACTGGAATAATCACAGAAATTCTAATGAAATTAGTTGCTTAGAGATAATTCATGAGTGATAAAAAGTTTAACCAGGTTGCACACACTAAGAAATGTTTTCAAGACAAAAAGAAAAGTAAGATGTGTACTCACACAGCCAGAATTACCAGGACGGGATTATATTTGCACTTCTATTCTTTCTTTAATTTTTATTTAATTGATATATCAGTATTACTAATGGCGCTTTATAAATTTTCATAAATATGCTTTTATTTTTATATTATTGAGTTTTGTGCATTTCATATAGTAGATCTTAATCAAATTTAGAGCCCTTCTTCCACCCCCATGCCCCATACACCCCCCCACACACTGGATTTCATGCATTCTGTCATACATGCTAGCGCTCTCCAGTCAAGCATTTGTACCCAGATATCCCTCAGTGCAAGTTCATTCACTGAAGTCTAGTCAGCCTATCTAGAGTCACTCACTTAAAGAAGATTCGTTCTCCCTCTCTCCATATTAATCAGTTACCAGTGGTTCCTCAGATAGGGTTGAGAGCTGATGCCCATTTCCCCATTCTATACTGGGTTGTTGTCTGATTGAGTCAGCATGGGTCTTGTTCATGCTGTCATCGTTGTTGCAAGTTCATATGAGCAAGTTCCCAGAGTCCTGAAAGCCTCTGTTTCCTTATGTTTGTGCACCAATCCTGGCCCTTACAATCATTTCTAATTTTTTTAGGTTGTATGAGTGTATTGCCTGCATGTATGAAAGTACACCCATGTTGTGCAATGCCTGCAAAGGTCAAAGGAGGGTATTGGATACCCTAGACCTGGAGTTTACAGATGGTTGTTAGCCACCATGTGAGTGTTGGGAACAGAACCTGGGTCCTCTGCAAGGGCAGCCGTGCTCTTAACCATTGAGCATCTCTCCAGCCCTGAGAATTTGATTTTGATATATTCATTGACAAAAACATTTTCTAGCAGACTATTCCACTTCATGATTCAGTGGGCTGGTTCAGAGATTCTGGATTCATCATGGAGCAAACTTCCGTATTTTGTAATTGTGCCATTATATGTTTGTAAACCCAGACAGTGTAATAATTAATGTCATGATCTAAACCATCTCATTGCTATAATTTTCCCTATAAAACATGCAGTGAATATGTTGCATGTTGTTATATCCAACTAGATTCTGTAAACACTCTCCTTTCAAGCTAGCTCCTTCATAGAACATATGTCTACCTTCAAGCACCATGAGTCATATAAACTACCAAGAAAACTACAGGGGATCACCTCTCGATTTGAAGTGTTCAGTGTTTATGGCATGCATGACCCAAGTACACTCAGTTCTAAGGTAAGCGGGAAAACCTGAGTATGGGTGTGTTCTTCAATACTGAATCTGCCGGAAGCCTGGTGTACAATTGAATGGCAAAAATCTGGTTTCCAGAAACAACCTTGGAAATAATTTTTTAAATAAACAAAGGATCTAAAAGACATTTCTCCAAAAATGGTATACAAATGACCAATAGACACAAGATGCCCAGCATCATAATTCATTAGGGAAATGTGAATCAAAACCACACTGAGTCATCTCACATTTACAAGTATGTCTCTTTTGATAGAAAATTTTGTTTGTTAACTTTATTAGGTTAAGAAACCCCTAGACCATAAGTGAGGCACACCTTTGGGTGTGTGTTTTTTGTTTGTTTGTTTGTTTGTTTTTCCTCTTCTGTCTTCCGTGGGCATTGCACAACATGGGTGCACTTACCTACATGCAGGTAATACACATACACACATAAAATAAAAATAAATAAAAACAATTTTTTAAAAATTAAGACTCTTGACATTAAAGGATTCAGCCTAGGCTACATAACAATTTCCAGGCCTGCTTGGGCTATATATAAGACCCTATATTAAAAAGAAAGAGTATATGGAGCACAGGCCTTACAATATTACATTATAAATGGTTAAAAATAATGGAGAGAATCAGTGAACTTATTTATATGTATGTGTTTTGGAGAGTTTTTTCAGAGAGGATTAGCTGAGGGGGGAGGCCCTCCCTAAATATGGGTGGCGCCCAATAATACTCGGGGGAAAGAGAAAGCCAGCCGAGTGCAGGCCTTCTCCTTCCTCTGCTTTCTGATCCACTGAAACATGAACAAGCAGCTTCCTGCCACTGCCAACAAGTTGGACCTTGGTCCCCATACTCTCCCCACCAGGATGGCCTGGATCTCCTGAAGCCTGAACCCAGATAAACCTTTCTTCCTTTAAGTTGTTTTGTGTCAGTTATTAAGTCATAGTAACAAGAAAAGTAATACCCTTGTTTATAATATGAAAAACAGGTAATAACAATTGTCGGCAAGGGCTTATAGATGCTAGAACCTTCTCTCTCTGGTTGTAGGCATGAACAGTGAAGCAGCCACTTTAGGATAAACAGTCTGAGAGTTAGACAGAGCTCAAAAATCTTAGGCTTACAGTTGTCCTGTAATCCAGAGATTCCACTATCTTCTTCATTAACTATTTATTAAATATATACATCTCTACATTGGTAACAGATATTTGTACAAATTGTTTATAACAGCACTATGCATCTTATAAAGAAGTAAACACCCAAAAATCTTCAATGGATAACAAAATAAAATGTGGCAGTCTACACAATGGAATATTATTCAGCTATTGAAAAGGATAAAGTAGCAATACATTCTAGAATATAGATGAACCTTAAAGCTTTTTATACTAAATTAAAGAAATCAGTCACAAGAGCCTAGAGATTTCATGGTTATATTATGTGATAGGTCTTGAATAGGTAAATCTATAGAGAGAAAAAATAGATTGGTGTTTGCCAAGGGCTGGACAGGGGACGAAGCTAGGAATACACCAATAATAGTCAGAACTTTTTAAAAAGCAATTCTTATAATATGTGAGTTCTTTCCATTTTACAACTAAACTGGAAAGTTTAAAAATGTGGAGTTGGAATGAAATTCTGATGATTTAGGAACAGATTAGTAAGTAGGCACTGAAATTATTCCTTAACTTTGTGGAAAGCCATTGAGAATGTAGTTGGAAGAAGTTTTAAGAAATGGTTGAATGAGTCATAGAAAATTGAGAAAGAATTAGGCGTTGACATAATACAGTGCTGAGACCAAATTGAGGTTCATTAAAACATTCAGGCAAATACAGATTCGGGGATACATATGTGTTTATGATGTGTAAACTGTTATTGATGAAATATATGTAATGAGAAGATGTCACATTGGAAATTTTATTATTTTATGACATTTTCTTTTATTCTTGACAATTTCATACATGTATACATTGTACTGTGATCACATTAACCTCCATATTACCTTCTCTCATCTCTTCATCTCCCTCTCTCTCACTCCTGCTCAACTAGTTTCCCTCGTGTGTGTGTGTGTGTGTGTGTGTGTGTGTGTGTGTGTGTGCATGTGCGCGCATGCACACAGGCCCTATGCAGGTAGCAGAAGCTGATTCTTAAAGACAAATGATAACATCAAATATTAAAAATAGTTGTCTTCATCTAGTGAGATGATTAAAATCCTTTTTTTTTTTTCATTCTCAGTAGTTTCCATGTGTAATGGTTGTTTAATAGGTGGGCAAAAAGAAAATGTGGAAGGAAGCCTACTCCATAAGAAAGTATATAGTAGTATATAGTATATTCTGGGGCTGGACAGGTGGCTCTGCTGTTAAGAACACTGACTGTTCTTGCAGAAGACCTGGGTTCAAATTCCAGCACCCACATGGCAGCAAACAACTGTCCATAACTACAGTTCAAGGGGATCTGACAGCCTCTTCTGTCCTCCGCGGGCATTGCATGACACGGGTGCACTTATCTACATGCAGACATAACACTCATACACATAAAATAAAAATAATAAATAAAATTTTAAAAAGAAAGTATATTCTGTAATCAGATAAGGAAAATGAGGGGAGTTTTTGATGTCTTAAATTTGTGACTTGCAAAATTAACTTTCAATACTGCCTTGTGCAAACTAATTTTAAAATGTACTTTGAATTACACACCATGAGTATGAGTTGACTGTATAACACTGACTGACAGCGTCGGGCCTCTCCTTCCCTCTCTGAGTCTATGATTTGATCAAGCAGGAACCAGAATGGATTTATTCCAGCCAGGGCAAGCTCCAGAGGCTTTGTGGTACTCAGGTTCGATCCCACCCTATAATTTCCTGTCCAGAGCTAAAAGACAAGTTCTATCCTGGAAGGGTTTGCCAGGGCAATGTCAGGCAAATGTCATAGAAGCCAGGGCCTGAGTCAAGGAAACCCACAAAGAAGCTTGAGTTGGGCAGAGGAAAGGGACTCATTAGAGAACTATGTGAAAAGCAAGGAGTAATGGTGGGTGGTAAACACAGCAGAGTGTGCATTGGTATCTGGCATTGAGCTAAAGAACGTTCACATCACCATTGTCTGAAAAAGAAAACCAGCAAAGCATTTTGTTGTCCATAAGTGGATATGGACAATTTAATCTTTTTTTTCAGATAATAAAATTTTCAGCAGAAAAAAAATTAGTAAACCAGACTGCATGTAGCAACACAGAAAATAAGGTTTTCAAAACTATCCTTTAAATAATATTAACATATTAACAACATACAAACAGCCATTTCTTCCTTTCATGTTGCTCTCACAATTTGTTTGAGGAAGTATCAGTCTGATGCTTTTCCTTTTTATGTAGCATGCCCTTTTGAAGAGCTAAGAAGCAGAAAATTTCAGTTGCCAAAAACAAAAGAGAACTGGAAGAATGGAACATGCTAACTGAAGGTCATCTTTGCTAGTGACCTAAGACGTCTGTGCATTTTGTTTCCCAATTTTTTTCCTAAATAAAATGCCACAGACTTTAGGCCAGTCTTGTCCCACGAGCTACTAGATGGTTATGACAAAGAGAAACTCCCCCCAGAAAAGAGCTGCCCACTCCCCAGGGAATAAGATCAGGGATGGGGAGGATGAGGTGATCAGTGGATCCTATGCCCAAGCTGGAAACTTAGTTTTCCCAGCCACATTGACGGTTCCTAGATCACAAGCAGCTCCCACACACACGAACCACTCTTGTGAGATAATAGGTTTTGTCAGTCAGCATCTATGCATATGTCCCTGGAAAATAAGACCTTGATAAGCTTGCCCATAGATGGGATGTATCAATAGAAGCAGAGAGATGGGAAAAGGATAGGATTAGAATAAAAAGGAGGAACGAGGAGAATGGGGGATCCAGAGGCAAAAAGACATGTTTCACCAACCAGACCATTTTTAAAGGCTAACCTTCCTGAGAAACTTCTTAAGGACAGGTGAAATGACAAAAAAAAAAAATTCAAGCCAAAAAAAATTTGCTTTTAGTTTTAAACTCAGGAACATAAATATTAGATATCATCTTCTTATGCACATGGTGAGAAAGCTGAGGTTAATTTATGATGTTTTATAGAAACATTTCCTGAACCAAAACTCATTTCTCCTTAAATAAAAATATTAACGTTTCCCTCAAAACAAATCCAGTCTATTACTCTTGAAGAGAAAGTATATCCAGTAGTAGAAAACAGACCTCAAGTCTCCACTACTCATCAAAGGCAGCAGGTTCCAGAGGAGAGGGAGTGCCTACTGCCACTTACTTGAAGAGACAGGGTGTGTTCATAGGGCAGAGACCTTGCAGGAGATAAGACAGTTCAAGAAGGACATTGAACTAACTATCCAGTGAACAACTGTGGAGTTCAAGGACCAACCTAAGCCCGATGGGTCAGAGGGCAGAGACAGTCAACACAACTCCTGAAAGGGGATGTTCTATAGAATGGGCCATCTCAGGCAAGGAGTAATCTTACCTCAGCCCAGGGTAACCTCCAGTAAAGCAGTAGGGGATGAATAGAGCCCAGGCTCACCTCTCCCCTCCTCCTACCCAATGCAGTTTCCTGCCAAGGCTCCCTGTACCTCTAGTTCATGGTGGGAATCAGAAGCCAAGAAAATACAAGTGCAGACAATATGGTTCAGAGCAGGGCAGGAAACATGCAGAAAGGAGAGGAAAAGGAGGAGACAGCACAGAGGTTCAATAGCTTGCAGCCTGGTCATGACTGCAGACCTTGCAGGGTAGATGAACGTATGCCACATCCTGCTCTGAGTATTTAAGATGTCTCTGACATGAAGAGCCTCTCTGGAGTCCCACAGAACATGCACACTTTCTGAAATCATGTGGTTTGTATTTTACTTCCTCAGTGGTTGATAAGCTTTAAGGGCTCACTCCTCAAAGCCACCGACAACTTTCATGTGAGGCAATCTGATTGCTGTGCCTGGAAAACAAAACAAGACAAAGCAGAAGGGTTTGCTTTCAAATTGCTAGACCTTAGTGAGTACATAGTAAGACTTGTTCTGGTTTAAGAAGCCCGAGTGCTTCAAAACTCATACTTAGATCAGAGTATTTGCATAGCACACACAAATTATTTTTTAAACAATAAAGTTTTTTTAAAAAGATATCTCCTAGAGTAATTATTTAGAAAATATAGTTGTCTTTCTAAGACTAACTTAATTCATTTAATATGATTAGATACAATTTCATTCATTTTAAAGATTTACTTTTATTATTTTTTATTTATGTGTCTGTGTCTCTGTGTGTCACATGTATGTGGGTGCTCAATGAGGCTAAAAGAGGGCACTAGATCCCTTGGAGATGGAGTTTCAGGTAATTATAGGTAGTAACAGGTAGTTACAGTAAAGCTATCCAATGTGGGTTCTAAGGACTGAATCTGAGTCTTCAGGAAGAACAGAAAATACTTTTAATCAGTGAGCTATCTTTCCAGTCCCTACATTCATTTTAGACACATAGAATCATTATGTGTACAGGTGACTTGAAGGTAGATGTGAACAATCTGGAGAACTAACAGAAGTGAGGTAGGGAGAGAACAAGAGAGTAGTGGGGAAAGAGGGAACGTGCTCAAAGAACGTTGTGTACCTGCATGAAAATGGCCTTATGTAACCCAGTTTAATATAATTTCCAAAAACTAAAAACAAAAATATATATCTCCCGGAAAACATCCTAAAAGATTTGAGGGATTGAAATTCACATTCTGTGGCCTACTACCCAGCTGAGAATCTGCAGACTTGTATGCCAAACCTTAAATTTATTGAAGTCCTCTTGTTCCAGGCGGTAAGCATCTGTTCATCCCATCTTCCTAAATCTGCCCCTATCACTGGTTTACCCCTTCTTCCCAAATCCCCTAATCACCCTGGCCCCTTACTAGTGGTGTGAGAGTCACCCTCGGGCTATTTTACAGCCAGATGCTTCTGTTTGGAGTCAGTGCTCAGGGCACACCAGTTGTTCAAGTGTTTGTATTTCATTTCTACACACACAAGAGTTTCTTAAGTGGTACCCCACACCTTGTACTGAGCATGTTCCCTTTGCAGACTCTTGTCCAGACATACTTAGGACACAATACGCTGAATAATTTTTTTTCTCTACTATCTTTAAAGGTGACCAAAAAGAAGTTTCTGTGAAATTCTCTAGAGTAAACCTGAATGTCTCTCTCAAAACAGACACAGGGACTTTCAGGTTACTGTGTAAGCCCAGATTGCTATCATTATTATTTGTTTATACCCTGGTTCCCTGTTGTGGCATTTTTATTGGTTTGCTTAAGATCTTGGAGTACTCTGCTGCAATAAATTCAGCTGGATTTCTCTAGGGTGGCTTTAGCACCAGTTAAAGAATTATTGCTCCTTTCCAGTAGTTTTTGCACTAAACATGTTCTAGGAGTAAAATGAGGCACTGTCTAGATACAAAACAAGCAGACAAAAACAAGCTAGAAAAGTGGAAATTAGATCTGTTCTCCACTGCTGAGCAAGTCTTTGATGATGGTAAGTTTTTTTATTTATTTTTAAGTGTACGAGTGTTTTGCCTGCATGTAAGTCCATCCATATCATACAGTGCCTGAGGAAACCAGAAGATGACATCAGATCCCTTGAGACTGGAGTTATAGATGTTATTTAGCTGCCATGTGGGTGCTGGGAACGGAACCCAGGTCTTCTGCGAGAGCAGGCTGTGCTCTTAACTGCTGAGCCATCTCTCCAGCCCATTGCTACTAAATTTTAAAACTTCACAAGAATAGGGACTTTTGTCATTCGTTCAATAATTTATTACTCGTAGCCACAAGAATGTCTGGCACATAATTAGTACTTCCTATATGTTTCTTTGTGAGCGATAGAGTTGTGTGTGCAGGTGCTCATACAGTAGATGATGTATTGGGAGTAGCACACATGCACACGTGTAGGCCAGAGGGCAATCTCAGATGTTGTCCCTCACCACTGCCTGTCTGGTGTTTTTGGTTTTGCTTTTTAAGAGCGAATCACTCATACTCCATCCTATCGGTTCAACTGGAATGATATCTTAAGTGATGTATTGTGGAATCTCGATTGTGTGTTCTCAGTGGACCACCCCCCATACACATATTGAGCCTCATAACAAAATAGTTGGCAACACACAAGAAACTTTTTCCACAGTAAGTTCTAAGAGGGGGCCCGAATTGTTTGCATATAAGAATGCTAAATACAGACTGTGGAAGCAAATTGGCCACCTTGAGAGGGCATATGCATAGAAGTAGAGACCTGTCCACCTACCTGGCAGTTTTGGTCAATCAGCAAATATTAAGTGATGTCTAAAAATCACATAATTAAACAAGTTGGACTAGTGAGATGGCTCAGCATGTAAAGGCACATGCCACTAAGAGTAACAACCTGAGTTCTATACCCAGAACCCACACAGTGGGAAGAAAGAACCAATTCCCACATGTTGTCTTCCGATCGCCACAATCACACTGTGACACTTGCAGGTGTACATCCACAATACACAAACTAAATAAATAAAGATAAACAATCTAGGTAAGAAACAAGCCAGAAGTCAATTCCAGTGTGTGGTAGAAAATCAATAATAGTATCTTCCACAGCATTTGCTACTAAAAGTCATTGCAAAAGATGTTGTGACCTCACAGACTCCCAAGATTGCAATGCTCATACTTTTAGAGTCATGGGGGTGGGGGGGAGGTGCAACATGCCTCCAAACATGGCTTCTTGGGGACTAGGTTTGTGGTAGGTTCCAGTTCACAATGTAGGCTCATGTCTTCCGTGTCAATTCACATCATTAAGATACTTGCTAATTTGACAGCATTTTCTTGAAATGTCATGACTCAGGTCAGATGTTAGAAAGCTATTATAAAAAAAATCAATTATATTAATGCAAGACTGCATACAACAAATTATTTATAAAACTGAAATGAATGTATCAGTGCCTTAGAGATAACTAATAATGAAGACATTTAATATCCCTAGAAAATAATGCAAGCTTCTTTCTATAGATTCCACACTATAGATTATAGGTAACAGAGCTAAATAGTCTGGTGGAAACTCTGACATAATAAACACTCAGTCTGCATTGCCAAAGTACCCACATTTTGTCTTGAGTCATTCAATTCTGGTTATTCTTGCTGGAAGTCCATACAAACTTCATCATTAACCAAACTGATATGAAAATAATTAGGTACAATGCTACTTCAGGAAAACAAGTCATTATTTATCAAAAGGTTCTTAAGATTTGAAAAAAGAATTTGCTCTGGCCCTGCAATAATCCAGTGCTTCATAAAGATCTTGTTTTCAGGACTTGAGAAATGTACTAACTGATAATCTAATTAGAATTTGAACAACTCACCCTTAATTAGGCTTACCCTTAATTCCTATATCGATATTGCATATAAGTAATAGAGGCAAATATTAATTAGAGCTCGTAAGAACTCAGAACTTAAAGCCTGATTTTATCAACTCTATGGTATGTGTAATCTAAAATGTAGCCATGCCATAAAAAAAAAAAAAAAAAAAAAGGTCGCCAACACGCCCAGGACTATTTAATTCTGCTGTTTTCCCTTAACAAAGGACAATGAACACTTCACCTTTTCAGTGATAATTTCTTCTCTGCAGATGAATTATTTTCATTTTCACTCAACTCATAATATTCTCTATTTTCCACTGAAATGTATTCTTATACTCATCTATCTATTAAATGTATGCTGCTGGACTGTAAGGATGGTCGGGAAGATGGAAGTGCTTGCCACACAAGCCTGACAGCATGAGTTTGATTCCAGAAACCCACTGTGGGAGGAGAGAACCAATTCTGAAAGTTGTCCCCTAACCTCCACATGTTCACAATGGCATGTGTGCACACACACTCACACATATATATCATGCACACACTAATAAAAATAATTTGTAGGTATATTGCCTAATTTACAAACACTAGGGAATTTTTCTGGTTAGTTCTATAATATTGACTTAATTTAATTTTACTCTGGTCATAGCATATTCAACTTTATCTCTGAAATTTTCTAAAATGTAGTATATAGCTATGATATTTAGGTTTAAATGTCTTTTGCCACAACCTAGAATTGCCTGAGAAGAGAGTGTCAATTGAATTGTCTAGCTCAGTTTGATTTGTACACATGTCTGTGGGGGTCTGTCTTGATTGTTAATGGACATCGGAAGACTCATTGTGGCCAGCATCATATACTAGACAGAGGGACCTGACCACACAGATAGGCGAACACTGGATGGGAGCAAGGAAGCCATCAGTATGCATGCTTTCATCTCTGTTCTTGAGTGTGACTGCCATGTGACTTGCTGCTTTGTGTTCTTGTCTGAACTTCTGCTCAATAATGGACTTTAACCTGGAACAGTAAGCCAGATAAACCCTGTTCTCCCTTAAGTTGCTGTTTGTTAAGATGTCACAGCAACAAAAATGAAAGTAGAATACAAACGTATTCTATTTTGATTCGTATTCCATGTACCCTTGAAAAGAAGTGCTAACTCAACATCCTACAAATGCCAATTGAGTAAAGCTGGCTAGTCAGGTTTTATGTCCTTCCTCATTTTTTGTCTGCATATTTACTCAGATATCAAAGGGTATACTAGCATCTACCATAATCGTATATTTTATTTTTTGTCCTTTCAGTTTGGCAGCTTTTGTTTTAGGATTATACATATTTTGGCACTATTGAATTAGATGGATATAGATTTATATTCTTATGATGAATTAACTTTTTTGATATTATTAAAATCTGGTGTTTATAATTAGTGATACCTTTTCTATCATTCACCTTACCTGATATTAGATGTAGCTATATCAGCTCCTTTAGCTTGTGTTTAATGGCATTATCTCTTTCTTACTTTACTTTCAGCCTCCTATTTATCATCTTAAAGTTCTACTATTTAATCAGTTTATATGATTTTTTAATTTAAATTTATCGTTTTGTGTATGAATGTTATATCTGCATGTCTGTAAGTGTACCCATGTCATTCAGTGCCTACAGAGGGCAGAAGAGGCCATCCGATCCCCTGGAAATGGAGTTACAGATAGTTGTCAGCCATCATGTGGGTGCTGGGAACGTCTGCAAGAGTAGCCGGTGCTCTTAACCACTGAGCCATCTCTCTAGCCCTGATGATTTTTAAATTTAAATCTATTGTCCAATATTTCTTTTCCTTTTGTCACATTCTTTTTTCCTTTTTAATCTCTTCTTGCTTTTGTAAGAATTTTGATAAATGACAATATTTTATTATTCCATTCGGTCTATTTATTGTTTTGTTATTGGGCTTCTGTTGTAATTCTCCTCACAGTTATCCAAGGATTATAGCATGTGTCTTTGACTTGGTACGGTCTACTTTAAACTAGTTTTTCTTTTGTTTTGCTTTGTTTCTATGCTAGGAATTCTTCCTAGCACCTAATATATGCTAGGCATACACTCTACCACTGAGCTACATTCCTAGTCCATTAACTTAGCATTTGATTCTCAAATAGTATAATTATCTTGCAAAAAGATTAATGTCATTATAACCATTCGTAGGTTTTCTATTATTATTATGTATAATAGATATTCTAATTCTACATATATTGTTAAAATCATATGACATTATTACTGCTGTTGTATTAAATGGTCCATATGTGCCTAACTTGCCAAATATTTGCCTTTCTGATGCTGCCTTTCCTTCTGCTGCTATAATACTTCTGTGATCATGTTCTTCCTGCCTACACGACTCTTATAATTCTTTTTCAGTTCAGAGCTCCATTTTCTGAGCTTCAGTACAGGCACTCCACTGTGACAATGTGATACCTGGGTTATTGCCATTCAAAATTCAATCACCTTGGCAACCCTAGCCCAACTCAATGGACTCAAATCCCAGGACAATTTATTTTGGTCTGCATCTCTTCCTGCTTCAAAAATTGTCCAAAGAGACTGAACATTAACAAATTCCTCAAAGGCAAGAAGAACAAGAAGTCATCATGAAAATCAGTTCACTCTACTCCTCTTTCTCCTGGACTCTTAGATTCCTCTGGTTGATTCTAAAGCCCTTAAAAGAGTTGAAAGGTGATAGATGATAAATACATGGATAGATAAATGGATGATATAAGATAGATAGATACATAAATCTTAGTACTTGATGTTAATAGCAGTGTTGGTATAAATAACAATGAAATAAGGTATTCTCTCTTGGCTTAGAAGTGGAATTTCTCTTCTGAGACAAAAAGAGTTGATAGCATTGAATTTATCATCATAAAACATCTTTGAATATTAAACATGTAGACAACCAAGACTCAATTTGTACAAAAGTCAGGAACCACTATTTATAAAATAGTTAATGGTTAGTGTTGGACACCAAGTTTATTCACAAATTTCTAAATAATGCTAAAATGCCAATGACTACTATTCAATGTATAATATATCAAATACATATAATACAGTATATATAAATATACTGTATTGTGAAAGCTCTACAACACAACCATTGCTTTTACATCTCACAACGTGTACTCATTACATGCCTAATTTAAAAATCTAAGAATAAGGTAGTCCTGTAAATCACAGATGCTTGCAGGTTTGAGGCAAGAAAATTGACAGTTCAAAGTCTCCTGGACTACTAAGTGAGCTCAAGACTGGTCTGAGAAACTGAGTGAGACCCTGTCTCTAAATAAAAAAGTAAAAAGAGGTCTGAGCATGTAGCTCAGTGATAGAATGCTTGCCTAGCATGCTTGAGACTTTTAGGTTCAATCTTCAGTACTGCAAAGACGGTCAGAGGGTGGGAGGGAGGGAGGGGAAGAGGGATAGAGGGAGGGAAGGAAGGAGGAACAGAGAAAGAGAAACAAAGAAAAATAAAGACTGCATCCATTTCTTAGGTGTACACACATGAGCATCATCTCATACTTTTCTTCCTAATTAAAGAGAACATTGAGGCTGGATGTGGTGGTACACTCCTTTAACCCCAACACAGAGGCAGAAGCAGGTGGATCACTGTGAGTTCTAGGCCGGCCTGGTCCACATAGTGAGTTCTAGGCCAGTCAGGACTGCATAGTGAAACCCTGGGAGAAATCAATGCAAAGACACACAAATCCAGGCTGCTTAAATCACTTGCTTAGCTCTGTGACCTCCTAATATAAATGGATGTGGGAAAGGAAAGAAGTGGAGAACAATCAAGATAGCACTTTTGAGAAAGCAAAAGGTTCCATATTGATTGTCAGGAATTGTTTTCCCCAAGAGTGTCTTTTTTTTTTTCTGTCTTTTTGAGACAGGGTCTCCCTGTAGCTCCAGCTGTCCTGAGACTCACTATGTAGACCAGGCTGGACTTGAACTCACAAAGATCCTCCTGCCTCTGCCTCCCAAGTGCTGGGATTAAAGGCGTGCGCCACCACACCCGGCTGTGGACATTGTCCTCACATAACCCAGTCACATTAGGCAGGCCAGTCTATCCAAAGCAGAGCTGAATGTGGCTGCAAATTTATGACAATAGTGTAAAGACATGAGAAGACTATAACACATGCCAAGCAATATAGAATTCATGTCTATGAGGCAGGACCATAAAGCTGTGGACAATAATTCATGTTTATTTTTAAAAACTAGGCAAAGGTAAAACAAACAAAAGAAATGATTGTGGAGGGTCCCATCATAGTGTCCCAAACATATATTTTTCCATGTCTAATCTCAACTTCAGTAAACAGAGCTCTGAATCATTACATGCAATGCATGCATGAATGTTAAGTGAAATCATTTCTGACTATGAACGCCATGTGCTCAAGTGTGTAAGCAAAGTGTGGACAGAAATAAGTGCTATCAAGCAACTGGTTATGTTGGCCGTGTTTGAAAGATTGCCTTACAGAGTTTGTCCACTGAGACTGACTGTAAAAAGTTTTAGGTTTTCCCTCTTCCAGAACATAATTCCAGGTTCACCAGTGGGAGTCAGTTCTTCTGAGTTAGTCACAGAGAAGTATTGTCCTATTTTGTCTTAGCTTTTCCCACCTTATTTCCATAAAGATTTTCAAGACAAAATAGCTCTGTCCTACATGCACTTAACTTTTATATACTTTGTACCTCTTCTACAAACTACAGCTATATCAACATGAGATTTTAGTATCACAACCTAACTTGAATCATACTAGATTTCCAAAAGTCATGGGCTAATTAGGCTTTATATATATTTGCTAAGTTATGATACTATAGGGAAGAAGTGAATGAAATACAGTCATAAAACCTCCTTTCAACAGATACCTAAATTGAAATATGTGTTTCTAGCCTTTGGTAATTCATAAAGAACCTCAGTGCTAAAGAAGAATTCATTATTTCCAGAAAATGGAAGCTTCTTGGATATAGTAATTTGGTCTCTCTCACCTAGTACAATGCAGAGACCTTGTACAACGGTGAGCTCCTTGGTAGTTAAAAGATGGTATCAGTCAGAGACAATGAATGTTATGCAGCTGTGGGAGATCAGATCTGAATTATTAGTATTTTATCCTTATTGAGTTCTTGAGATTTTTGTTCCCATAGGAGGGTCCTGGAGTGATTTAGGCAAGGGCAAGTTGGTGGCTGAAGGAAGGGAAGAAAGAGGTGTGTGTCTCATCAGAAGTCTGTAGTGGAGCTCTCAGGAGGTTCTGTCTTCATGTTGAAGATCTATTAAGTAAGAACTAATTCACAAAATGTTTACTAACACTGTAAACACCATCCATTAACTATCATGTCAAAAAAATGTATACAAGGGACTCCTTATTTCCCTTTACCTAGTAATCAGAGACTTAAACCAGAAAAAAAAAATCTCCTTGAAAAAAAATCTATAATTACTTTTTCCCATTCTTTACATGTGTTCCATCTAGCAAATCTTATTACTTTTATCTATAAAGTATATCAAACCCCATTGTTTTCCCCAGTCCCAGTGCCTCCAATCTGACATCATCTTTGAACTGGGAGCCTCTCTTAGTAATCTGGTCCCATTTTTTTTTCCTTGTAAGTAATCCATAAATACTTGGTGTATGCGTGGATAAATGAATGGACAGAACAGTGAAGCCTATAAGATTAAAAAAGAAACCTCAGGAAAGTGTGTTACTTGAGGAACATTAGGAAATTCATATAAGCCTTCTTTGTCATTTCAGTGGAACTTTGTGACTCAATTTACGTGTACAAGTTAAGAATGTATGCTTCATTTGGTCAAATACCTCTCTAGATGGGGCGATCATAGCTCTTACCCTTTGCTTTGGGAAATCCACTCTAGTAATGTCCAGAACAGAATTAAATATAGACATAGTCCTCTCTTTCCACTTATGTTCCAGATAAATCCAGTTATGATGATGAAACCACAGTTCATCACTGTCTCCTACCCTTCCTGATCCTCAGGAAGTTAAGTTGGGTACTCTGAGTCCTATCTAGAAAAATCAAGGTCCACATCATTCTGGTAGACCTTCCAGTACCTCAGGGCCTTCATGATAGAAAGGTACACTTATACCCAGGGAGTCCCAGTGCTGAAAAATGTCTGATCTAGTGAGACCTTCTAAAGCCAAACGTCATGGCCTACACCTTTAATCCCAACACTCTGGAGGCAGAAGCAGGCAAATCTCTGTAAAATGGAGGCCACCCTGGGCTATGTAGTGAGTCCCAGGCCAGCTGTGGCTACAAGGAAACCCTGTCTCAACCCCCCTCCCCAAAAGAAAGTACAGGCTTGTTCATTCCAGGTGCCTGTGAGAATATTCCAATGCACTGTCCTACCATTTATATAGGATAGTGACTCATTCAGTTTATCAGTCAGTTGCAAAGTATCACAGTGGAGCTGGGGTAGAGGAAACTATTCATTGGCCCAGGCTCCTCAGCATGTGGAGAGGTGGCTTCCCATCCTACAACCAATAGGTGGCTCACTCAGGCAGATCACTCTCTCCTCTGTGGCTTTCCTTCTTCCATCAGGAGCATGAAAGCACTGGACCCACTTATTCTTGAGATCTCTCAGCTCTGATCCTCCTGGATTTGAGAAGCAGAGCATTCTGAGGCTGCCTTGTGGAACATGGTACTGTGCTCAAAATGTTGTGCCTGTAACTATTTACTTGACGTTCTCAAATACTTTTGTTAGAGAGGAATTCAGTAAAATTTGTGTGCTGTTTTTGTATTCTTGCTTCTTTTGGGTGGAAAAAAAATCCTTATTATGTATGTCCCCAAAACATGGAGAACCCAGCACTGGAGAGGCAGAGGCAGAAGGATATCTGTGATATTGAGGCCAGTCTAGTCTACATAGCAGGTGCCAGGCCAGCTGGGGTTATAGAGAGACCCTGTCTCAAAAAGACAAAAAAAAAGAAGAAAATAATTTAGAAATGTCCAAAAAGTTTGATTGGAGATAGGGTTGAGGGCTATGAATTTGAGCCATTCAAAGTGTGATGGTTAATGGAGCTAATCTAGAATTTAAGATATTTTGTGATCTAATAGAAAGTAAACTGGGATGTAAGCTTATAAAATAGTGATGCTAAGATACGTGCACTTTATTTTGCATCACACTTCTGTCTGAACCAGAACTCCCACCACAATTTATTGACAAATCTTTTATTACTAAGAAGAATAAAAAGTTACAAAGATTTTTGGAAAATGTTAGAAATAAAAGCCCAGAAATTTTCTTATGTGCAACATTCACTGGGTAATAGCTATTTTTGTGACCATATATCCAGTCCACAGAAGAATATGATCAGGTACTAAATTCACAGTGGCTTGAGTGTTTTAGAGCCTTGGAAAACTGGCATTAAAAACAAACACCTGGCACATACCAAGTTTTCCCTTCTCACAGGACTTTTGGAACAGGATTAGGCTGAACAGTGATTTTTAAGTCTCACAAGGCAAACTATTGCTTGCAAAACTATCTTCTATGTGAGTTTGATTTTCCAGCATGAATCTGGGCTGCCAAGAATCCTGGCTCCAGCCAGATCCTTATTAGCCAAGTCAGGGGATGGTCAAGGCATTTCTCCAGATAACCAAGCCAGTCCCACCTCCTCAGAAAGTGTGTCCAACAGAACAAGAGGCCCCACTGATTAGAAGATTAATGCATCTCTCAGACTGACACCACAGCCAGGTATTTCATAACAAAACATTTGACAAGCTGAATTCCATCCAGCCATTCCTTTGATTTTCTTTCACTTTGCTTCTGTGGCTGTAACCACAATTGAAACTAAAGTTATGTGGATAGAGATTTAGGTATGTTATATCCTTATGTAGAATGACAACTCTACAGAGGTCCCTTTTGTGGTATTAACCCATGCTCATATGAATGGGCACTCAGCCATCAAGCAAGCAGGCCATTATGAGATCAAATGACTTCAGAGTTGGAATGAAGTTGCCACCTCCACAATCAGGAACAAGAGGAAAAAAAAAGGCTCTATAGGACTAATGTCACTTTCAAGGGTCACAAAGGTAACCGAGCATGAAGCCAGGCTGAGAACCCTGGTTGTTCCTTCAACATATCACTATCTCTGATGATTGACTCAGGAAAGCAACACAGCCCACAGCCTCCAAAGAAAGAGCTGCAGTTCAGCAGACAATGTGTGTGCGCACAAGCGAGAGACAGAGACAGACAGAGAGAGAAAGACAGAGACGGAGAGGGATCAGTTAGTGATTTTTCGGCTTTTCAAGTTACATGGTCTCTGACACATCTACACAACTCTGTCATTGTAGCATGAAGACAACTTTTTTGAAAAAGGAAAAAAGGGAAAAACAACAACAACAAAAATAAACCACTGTGTAACCAGGCATGGCTGTGCTCCCATAAAGCTGTATTGGTGAAAAAAGAAATGTGAATTTCTTACAATTTTTATGTGCTGTGAATTGTCATTACATTTTGAGTGGTTATCTAAAATTCGAAAGCATGGAAATCATTCTTGGCTCTGGGTTTTGGTGGACTGGATTTTGAACAGGACAGTAATTTGTCTAAACCTCGTACAGAGCACCACAACCAGTCCATAAGAGAATGAGTGCCCTGCATGTCTCTGCCTCCATGGCAGACTTGACCTCACTCTTCCTTTCCTGGGCTTCTGTTGCCATACACAGTGAAATCAGCAACTTCTCATTTCTAACATTCTTTGTTTAATAAAAGTTGCTATAGATGCTGGGTGTGGTGGCACAGGCCTTTAGTCCCAGCACTCAGGAGGCAGAGGCAGGCAGATCTCTGTGAGTTCAAGGCCAGCCTGGTCTACATAGTGAGTTCCAGGACAGCTGGGGCTACAGGGAGACTCTGTCTCAAAAATACCCCCCCTCCAAAAACGAAGTTGCCATAGATGTGAATAAAGTTACAGGGTTCACGTAGAGGCCGGTTCTTCTGAGAAACACAAATTCAGCCAGAAATGCCAATGATGAGAACTGGTGGGGCAAAGAAATAAAAAAGGTTGCTGGTGAAGATGATGATTTTATGACTGACAGTGACAGTAAAAGGAAACACTTCATTTGCTTCTAAACAACTGCCTCAAAAAATTTGCCACATTCCTTAAAGTCAGCTGGAGCTCTGGACAGAACTGGTTTATTAGCTCCCTTCATATAACAGCCAAATTTTCTCTCCTGCTGATCTTGTGTATTTGTGTTAGTAGAGTAGAGGGCCCTCTGTGGACAAAAGTTTTTCTGGGTGAGAATAAACAGAAAAAGGTCAGTGCTTTTTCTGACTTCAGTGGGGGCAGTAAGTCTAAACCAAGGCAGAAACACTTTCTGCTCAGCTATGGTTTGAATGTCCCCTCCACAAATCAAGTTGAAATTTTATTTCTACTGTGATAGCATTGGGAGATGGTACCTTTAAGGATGATTGATTAGAACATAGAGACCAGCCTCATGAATAAATGGATGTCCTTACTATGGAGGTGAGTTAGCATGGGAGGGGCTTTGTTATAAAGGTAAGTTTCTCTTCACATCCATTCTCCAGTCCCTGCCCACCTGCCCTCCTACCCAGAATGACACAAGTTTCTCACCCTCCAAAGCCATTCATCACATACATTTATTTTCATCATAAATTATCCAGGTTCTGGTACTCTTATATAGTAAAGATAATAGACTAAGATATGCTCTTTTGGACTCTTTTACTGACATGCCCTCAGAAAAGAGAGAGATAAAGTTTCCTTGGAAGCCAGGAAAAGGCTTTGGCAGTGACTTTTGGTTAGAGCCACCGCAGAATGAAGAGCTCTGGGTCACCAGAAATAGAATCCCTTCCATAGGTAAAAACCCTCCAAAATCATCAGCTTCCATTGCTTGAACAATGCTCTAGAACTTAAGACTGCCCTAAAATCACTGCCAATGATTTATAAAATGTGGCCCATTAGGTACAGTTATCAGGACTTTTAGTCGCACAAGGCCACTGCAGCATTAAATGCATATGTAAGTAAATAACTGCATTAGCTGGAAATTCTGAAGCAGCTGTGAGGTGTTCTTTAGATGTAATTTCATGCAGTGTCAGGACACTGTCACCTACCTTTCTCTTCTCTTACCTCTGCTTTTCTTAGAGTTGATGTCATGCCCTCATAAGCTTTTTCTGTATGGAATGTCAGACAGGCTCCAACCTTCCTGGGCTCATGGGTCCTAGAAGGTAAAAATCTTAGTAGGGAAGTGTTCTTGTTGCAGCCTCTGTCTCAGTAGATATGACTTTCTGTTCCTGCTTTGATCAGATGCTCACTCTCAGACTCACCAATGAGTCCAGAAGAAGAGCACTGCTGGCAACAAGGGTCACATGTTCGCTCTTTGGGAAGTAAGATCTTAGATTTTCACTAGACCACGGAGAGTAGCCAAGAGAAAGCTTTGAAAATGAAAGAAGGTAAGACAGACTCAAAACTCAAAGTTTTATGCATGCAAGTCAGTCCTTGTATTTAATAAGAATGGGACTTTCATAAACATCAAAGAGGTTAGAATCCTGTGAATCATCCACTACATATGAACATTTCTTTATTCTGTCATTTCCCAGGCTTCTTTCTTTCCTGGTTAACAGCTGAAGTAATACAAATAAATCAATTTGATGTTATTGTGAAAAAGGAAATTCCACATTTTCTTCTCTTCTGAGCTCTTTAATTTTGCCTGAAAGACACAGCCACAAAGTCTTTGGTAGCTGTTGGCTTCTTAGTCATGAACTTCCAAGATTCTAAAACTATAAGAAATAATGGATGTTCTTTAGGAATTACCCAGTCTCAGGTATTCTATGACAAGGGCACAAGATGGGTTAAGACAATTGTAACACTTGTACAGGATGCTGACAATTCATGTTTCCATGGAGCACCAATGACAGTAATAAGTGTGTTCATCTTCACCCACTTTATGAGAAGTTAGTTCAGAGACACTGGAGCCAGTGCCAAGGTCTCCATTCTACTGTGGCTGGCTTCACTCGCACAAAGGACCATCTGTCTCAGTACATCCAACCTTCAGGGTTTAAATACTCAAAGCATGAAACCAGCAGAGCCAAGTATGGTGTTACACACCTGCAATCCCAGCATTCAGAAGGCTGGAGCTTCTCTTTTTATTCTCAACATATATTTTTATTGAATTTTTCTGCATTTCTTGCATAGTATCTTCTGAAACTATGAGATGTAATCCTCAGGGATGGGCTTCCAGGTCAGTTCCAGCTCCCTTTGGAGCTTTTGCTTTAGGTGAGAAGGGAAGCCATTGGTAGATTCATGTGTGTGCTTTGTATTCCCCTCATATATCTGAAATCTGATTCTTTGACCAACATCTCCCCACCCACCTCAGGGTAGGGTAAATATAATGTCATTATTTCCCTCTAGGAGATCAATAGTTTTAGATTCCATATATGAATGCAATCATGTACTTGAATCTCAGTGTCTGGCTTATTTAACTTAACACAATGTCCTCTGAGTTCATTCATGCTGTCATAAATGACAAGGTTTCCTTCATTTTCTGGCCAGATCATATTCCATCAGGTTTACAAAGCACATTTTGATAATCTGTGCATCCATGGTGGACAATTAGGCTGATTCTATGTTTTGACTATTGCAGACAGTGCTGCAGTAATCACTGGGGATCTTTTCGTCACACAGACTTTATTTGCTTTTGATATATATGCAGTAGTGCGATATTTCTGCTTTTATGTTTTTGAGGCAGTTCAATACTGTTTTTTATACTGGTTGTACTAATTTATTATCTACTGACAATGGGAAAGGGTCCCCTAACCCCTGTTCCCTTGGCAACATTTGTTATATTTTTTCTTTAGTAAAAGCCATTTTGACAGTTGAGGCAGCATCTCATTGGGGTTTTAATTTGTATTTCCCTGGTGATTGTGGTGCACAGCAATTTTTAGTGTGCCTATTAGCCATTAGTAACTCTTCTTTTCAAAAATACATGTTAAAATATTTGTTCATTTTTAGTTGTGCATTTGTTATTAAATTGTTATAGATTTTGAATATGAAACTCTTATCTGATATACAATTTGCAAACATTTTCCTGTTCTTTAGATCGTTTCTTCATTATTGCTCCCATTGATCAATAAGCTCTTTAATTTTAAATATTTTTATTATTTTTATTTTATGTGTATGAGTGTATTGCCTGTATGTATGTAAGTGCACCTGTGTGGTGCAATGCCACAGAGGTCAGAATAAGATATATAAGATATTGGATCACCT
>NW_008329320.1:510606-518489 GCF_000622305.1 Nannospalax galili
CATATTTTATTTATTATTTTTATTTTATGTGTATGAGTGTATTGCCTGTATGTATGTAAGTGCACCTGTGTGGTGCAATGCCACAGAGGTCAGAAGAGGGCGTCGGATTCCCCTGGAACTGGAATTAAGAACGGTTCGTAGCTGCCATGTGCATGCTTGGGAATCAAACCCGGGTCCTCTTCAAGAGCAGTCAGTGCTCCTAACCACTGAGCCATCTCTCCAGCCCCAGTTCTTTAATTTTAATGTGATCCTGTTTATCTACTTGTTCTTTGTTCATTGGCAGGTTTTGAAAAGAGATGTGATATGATCTAATTTATGTTTTAAAAGCATCACATTGGCTGCTATGTTGAAAATACACACACTGCAGTGGCAAGAGACCAACTTAACTAGGAGAGTGATGTAATCACCAGGGAGATAATCAGTTTGGCCAGGTTGGTACCAGGGATGAAAGTAAGAGGAAGTTAAACTTTTTAAATTTCATTTAAAGGTAAAGCAAATAGGATCTCAACAGGATTTGCCATTGAGTTGTGTAGACAGAAAGAGAAGAAATATCAAGGATGGCACTAAGACTTTTTCTTCTAAGCAATTAGAGAGAAAGAATAAATGTTCTTATTTTACTTTTCTCTTTCATCACATACAAGTGTGATGGAACTAGACTTTTGTGATATCAAAATAAACACCTGAATAATTTGAAGTATGGTCTAGAAATGTTGAACCAGAGGGACAAACTTTTATAATTCTGCATATATAAGCAATGTGCAAACATGTATGCATGTCTATTTTTCAGAATATGTGCAACTAGAAATTATGAACAAAATTATGAATTATTTTCTTTCTGTTTCATTTTATTAATGAATTATAATCATATTACAAGTCACTGTGCTTTTAGTCAAAAGGCTATCGCCTAAAACTCCTGTGGCATAAATGGATGAACCTAGGTTCTAGACTCAAGGCCTGGGAGTGGCCCTTCTTAGCTTTGGACTGTCCAGCAGCTATTTTGGTTTTGGACCTCAGTTCCTATATCATATAAATGAAGGTAATGGTGGCCCCTTTTCACCACCTGTGAAACAGCATCCAAATCCTAGGGGTACCTAAAAACCAATGGCCTTCACTAGAAAGTGTTTACTTAAATAATTGGTCTCATCTGTATTATATTTCATACACTTGCTCATGTTTTCCCTTACTATGAATGGTTGATGACATCTTTACCTGTGGTCTTTGTGAGTAAGATTTGAAGCCAATTAGCTCAGTTTGTTGCACTGTGAAATTAATGAGGCACTCTTGTTACATGTGTGCACAAACAGCTTCACTGTTTCCTGACCACATAATGACCTTGATGTCACAAATGGGTGAAATGAAGTAGAATATGACTCTGAAAAGAGACTGTAAGTTCATCATGCTCCCAAGAAAACAGTTTATTAAAAATACCATCCCTGATGCTTGCTCGTAGTCAATAATTTTTCCTTTGTATTTAAAGGATATGGCTCAGATCATTTATTGGTTTTTTTTAGACAGGGTCTAATGTCACCGAGGTTGGCCTAAAACTCATTGTGTTGCTCACGATGACCTTGATCTGATCTACCTGCCTCAATCTCCTGGCTGCTGTTATTATGGGCATGTGCCCCCTCACTCCATCTCAGGTCTTTTATGATGATGACAATGAATCAATATATGAGCAATTAAATAGGAAAATAGTGTGAGACTAATTATAAACTATAGATACAAATGGGCCTCTGCACTTAAATTATTTGAGTTTTCAGTACAAGATGTCAGAATCTGCTTCCTCAAATGAAAAAGCTGCATGGCTTTACTTTAAAGAAGTCTTTTAGTCTAAGAGTTCCATAATACCATGAGTCTTTATCTGGAAACTGTTAACGTTTAGTGCAGAGAGTAAATTTACATGCTTTCTTTAATCTTAAACTCTGTTATAAAATTTTGGTGCGCTTTAGCTATTTGAAAATATCCATATACCCCTGGGAAATGAGAGAATTATTAACAAAATCAATTAAAGAAACCATCCACCATGTGTGACTGACTGAAATCTTGCCACATGCAGAAGAAACCTTATTGTCAACAGACTTCATTGCAAGTAAAGGGAACTATGAGATATGCTTAAAAATTGACTATTGCTTCAGACTAGACCATCATCCATGGGTCCAGAGGATGGCAGAGACAAGACAGCTGACTTCCTGTAGCCTGAAAGAACTAATAATAAGTGTGTGATGGCTAATGATGTGTGCATTGCGAAGGATGGACGACTGGCAGAGTGAGAAGCAAGAAACAGGGAGAAAAGGCAGTCACAAAGCAGCAGCCCAATCTGAGCAAATCTAATAACTTCTTAGAAGGCAACACTAGTTCTTTGTCAATAATTGGCCTGTAAATCACTTCCTTCATCTGCTCATTATATAATAGCAGTCATTTCAGTGTCACTGATAGAAGCCCAGGAGGGAATTACTGGTCAGTTTTACACGTAGCTTTTATGTAGACTAGGGCTTCAAAGATGAGAGAGGGATCTCAGGCCTATAGAGAGAGTTGGCCAGATAGATTCAAGATTGATTGTTACGTACCTTTTGAAATGCATTGGCCTTACAAGAAAGGAAAAGATAATAGGACCTCTAAAGCCTTTATCTACATTCCAAATTGTAATTCTCCTGGCAAATTATCAAGAAGCAAATTAAATGTTAGATTTTATAACCCAAAAGTTATTTAATCTGTGTAACTTTGAGTTGGGGTAATTGCTGCTAATTGTCTTTTCTATCAAAATACAATCATGTTAACCACTCTACTGTGTTCACTAAAAATCCATAGTTTACATACACTATCTCCTCCCTCAGCCTCACAGGATGGATACCATTATCTCTGTATTAAAATAAAGGAACCAAGTCAAAGAAAAGTTACTTCCTAAAAGCCAAACATCAAGTTTAGAGAAGAGACGCAATTTAATTCCGAGTCTTTCCAGTACAAGTCTTGTGCCTTCTCCAATGCCTCGTTTTCCTGTGTAGCAAACATATGCATCTCCTGAGCACGTGGGATAACTGGCTTCTCTACAGTCTGCTAAACCTTCTCTAAAAGTAAGATAGGACTGATATTACATCATGTTTAGCATTGTTCGCAAAGCAAGGTTGAGTCTAGATTGGCTTTTCCCTTTCATTGAAATATCCATTTTGAATTACATGCTGTGCTAGTTTGGTTTCTGTCTCTGTGATGAAACACTGACCAAAACAAATTTCTGTGCTGATTACTTTTTGTTGCTATGGAAAAAAAACACTGTGATCAAAAGTGAATTATGAAAGATAGTTTATTTCTGCTTACAGATGCAGAAGAAGAGTCCATAAGGGTGGGAGATACATGGCAGCAGATAGCCAAAGCAGGAATCTGAGAGATTCTATCTTCAACTGCAAATGTGAATCAGAGAGAATGACCTGGAAGTGGGGTGGAGCTATAAACTCTTAAAGCTTGCCCCAGTGACATACTTTCTCCCTCAAAACTGCACCTCCTAAAGGGTCTACCCTTTCTCCAAACATCACCACCAACTGGGGAGCCAAGTGTTCAAAAGCCTTAGTCTCTGGGGAGCATTGCCCATTCAAACCACCACACTTGCAAACTGATAATATGCATATTATATTTTCTTGAGGGCACATGTCTTCCATGCATGATGAAGAATCAAAACTAATCCACAGGTTTAATTAAGAATCAGAACTCTAGACCGTTCCCTAAATAATATTTGCACTAGTGTGTATTTATAGTGTAATTATATATTCATTTGTCCCTAGAGCTGTACAACTTCAAAATTAAGCTAATTAATTATTGTTAATGTTATTTGCAATGTTGGCAGTTTTCATCTGTTTTTCTGTTCTTGAGCTCTGTTTATAAACATATTGTGACATCAATTCACATCAATTCAAGTTATTGTGCTTGCTTTTGAAATGTTTTATGCTTATAATTTAGGTGAGGAAACATCTACTAAGTCTCAAAACTCTCATGGTATATTAAAATGCACATCTAATAATCAATAACTCAGGTGCCAGCTTTTTCTGAAACACCAATCCATCATCTCACAATATGAGCATCTCAGTCTTCTTCAGCGTTATCATATATAAATTTATTTTAAGGTATCGTGTGTTTTCTTAAGGCATACAACTATACAATTATTATCAGAATAAATCTTGCCTGGATGAAGTAATTAAAGTTGAAAACTCCCTACACCCCATTGAATTCAGATTATAAAAGTAGCATGAATATGGCTTAAAATTAAGGAGAATGGGTCACACGAATAAACCAAACTGTATGACTTGAGGATGACGGTACCATGTAAGGCATTAACAGAAGAAAACTGAAAATGGTTTTCCCATCTTATCTTATTATTTATGCTTTGTACATTTCTGCAAAAATCTGTCTATAAGGATGAACTAAGTCATGATGTGATAGCAAGTTACTTCCACCAGTGTATCCCTGTGACCAGCTGCTTTATAACAAACCACCCTAGTCTTCATGTTGTAAAACAATGATCATTTCTGTTACACTCACAAATTATGCATGTCAAGAAATAAGTCACAACCCAGTGGTGATGCCTTGTATCTGTTGTGTAGTGTCGAAGTCCCAGCTGTAAGCACTCAAAAGATTGGGGACTGAAATCATCTGAAGTCTTGGTGTCTGTGTCTACCTGGGATGATTCAGATAAGCTGGGGCTCTTGACAAGAGCAGTCACATGTAGACTCTGTAAAGACTTGAGCTGTCAGCTAGATCCTGAGACAGAGCATGCACAGAACATGAGGTCCAAGAGGATGAATGCCCTAGAAGAAGCATCCTGGCCTTCTTTGATCTAGTCTTAACCTGTGGGCAGCATCATTTCACCACTTGGATCGGGGAGAAGCTTGACTCCACCTCCTACTGGAAGCACAGGAAGTTGATATTGAAGAAGAGCATGCTGGGTAGAAGATACTATTGGCCTTGGCTCACAGTTGCTTGTTCAAACAAAATCGCCTATGGATTCAGACAATTCTCATAGTAGGTGTCCTGCTGTTAATCTAGTATTCCACCTTCTGTTTCTATCCTATGATTTTTCCATATCAACTCAGAGCTGCACTACTACTGCTGCAGGGGAAAGGACAGTATAAAGGTTCATATACTAATGACCTGGAAAGGACTTGTGTCCCTTCTGCCTCATTGTATGGCTCATGGAGGCATGACTAAATTTGGCAAGCAAGTGTGGCTCTTCAATGTATGCAGAAAGAAAGGAGAGTTACACATGTCAGTAAATGACAACATTTACAATAACCTCAAAGGTATGCCCTGTGTCGTGAAATGCTGGAGTTACTCTCAAAGCTGATTTTTGTAATTTATCAAATCAGTTTATACATTTCTTCAACCATTCAGCATGTAAATTTTAGGTGGACAGAGCATGCAACACATCTGAAGCTGATTCCTGGAGGGAAATAAGCTTCCCCAAAAGACAGAAAATACTTGAAATTTCCATTGTTTTGCCACTTTTTATTCTAACCTATGGTCACTTTCATGTGAAGTTGGCACAAAGGATATAGTGATAATTAATCTGTAATTGCAGGAAGCTGAAATTAATTAAACATTGCCACGACAATTTTATTATGAATTAAGTCATTTCACTATACCTTAGATTCATTATATATCATTCTCTGACAGCATGGTTCCAATTTTTGTTGATTTAAAAGATATGTAGGTATTGAGACTACAGGCAGTAAATAAATTGAGGCAAAAGGTACCTGGCTTTGAAAATCAGAGATCATAGTTATATTTCAACAAGAAAATACAAAACCAGAAGGAGTTCTTTTGAGAGCCAGTCTGTATCACAGTCTTTAAGTTGGAAATTGTGGGGGGTTTTGATAATTTATTGAGCATTTCATACATGCATATAAGGTGTTTTGATCAAATCCATGCCCACTCCCTCCCCTCCAACTCCCCCCATATCTCCCCATCACTTTTTTCTAATAATTTCATATACTCTTTCTTCTTCTTTTCTTTTTTATGGGGCTTTTTGCTACTCCAACAACCCCCCTGAAGAGGTAACCCTAAAATCTTTTAAGGATTAGATAAAAGCTCCCAAATACTTTAGACATTTTTGGCCTTTGGAATGAAGTATGTTGATAAGAGACCCAAGGACATTGGGACTTTTAGCCAAGAAACTGGCTACTTTTCATTAGGGCCTTTTTACCCTAACTGCCTAGCCAATTTCTTCCTCCAATTCTTATCACATCATTGTCTGAAGAGGTTACCCAACTTGTGGATAGGGAATCGGGATACAGACAACTCTGGCATCTTCCATACTGAACAGGGATGCAGGGTGAAGCAACTTGGATACCCCTTCAGTGGATCTATCTAAAAGACTCCCAAATTGCATAACTTTATCTGTAGGGAGTAAAGAAAGTCCTTGACTGGTGAATAGGAGATTTTAAGGAAAAGTAAAGGCAAGAGTAATTAGTATTACAAATTCCAGACAGGGAGCTAGAAAAAAAGTCAGAACAGGTCAAATTTCAAATGTTCATATGAGAGGTCCATTGGAGTTTCTTGACAAGGACTTCCAAAATCATCCCTCTATTGGGTTCTTCCTCATTTTTCTTTTATCTTCCAATGTTGGACTCTAGAGTGATGGATTCAGGATATGGTTTCAGGTATTTTGATAGCTGTTGGAATGGTTAGGATCAGTGTAAGTTCCCTCTCAAAGGCTTCTAGTTAGGGGGAGAAAACAAATTTATCCATCATTTTAGAACAATAGCTAGTTGTCTCCCTTAGCTAAAGGTGGGCACTACAGTATTGGAGACCAAAATTTGAAGTCTTACCTCTGAGCAGCACTTTCTTATTAGGGACAAAATCGTCAATGAGAAATAATTGTCTAACTATTTATATGGACTTAAACCTAATGTCTGGGAAGTGTAATCCCTTGAACTCCCTTCAAGAAATGTACTGATGACTTTACTCTTTGATTATACTTTTCTTTTGGGTGTTTAAGACCATACAGTTGGCCCAAATAAATTAATTTATGTTTACACTTAAGGTCGTTTGAGGATCTGTTCCTCTGTGGCCACATGGGCTTGGGAGGAGCCCCTGGCTCCTTTCTTTTACCATTTCCATCTATGTGAAGATAAGTCAAAGGTCCTGCTCGACCATGTCTGGCTTCACTTGGAAGCATGAATGAGATGTTTCCTCTGAGTTGACCCTCATCTTTGTAGACTGGACACTGGTTCAAGTCCATCTCATGGGGTTTCCATGACCTCCCTGAATGAGAGGACAGGTGACCCACCACAGTTCCAGGACATTTTGAGAGATGTTCCATAGTCCCCTGGAACCCTGGAACTTAGTCGACATTGTAGGGCAAGGTGGAAAAACTGTCCTTTAAGTCCCTGTGACCACATTAGAATAGGCCTCAAAGTATGGCTGTTAAACAGCCAATAAGGTTAGTTCCACCAGTCTGGTACTTTTAATTACCATGTGCTAAGTAGGAAAACTTTGGGTAAAAAAACTAAATATTCTCAGATAAACCCTGACTAGATATATATTTTGTTCCTTAAACTAGTTGACTAAACTATGACCTTAGAAATTTTAAGATTATGTGTATATTATTTTTGTCCCCTCCTTTATATATCATAACAAACCTATCTTTGTGACAGTACCATACTGTTTTTTATGACTATAGCTCTGTCGTACACATTGAGATCTGTCCAGTGTTGCTCATTGTGTTCAAGGTTGCTTTGGCTATCCGGAGTCTTTTGTGCTTTCATACGAATTTAAGGATTTTTTTTTCTAATTCTGTGAAGTATGTCATGGGGATTTTGATTAGGATTGCATTAAATCTGTATATTGCTTTTGGTAAGATGGTCATTTTCACAATATTAATTCTTCCAATCCATGAG
>NW_008329320.1:518522-529111 GCF_000622305.1 Nannospalax galili
CATCTTCTGATGTCTTCCTCAATCTCTTTCTTTAAAGATTTAAAATTTTCATTGGAGATCTCTTTAATGTCTTTTTTTATTTATTTATTCCAATTATTTATTTTATTTTATTTTATTTTGCAGCAGTTGTGAATGGGAACATTTCCCTGTATTCTTTCTCCAATTGCTTGTTATTGGTATATAGAAAGGCTATTGATTTTTATCGATTGATTTTATAACCTGCCACTATATTGAAAGTGTCGACCAGTTCTAGTTTTCTGGTGAAACTTTTGGGATCTCTTAGATGTAGTATCATATCATCTGCAAAAAGTCGTAGTTTGGGGCTGGAGAGATGGCTCAGCAGTTAAGAGCACTGGCCTCTTCTTTTCCAATTAGTACTCCTTTAATTTCCTTCTCCTGTCTTCGTGCTCTAGCAAGAGTTTCAAGCACTATGTTGAAAAGGAGTGGAGATAGTGGACATCCTTGTCTGGTTCCTGATTTCAATGGGAATGCTTCCAGTTTTTCTCCATTTAGAATGATGTTGGTTGTGGGTTTATTGTACATAGCTTTAATTATGTTGCAGTGTGTTCCCTCCAATCCAGTTCCTTCTAGGACTTTGAACATAAGTCCATGCTGAATTTGTCAAAAGCCTTTTCTGCATCTTTTGAGATGACCATGTGGTTTTGTCTTTGAGTCCATTTATGTGATTAATGATGTTTATTGAGTTAAATATATTGAATCAGCCCTGCATCTCTGGAATAAAGCCAACTTGATCATGGTGGATGATCTTTTTGATGTGTGTCTGTATGAGGTTTGCAAGTATTTTGTTGAGAATTTTTTCATCTATGTTCATTAAAGATATGGGTCTATAGTTTTCTGTTTTGGTTGTGTCTTTACCCAGTTTGGGTATTAGAGTGATGCTGGCTTCATAGAAGGAATTTGGGAGTTCTCCCTCTGTTTCTTTTCTGTTGTTGGTTTTTGATTTTGGGTTTTGGAGGAAGAGTTTGGGTTTTGGCTTTTTGTTTTGTGTTGTGTTATAATTTTGTTTTGTTTTTTGAAGTTTAAGGACAATTTTATTGAGTTTAAAGAAAAAGAAAAGCCCCAGGGCAGGCAAGCTACAAATCTCAGCGTCAGCCCAGAGGAGAAAAGGAAAATTCCAGGTCATTTGAGTTACCAGCACGGTGGTCCACCCAGATGGTAGGGAGAGAAGCCTTAGAAAAAAAGCAAGGAAGCCCAAAGTACTAGAAAAGGCATACTTAGGTTCTGGCCAGCATCTAAAACAGAGACAGAAAAAAGAAAAAGGAATGTTGCACCTTTCTGAGTCCTGACTCAGGAAGACAGGCAGACCTAGACAAACTTCAAGGTCATTCAGCTTGTTATGACTGTGTTTGTAGACAGGAATTCTGAGAAGGAAAAGCATAGTACCTCATTAAAGTAATAATTATTTCACCTATCTCTCCAGCAAGGCTTAAGATAAACCCACCTTCCTAGTGGTGGTCCCCCCTTCCTAAGGGGGTATGCCTTAGACAGGTCATTGACCTTGTTCAACTGGAATGTAGGTCTCCATCAAAGCCATAGATTGTGTTCCCTAATCAGTTTTCTCTTAATGGGCCTTTGCTGCTACTCTAACATCTCTTCTCAAGAGATAACCCTAAGGACATTTAGGAGCCAGGTCGGGGATCAGAGGCCCCAAACACTTCTGACACACTGGGGCTCTTACAAGAACAAAGCTGCCAAGAGGCCCAAGAGCATTTCTGGCTTTTAGCAGTTGAAAAAAATTGGTTATTTTTCTTTGGGGACTTTTTACCCTAAACTGCCAATTTTACATCCTGCTCTCATCATTTCCTCCTTTGAACAAGTAACATCAACTGACATTATGAGATTAGGGCATTCACTGATTCTTCTAGCAGAATGGGGACCTTGGATATAGCAGCCAGGGTATCCCTCCAGTGGGACCATCTAAAAGATTCTACACATGCATCAGTACAGGGAGAAAAGGAAGTCCTTGATTGATGCCTGGAAAGAGATGTGAAAAGTAAAGGCAAGTTATTTTAACATCACAAGTCCTAGACAGGAAACCAGAACCGAGGATATTTTTAAATGTCCAGATCAAAGTCCATTAGAATTTCTTGATGGGCTCCCAAGAACCATTGAGCTCTTCCTCATTTATCTTTTGGTTTGGGATTGGGGGGGGTTGTTGTTATTGTTGTTGTTGTTTAACACGGGGTCTATTTGTAGTTCCAGATGGCCTACAACTCTCTGTGTAGACCAGGCTAGCCTCCATCTCACAGAGATCCTCCTGTCTCTGTCTCCTGAGTGCTGGGATTAAAGGCATGTGCCACTACGCACAGCTCTCATTTGTCTTTTGGCCTCCAAGGCTGGACTCAGGATCTGCTTTTAGATACTTTGATAGGAATTGGAATGGCTAGAATCACAATATGAAGTCCTATGCAGATGGCTTCAAGAAATGGAGAGACAGAAGAAATGTAAACTTCTTGGATTTTAAGGTAAAACAATAGGGGCCTATCTCTTTTGGTTGCAAGTAGGCACTGTACTATTGAAATGAGGCAAGATCATGATGGCCTGTATCTGGACAGGATTTTCCTTACCAAAAAGGAAATAATGGGAAATAGTTATCTAAATAATATCATATATAGATGTAAGCGTCATGTCTGGGAAGCATGATCCTTTGAAGTGTTAAAATATATATATACTCATCATTTTAGTCTTTGGTTATACTTTCCTACTGGGTGTTTAAGATCATGTAAGCAGCCAAAATTAACAATTTGGTTTTTGTTGTCAGGACCCATAGAGGATCTAGTTCTCAGCAATCACCTAGGCTGGGGAGGAGCCTTGGACTCTTAAATATTTCCTTTTACCAGTTTTTCCATCCATGTAAGGATAAGTCAAAAGTCTTACTTGATCATGGTTCCACTTGGCAGTATGGAGGAAATTTTCCTTCTGTGATGACCTCCTTCTTTGTAGACCAAATGCTGGTTAGAGTCCACCCAGTGGTATCTCCATGACATCCCAGAACCAGAGGGTAAGTGATTTATTACAGTTAATAGGACATTTGGGGAGATGCCTCACAGTCCTCTGGAGACAAGCTGACCTTAGAGAGAAAGTGGTATAATATTGACCATTTAAATATCTCTGTCCACGTTAGTATAACCCTTCAAGTATGGTTACTAAACACCCAGAATGTTGGTCACACCAGTCTGTTACTTTTAATTACTGTGTAAAATTTAGATAGAACTTGAGCAATGCCCAAATATTTTTAAATAAACTTTGGTTAGACATACATCATGTTCTTATAAGTACCTCTAAGAGCAAATCTATATCTTATATTTAATTACCTGTTTAAAGTAATCAAAAAAGAAATATGAACAACAGAACCCATTGGAAGTATAATAGTAGTTTCAAGATATATTCAAAAACATGTAGATGGTAAAATTATAAATCCAGGCGGCAAACCTCTTCATCAAAGACTCCTACCTCTTGAAGTGCACCAAAAATGACAAAAACAGATTGAAGAGTTTGTGTAAAAAACTGATTTGTCTAGTTGTCTATTCCAACACTATATGGGTAAAATGAGTAAAAATTGAATATTTGTAGGAGGTTTGAATTTCTAAAACTATACAGGTCTGTCAAATAATGTCAACTAATTAGTGCTCAGTATTATATTTGGCTGAGTCAGAAAAAATAGAGATTCTTTCAAAACCACAAATGATACAGGTAATATACATTCTGACGATGACTTGGCCTACCACAATAATGAAATCTTGGGTCTTTAAAGGTCAATCCAATATAAAATAAACTAGTTACTGATTATACTAAAAAAAATTACTAAGAATCTCAATATATTTCCTTCTAAAGAATTTTAGCTACATTATCCATTTCCTTGGGGCTTTGAAGTCCAAAGCACTGCTCAGAGCCTAAAGTTGTACTTTTTGTATTCTTCCAGACCTTTTGGAGCCTAATATACTCTCAAGAGTGAAATAGATCATTTGTATGTGTTTATTTTTTAAGAGTTCTAGGTGCTCAGAGGAAGTTCCTTCTTTAATCATAATTCCATCAGTTAATATTATTCCTCCTTTACAAATGAAAACTCAAACTACTTAAAAATAAGTGCATTGTCACAGGAATAATTAGCCTTAGAGCTTGGATTCTGTTACAACTCTGTCCTGCACCAAACCCACTCTCCTCCAGCCTCACACTTCCTCAGTTTGCACAGCAGTGTTTGATGAACAGTGACTATCTACCCTAGTTAGTAACACTCCTTGTTTCCCTCATGAGCAGCCAGAGGCAACTCTGCTCTTTATTAGCATTACAGAAAGTAAAGACAACAGTTCTCAAGCCTTCATAGGTGCCACCCAAATTTAATGGATGATATTGCTGTGACAAAATACTCTGACCCATACCAACTTGGGGAGGAAAGGGTTTATTCAGCCTACAACTCCCAGGTCACCATTCATCAGTAATTCTCTATCAATACTCTATCTGTGAGCTAGATAAAAGAATTGCATACCATTCTCATCAGATTTCAAGAGCAATTCTCTTCCAAGCCTACTATCATGAATTCACTGACCTGTTCAACCCAGATCCCACAGCTACCATATGAAGTCCTATATATTGACAAGCATTTTGTTTTTCTATTTCTTTTTTGCCACCATCACTGTGTTTGTTTTTAGAAAACTAGAGTATATTTGCCAAAGCTCAAAGCACAAATTCTTTTTCTGAATGTCATGGGTAGTTCAAACCTCTTTGGCATTCTGAGCCCTTAAAACTGTGGTTGTTTTGAGTCTGTCTATCCTGGTTCAGAGTTTATCTTCTGTGTTAATGCTCTAGATTTCACACAATATTTTTCTCAACTAATCTTGACTACATCAGACAATCATAACTTTTGGCTATCATGAGTCATTTTACCATTCAGATCCAATGAGATTTGGCCTCCTGAGACATAAATTCTCTGTTCATCTCAACATAGACAAGAACTCTTTTGTAAAGTATGGTTTTATGGGTCTTGAGATGGAAATGATCACACACTCCTGTGAACTTAAGAAATGATTGACTGTGTCCAAAGGTGAAGAAGTGAAACAGTGACATCACTCAGGCACAGCAAAAGGCACTGGCTCCAAGAGCAAGCTGGAAATCTCTCTGAGAGTTGAATGATGGAGTAACTGGCCTTAGAGAAGTAGGTCTCCTGGGAGGTGGACTATTTGCAAACCCAACCATCTATTTCCCCATCTGGGGCAACCTGCCCTGCCACTGCTGCCCTAAATCTTTACTGTTCTTTCTAAATGAGTTGATAGAAGTTGTGAAATGAAAATTAATGTGAGGTATTGATGAGGAGCTATAGTGAGATAAAAGATTTTTTAATTTAAAAATATCTTGAGATATGACATAATATTGGAAAGGTAAGGTCAAGCTTGCTTCAGCATACTACTACTCTCCCACCAGCATCTACTTTGGATCCTGGAAGTTTAGAAAAGTGGAATAAGGGTTTGTTGGGTGTGATGAAGGCTGAAGGAGGAAAGTTCCTTTCTGTTCCCAGGCCAGTAGTATGTCTTCATTTCCCTCTGTTCCCCTTTTTTACCTTCTTTACCCACAAAAGTGAAAAAAGTTGTGTTTCAGAAAGGCTTAGGGAGAGACAAAGTAAGAACAGGAAGTGGATTTTCTGAAAATTTACCTGATCACCTTAGTTGATCAGAGAGGCCCTGGAGTTGTCTTTCATCATACTAAACCTATGTACCCTGAGGCCTTCATGGAGAGAAGCATCAAATGCCCACATTCCTAAACCATTCATTCCTTGATGTCATATTCTTGGGAGCTATAAGAGTGACACATATACCAGGGGTGCATTTGTTTGCATACCCGTTTTTCACCTCACTGTAGGCTCTCTAAGAGCCAGCACCACATTTATTTCATCGATGTGTGTCCTTTATTATATCTCTCACTCTAGTACCTGACATAGTCCTCTCTTAATAGTTAATGGTATCTAAGTTATATTGTATGACTATAGTAACTGATTACTTGGTTGATGGGCCAGACTCTGGACACCTACTGAACAAATCAACTTTATAAGAATTTCATTATCTGGAGCTAGAGAGATGGCTCAGCAGTTGTAGCTGCTCTTATAGAGGACCTGGATTTGATTCTCAGAACCTACATGGCAGCTAACAACTATCCATCACTCTGGTTCCTGGGGATCTGACACCTTCTTCTGACCTTCGCAGGCATTTTACAACGTGGGTGCACTTATACACAAGCAGACAATATACTCATACATATAAAAAATAAAAATAATAAATATGATACTTTTTAAAAAAGAATTCCATTATCATGGGTTCAAAGGTCATGGCAAATTGTACTAGGATTTATGAATGTTCCTTGTCAACCAGTTCATGACACCAGCAGCTTAAGAAAATTTTATGTAGTCTATTGTGAACAGTTAGTTATACTGAAAACCATTAGGAGAAATTGAAATAATTTGGGGGAAATCTCTCTCTACTCAACGGACTTCAAATATCTTACATGTTAATTACATGGGTTTTTTATTTATTTTTATTTTTAATTTATGTGAATATATGTGTCCCTATGTGTGTGTGTGCACATGCATGCATGCAGATGCCTACAAAGGCCAGAAGAGGGCGTTGAATTCCCTAGAGCTGGAGTCATGGGCAGTTTCAAGCTTCCCAACAGGGATGATAGTAAGCAAACTCAGGTCCTCTGGAAGAGCTGTAAGCATCCTTAATTGCTGATCCATCTGTCCAGCCTCAACTACATATTTTTAAGTCTTTCAATACGGAACACAACCCTCTAATACCACGGAGTGTGCTGGTTTCTTCACAATTCTTCCTTCTTCCCTTAGTTCCTCCTTCTGGTTATAGAACCATGAATGTTTATTCAAGATGTGTGATACTTATGACTACCTAGAGTTCAGAAAGTAAGTGATGACCGAGCCTATCCAGAGCAACTGTGTTTTTCTTCTCCACTTTAAATATTTTCTTTCAATAATGAACATTGCCCTTAACCACAGACAACTAACTAGATTTCAAAATAGTTCATGCCTCTCCTGTAGCTTTGACTAGCAAACTTTTCCTCAAAGTGGTAAGCCAAGTTTATGAGCTCTCTAGTTCCCTCAGTGATGAGCAGCTACACTGGGTCTTGAGTATGACCAAACTAGCTTTCAAGCTGAAACAACTTGAAAAGTAAGAGAAAATAAAACCAATGCTCACTAATATTTTTCCTCTTTGGTTAATGAATCAGAGATTGATAAAATCTGAACCACTAAAATAAAAAAGAAAGCTCAGGGGCTGGAGAGAGAGCTCAGTGGTTAAGACCACTGACTGCTCTTGTAGAGGACCCAGGGTCGATTCCCAGTACCCACATGGCAACTACTAATGGTCCTTAATTCCAGTTCCAGGGGAATCCAAAGCCTTCTTCTGACCTCCCGGGCATTGCACAACACAGGTGCACTCACATACATGCAGGCAATACACTCATATACATAAAATAAAAATAATAAATTTTAAAATTTTTAAATGTTTAAAAAAAGAAAGAAAACTCAAATTTGCTATGTCACTGTTGCCTAGGAAAGGCAATAAGCAGTTAAGGGCTAACCTGACATGACCAAACTTTCACTGAATGGCAGTTTTAGGAACACAACCTGACTTTTGGCATGCAAAAGTGTGTGTAAATATCAAGTGTGTGTAAATATCAAGTGTGCTATGGTGAAGGCGTAACTATTTGTTTTCCTATCTTAATAACAATTTTCTGAGTCACAGATATATATATGATAGATTGGTAAATAGATAATGGGTTTCTTTTTAATGCAGTTTATAAAGAAGTTTCTAACCGGAGACTGGAGTGATGGCTCAGTGGTCAAGGGCACTGGCTGCTCTTGCAGATGACCCAGGTCCAGTTCCCAGCACCCAGCTGGTGGCTACAAGTGCCTATAACTCCATTTCCAAGGAATCCATTGACTTCTGTCTTCCATAGGCATTGCACAACATGGGTATGCTTACATACATGCAGGTAATGCACTCATACACATAAAATTTAAAAAAATTTAATTAAAAAAATAAGTTGTTTCTAACTAGAAAACAGACATTCTAGGTCTATTCATTTAGATTTTCATTCAGTTTGTAAACCTTTGGGAAAGCCTGCCATGACACAGGCACTGGGCAATGTAGCAGATACAAAACTGAATTAAAAACCTCTGCTCTCATAGTGCTAATAATGGGCAAAGCAAGCATGTTTTCTAAGCTGTAACAACGAACAACAAGGCTGTGTAGGGTGGAGGTGTGGGTAATTAATGAAAATGCTCAAGAAGAGTTCAAAGACCTTGTACTATATGGCGTGCCACAGAGGAGCTTAAAGGGTATATTTGGCAGAAATAGGCACCTGCCAAAGATTCAAAATACCCTAAGATAGAAGACCTTTCTAGAGAAGGCACCTACGCCCTCAAGCAGGAAGGAGTTGCTTGAAGGGCAGTTGACACAACTGGGTGCTGGCTATTACTACTGGATGCATCTTCTTAGAGCAAATACTAAAGGAACATGACTCTCTTCTTTGTTTTGTTCTTGTTTCATTAAATCACCCTCAGTACAACTACGTGCTCCAGAAATAGGTGCCATAAAAACCAGGTAGATGTTTCTGCGCAATCAGAAAGTGCTTGTGCTTTATTACCAGCAAAAAGGGTTTATGAAATCAATTTTCAGTGCCTATTGAACCGGGCTGATGTGAGAACTAGATTTCCAAAACCCATCTACTTCATTTGAGGGTGATTTGACAGGACTGATATTTTATCACAAGTATAAAGCAGATGAGCACTATTCTCCTAATATATTCATTACTTGCCTCTCTGTACTGGTAAATAATATACATATGGTAATTTGAGACACATAGTATTCCATTGCTCATTTTTATTCCTGGAACTCTGGCTGTCTTTTGTAAATGCTGCAAAAATCAAAGGTAAAATTACCTCAAAATCTGATTTTAGATTCTTTCTATTTTCACTTTCTGGTTCCCACATAAGATGCATTTCTTATTGTCTGCTTTGACCTGTGTTCTCAGGCAGTACAGCCCCTTCTGATTACAAACTTATTATAGATTTTTCTAGAGCCATCTATTTGTTCATTAACATATACATATTAAGCACCCACTGTGAACTATGCATTATGCTAAATCTTAAATACAGAACAATAAGAAACATAGAGGCCTCTGACCCAGAGCATATTGTCGTCTACAGAAAAGAACAATGTGAGCTGGATGCCATGAGCAGAAATGGGTGAATAATGAGTGAGGATCTGAGAGAATGCAAGTGCTCTCCAGAGCATGTGATTTCAGTGAACCAGAGTAAATGGATACACTAAAACCAAAGCATGGTCAGTTCTTTAGCTCTGAAGGAGCCCCTTTCACAGATTGGGAATGGGAAAGCAGATCTGTGCAACAGTTTCTTAGAATAAGGGACTACATAAGTTGTTTTACAGAATGTGGACTTCATTTATGTGGATTGAGCCAGAAACAAACAAGCGTCTTGTGCCAAAACATTTAGAGCTTTCTTTGGAGCAAATTTTACCACAATCCCATGCTTAGCATTTAGAATGTACAGAAGATTTCCAAGTGATTTCTTCTCAAGTTTCATTTAGAGACTTTGAGTAAGTAATTATTACTTTTAATAATGTGCCTAGCTGGCAGGGTGGTGTATCCCTGTATCCTAGTGCTCAGAAGTTAGAAGAATTCAAGTTAGAGGCCAGGCCTGTACTACACAGAAAGGTCTTGTCAGAAAGAAAGATGGAAGGAAGAAAAGAAGAAGAAAGGGAGCAAGGGAGAGAGAGAGTGAGAGAGAGAAACACTGGCAAATTAAGTCTTTTTAATTATCCAAAGCAAAGGTGCTCATTATTAAATATACTAGATAATTCTTCAGTCCCCTCCTTTATTATGGATCTACGCCATTAGAGTCAATACTGTCTTCCCCCTCCACTGCACTTCCTAAGGTTCCATATAACTTTAGCATTCACAGCTAGGATTGCCACACTATTTCCATCAAAATTCCAGATGTGCTTAATACAAACATGAGAAAATTTACCCCAATTCTGGGAAGTTCCATTCCCAGAACTAGGCACCTAGGCACCTAGAACCTAGGCACCTAGCAAGCCTATCCCTGACCCTCTCTGGTCATTTCTGTGAAAGGTATCTGTGTTTTTTAATTTCTTGCCAGACTCAACTTTTGAATTAGCTTCCAGAAGTTGTTTCTATTTAACTGTGCTGCGAAATGGAAACAACAGCCATTTGAGAATTGCGCCTTTTTTCTCAGGACTGAAAGTGAGTCATAAGTAGAGTTTGGCATGCTAAGCACACATTCATGCAGGTGGACATGACCGTTGCCTTGGAAGGAGTATAAGGATCTCTTTAAATTCTGTCCATTTCATAGTAACTGCAGTTCTTCCAAGTGCATTGGAATTCCACAGTTGTGCTATGTGGAGTGTGTTAACAGACAGTGCAGCAGGTACTGGATGCAGGATAATACACCCACCCAGAGTAATGGCACCTAACTGGGTGGTCCTCAAACAACAGATTTAGAAAAATGGATCACACTTGAGGGA
>NW_008329320.1:529587-529897 GCF_000622305.1 Nannospalax galili
TTTCACATCTATTAGTTATTAAGTAGCAAATTTTTATGCTTTGAAGAATTTTTTTTACCCACTTCCCAGGTAGCACCCTCCCATAGCCTCCCTCCCCCAACTAGAGCCCTTATACTCTGATATCCCTGCTACTGTCTACTGTGTTGTCAGTACAATGAAATTTTAAATCTTTAAAGAAAGAAATTGAAGAAGACATCAGAAGATGGAAGGACCTCCCATGCTCATGGATTGGAAGAATCAATATTGTGAAAATGACCATCGCCAAAAGCAATATATAGATTCACTGCAATCTCAATCAAAATCTCCATGA
>NW_008329320.1:529971-530443 GCF_000622305.1 Nannospalax galili
GCCCTGATCACAAAGAGCAATGCTGAGGGGATTACTATACCAGATCTCAAAGTATACTACAGAGCTATAGTCATAAAAACAGCATGGTACTGGCACAAAAATAGACACATAGATCAATGGAACATCATTGAAGAGACAAAACTGAGTACATGATTTTCAGCCACCTGATATTTGACAAAGTTGCCAAGAACACACAATGGAGGAAAGACAGCATCTTCAACAAATGGTACTGGCAAAAGTGAATCTCCACCTATAGAAGAATGAAACTAGATCCTTATGTTTCACCTTTCACAAAAGTCAATTCCAAATGGATCAAAGACTTCAATGTAAAGCCTGAAACTCTGAAACTGTTAGGAGAAAACATTGGTAAAAACCTACAAGATAAAGGTTTAGGAAAGGATTTTCTAAATCGGACATCAATTACCCAGGAAACAAGGGCAAGAATTAACAAGTGGGACCTCATTAAACTAAA
>NW_008329320.1:531363-536703 GCF_000622305.1 Nannospalax galili
AGAAGCCAAATGTAAATTTTTGAACAAATAACTGAACAAATAACTCCATCTCAAAGTTTTCATCTCAGTAAGGATATTTTTAAATGGTTTTGTATTCCATCCTGCCCATTTCACAGCACTTTCATGATCTGTAACAGCTTCCTTTGATGCTTCCAAGCTGTGAACATGAGCACAATGCTTCTCTTTGACTTATATCCTGCTAAGTGTCACACCAGGCCTGATTAACCAGGCACTTCAGCAGATTAACAGGTATCTTTTCTCTCAGGCATTAAGGAATCAGAGGTTGGCAATCTCTTGTTGATGAAATAGCAAGCAAGGGCATTGGGGAATTAGCTGCTTTAATCTTTCTCCATAAACATCCTGAATCTTAAGATAACTTCTCCATGTCCACCTTCAAGCCTGTGCTCCAGGCCTGTAAATGGAGAACAAACCCCATGAAAAGCCAAGGTAAGCTAAAGAGCTTTACTAAAAATGTCTTGCAGCATTTCCATGTCTCAATAAAGACTGTGTCAGATGGCCATCCTACATGTACTTATTTAGCTGAGTACATTGATGCACTAAACAAGAGACTGCCTTTGGTAAGGAAAAAGGAGAGAAGGAATATTGGATAGGCAAATCTTGTCATTATTCACATGTAATAATCAAAAGATTTTAAAACGGGTCTGGCATAGCTACTAGCCATTAGAAGAGATGCTCAGCAGCACATCATAGCAATAGATACCAACTGGATGACAGCGCCGGGGTTTTTGTGCTTTGCATTTTTCCATTATGCATAGTTCATCCCTTCTTCCCCTATATAGTCAAGTATTAATTCTTCAAGGACAAGATCGTATTTTAGATATATTCTTTTCAGACCCCAGGAAAGTGGTAAGTATATAAGTAAGTGTTAGCTTTTGTGGAAGGGAATGAATCATTGAATTATTCCTATTGTCCATGGATAAGGCAAGCAGGCAAAAAGGCACTACAGTTATTACATTATTCTATTTCCTCTGGAGTGAATGACTCCTGTGAATGATAGCTACATCATCCAAAATGCCTCAGAACAATTGGTTATAATCCTGGCAGATGGATATGGACTCACTCTGAATGTTGTTCAAAACTCTTAAGACCACTCAAAAGAGTTATTGTAGACTTAAAAAAAGAAAGAGAAAAAGAAGGGTTGCCTGGAGTAGACTGCCTCAGGCATAATCAAGGGTCAGGAGCCCTTTTTCTTCATTTATTAAGCTGAATAGAACTAATAAGAAACCACCCTTCTCTGCAAAGAATCAGACCAAATTAGTTCCTTAATGAACCGCATTTTATTCTCCCAGCCTACAATAGAACCGCATTTTATTCCCCCAGCCTACAATATATCTAAGTGTATTATTTCCTTTTACTCAGATCTTCAGGAACCATAATGCCCAGAAGTTGAGTTAGAGCATTTTATTTAACATCAGTTTTTTTTATAAACTAATTTAGGGTAATTCAATAACTCATGTATAAATGTTTACTAGTTAGGTGTGAAAGTTGTATTTCTTTATGCTCATGGTTTTATTTTCTTCAATTCCATTTTTAACATAGTTTTCCATGTATTTCTATAAAAGCATGTCCTAGATTATTTTAAAAAACTGATAAGGGGCTACCAAGAAAAAAAAATATGTAATCCCTCATATCAAATTTTGTTTTAGAAGACTTATTTTGAGTCATCATTTCCACTAAAATGTCTCTTAAATTAAAATTATTCTATGAAATATAAGTTATAATATTATGAACACTTTGTTTCATTCCTTAATCATTACCTCTTGCTTTGTTTCCTTTTAATCTTTGAAGTATAGATTAATATCTGTTGCCCTCTAGGAAAGCTATTTTGATGTCATGATCTGGCTTTCTTTGTTCATAGAGTACAATGATCTTTCTTCCTATTTTTCTTGCTTGTCAACCAGAACTCATTTTATTACTAGCACTTCTTGAAATTACAGTATATTGTGATAATATGCATGTACAAACATCCTTATAAATAAATTCCCTATAAGATCTTTTAAGTGCATAAAAATATTCTCCACATCAAATGCCAGTTCAGCAAAGCTGTGTTTTATATTCGTGTGTGTGTGTGTTTGTGTGTGTGTGTGTGTGTGTGTGTGTGTGTGTGTGTGTTGAATTTTTGGTATCTCATTATTTATTTGGGATGTGTTTTTCTTGTTAATAAAAATAATGATAACAAAGTAACAAATAACTTGACATGTGCATTAAAACAAAGTTAGCTCCAACCATATTGGCATGTCTTAAGAATTCATAATTGATGGTGGAACTTGCTCTGACCCATATGATGGTCTCTGGCTAATGCCAATTATATCCTAACTACAGTGAAATTTAAGTTTGAAAATAAGAAATAGGACAGGACATGCATATAGTTACCGTCCCGTTCTATTCTCTATACAGAATCTTTTTCTCAACCTTGAATCTCAATGACCTGAAATTTTCATGCAACGAAGGAACCCAAACTGTCAGTCCATTTTTAATTCCATCTTCTTCCCCATACATCAACTTCCTTTTCACTGATTCTCCCTCATGAAACACCAAACAAGTCAACAAATGTGAAACTTCTTGACTGTCTATACTCAGTGAGAATGTGTGGTCTTTCCATGTCTTTCCTTATAGTAATGTACAGAAAACAAGAAATTTACCATCTTAGTCATTTTAAGTGTTCATTTAGAAATATTCAGAACAGCCGGGCGTGATGGTGCACATCTTTAATCCCAGCACTTGGGAGACAGAGGCAGGTAGATCTCTGTGAGTTCAAGTCTTTAATCCCAGCACTTGGGGGACAGAGGCAGGTAGATCTCTGTGAGTTCAAGCCCAGCCTGGTCTACACAGTGAGTTCCAGGCTAAATAATAAAATACCAAAAAATAGAAATATTCAGTAAATAATAAAATACCAAAAAATAGAAATATTCAGAACAGCTGTATCATGATGAGAATCCGAGCACACTCTGATCTTAAAAACTGAAATTATAATGACATCTTTTTTAGCATGTATCAGTGTATCTTTTAAAAGCCAATTCTTACTGAAGAGCCACAGTTGATTACATGGAACTACAATGACGTGTCTCTGTGCTACACTGCAGCCATTGTACCCACGGCCCTTGTCTTATTTTGATGTTTAATATTTCTTTGAAGTCAAAGAATGTCTTTTCATCATAGACATCCAATGTGTAGCTGAACCACACAACTCTATCCTTACAGAAGAATGTTGCAAAACATTAGGACCAATGGGAAGACATCCTGGAGAAAGATAATGGCTTTCCTGCTGGATTTCTAAGAATAACCACAAGGGAGGAATAGGCAGTGATGGGTGAGGCCAGAAGCCTGCTCGTTCATATCCTCTTTCAATTATCTGTAACTGTTTCATATTTTTGGATCTCAGACAACATTTTCTATAAAGAAATGAACCTTCGCTACTTTTTCAAAATATCTTGGAAAATGAGGAAAGTTTAGATTCTTACCACCCAGCACTGAAAAACTATGTGGTCTTTAACACAACCACCAACTTTCTCCAGGCCTCTCTCCCTATGAGTAGAATGAAGACAGTGGTAGCTATTACCATCTTCCTGCATCTGGGAAGATTAAAAAGCAGTGTGAAGTCTGCCTTCCTCAGTCTCTGGTTTTTGATAGTGCTTCCCAAGGTTAACTGTGGAGTACTGAATGATTAAAGCAGCACTTTCCTCTGTCTCCTGCTTCTGCTATTAGAGCCCCAAGTTTTATGTGGGCTTCATTTTTCTTTATTCTTTTTCTTCCCCTCCCCTCAAAGGCAATAAGTCTCAAAGCCTGTTGATGCTGGCATCATCAGCATCTCCTGGAAATTTGACAGAAATGCAAAATGCCAAGCCCGGCCACAGAGTTACAAATCAGTAATCACAGAGATGGAGCTGAGCATCTGTGTCTTCACATGCCTTCCAGATCATTTCAATACAGGCTGAAGTTCCACACCACTGTAAAGGACAGAGGCTGGAGTAGACTACTACTAACCTGGAAGAAGAATGGGGGATGGATCAGTCAGTTGCAGGGTCAGGAATCTAACAGGAATTTGACCTCTCAGGCATTGGTAATGAGATCTATATTGATTCTAAGAATGTCAGACATCTAAGGATGTGTAAGGACATCTGTGGCTGATGGGTCTTCATCCTGATGTCAGTCTTTCAGTTTCTAGGACAGTGGTCTCTATCACAACCAAGATGGTTTCCCAGGAGAATTTGCTGATGGAATCTCTCTCTCTCTCTCTCTCTCTCTCTCTCTCTCTCTCTCTCTCTCTCTCTCTCTCGTGTGTGTGTGTGATCAAACCTAGGACCATCCACACGTTAGTTAGCCAAGAATTCTTCCATTGAGCTACATCCTCAGCCCTGGAAACACAAACCTAGGACCATCCACATGTTAGTTAGCCAAGAATTCTTCCATTGAGCTACATCCTCAGCCCTGGAAACACTTCTTGCCATGACCAGAGTCACTGCTGGCATCTACTTAGTAGAACCCCTGAGTTCTGTTAAATAATTTACAATGCACACATCATAATAAAATCACCAGCTCAAAATTCCAGTCAGCTGAGCTTAAGAAACCTTGCTTTAGAGATATTATTTCTAAACTACTTGCCTCTCTTCTCAATATCAACTGTACCCTACAAGCTTTTAACTTTTGTGAAACATCTATTATCCACAGATAGGCCTGAGAGAGTGAAATAAACTCCCTCAAAATGCTCACAAAATACTATCATTGTGTGTACGTGTGTGGCCAAGTTTGGGAAGCGGCTAGGTGTGGCTTTCATCAAATTCTCAATGGTCGTATTCTGTGTCTTGTTTCTCTCCCTCACAGTTTCTGCTCACTCACAGCTTTAGTTTGGTGGTTGTCGCCACCCATGAGAAGGATGATGGTTCTGCTGGTAGTCTCTTTACTTACTTCTCATTCTGTTGTTGTTTTCTTTTTCTTGTCATTGCTCCCAGCTCAAATTCCCAACACAAGGAATCTGATTATCACTGCTTTGCTGGATCTGGGCAAAGCTTTTCCCACCAGCAGCTTCAGAGACTCCAAGTCATGCTGCACAGTAGCTACCCTGGCTTCTGGTCAGATCCAGCATAGGAGGGAAAGGTCAAATGGCACTCTGCAAAAACATGGCTGCCCAAGGAAAGGCATCTTCAGGAAAAGCAGGTGTCATGCCAAACAAAGGATCAGAAAATTCTCAAGTTTAGATTCTTTCTAGAAAAAAAAAATCTGTAAAAATAGGAAGCAGTGGGGAATGTGGCAAGGACAGGCTGGCACCCCAAAGAATGGTAGCGGGTAGCACTGGGTCAGGGGAGAAGGGGGGGGACTCGG
>NW_008329320.1:538152-540192 GCF_000622305.1 Nannospalax galili
ACAGGCTGGCACCCCAAAGAATGGTAGCGGGTAGCACTGGGTCAGGGGAGAAGGGTGGGGACTCGGAAGATATGATCAAGACAGACTAGGCACACACAGAGAAGCAAGGGAAGACCAATAATGTTAAAGTGATAGAGAAAGTAAGGTGCATGTCTCCCTCTCTTATGGCCCCTTTCTCCCTCTTTTATCACTGGAAGGCAACATACACAACAGCTAGGTCAAGGGGCTTGGGAACCAAGACAGCAGACATGCTAAGCATGTTGAGGACACCAAGGGCAGAAAGCAGCTAGAATGAAGTCTGTCTTTTATGTTCTGATTTTCTGCGTGGGTTCTTTCTCTTAACCCTCTCTCCTCCTGTTCTTTGTACTTTTCCCCTGACTTCACTAGGGCAGAATTCTTTTATTTTCCTGACCAACCAGTAAAGTACTTGCTTCCTAACTCTTAATTTCAGAAGCAAAAGAATAGAAATATCTAAGGAAAAATAGCACATGTCTCTATCACATTAAATTATGTTTGTATTTATGTAGTCTTACATAAATTGATCTTCTTTAGGCAGTGGGTTCAAAGGCAAAAACAAAAAATGTTCCTCACCCTAGTGTTAAGATACTTAGGAAGACTGGGCTGCATCACACCAATCCCAGGAAATACCTTAGAGCAGCAGTTCCCAAATGTGCTGCACATTAGAATGCAATGCATAGATGGCACCACACACCTGTGAATTAAAGCAGGGTGGCTAGTCAAGTTTACTTTGAAAGGTTCTCAAGTAACTCCTAGATACAAAGGATCTGGAGAACCATTTTCTTAAAGGTTGTTTTTGTAAATTCCAATTGCTAGCTAGCTAGCTTGCCACTTAACTTTTCACCAAGTGAATTAAAACCAAAATCACTTTTTTTTCAGTTAATTTGATGAAATCTCAGCTCATCATGTTCCAATTTACTGCCAGAACTGAAAACAAGTGGCTTGTTGTTTATTTCCACCAAACCACCATCAAGCCATCCTTTTACCATCCTGTAGCCAAAACAATGAGTCCTGGTTGTTGGTTTGATCTTCAACCTTGTAACTCGGTATTTAAAATTTATTCAGATACAACTTTGGACCCAGAGTGAGTGGAGAATGAGATATTGCTGGAGCCCCAGATCTTTGAATGGAGAAAGTGGCTTTCAAGTCCTTCAAGCATTCTCCCAGACACTCAGAAAACATTTCAAAAGCTTACCCAATCCCATCTCAATTTCCTGACTTCTTTTTCATCCTCATGTGTGAAGAGTACAGTTGTTTGTATTTTAATAACGTGGTTTGGAAAATCAGGTATAGCCCAATAGGAGGGTTTCTGAGTACCATCAGTGTTTCTGGAGTACTCCCCTGGCCATGTAGCAAACCCCAGAGCATGGCCTCTTGTTGTTCTAAACAACTGTGTCTTTTGGTAGCCTAAAGGTCTATCCTTTCTTTGCCAGAAGTCTTTAAAGACCCCTAGGAGGTAGGGGTCATAGTCAAAGAGCCCAAGTTAATAGAAAAAGCCTGACACAACTTAGTGATGGTTTCCAATAGCATAGCCGATTAATAGAATATTCAGGCTCTTTGGTCTCTATTTCCACAGAGTAAATAGGCTTAAAGCAATGTTAATCTCAAGTGCCAGGGACAATATATCCAGAATTGCATAATAGATTTGGCTACTAAGGAAGCTGTGTCATCTCCATTCCTAAAGAAACAGGCTGCTAAGAAATAAAACTCAGAGAAATGGGACTGGAGAGATAGTTCAGTGGCTAGGAAGACTGTCTGCTTTAGCAGAGGACCCCAGTTCAGTACCCAGCACCCACATGGTGGCTAGTTCCAGAGGATACAACACCTTCTTCTGATCTTCACAGGCACTGCACAGCATGGGTACACTTACCTACATGCAGGCAGTATGCTCATACAGATAAAATAAAAATTTAATTTAATTTAATTTAATTTAAAAAGGCCCAGAGAACTAGGTGGGTTATAAACCTGCCTTGGCCTGTGACTATGTGTCACATGTATTTTCAGGGCCTGTATTAAAATCTT
>NW_008329320.1:540304-561324 GCF_000622305.1 Nannospalax galili
GTGTGAAGTCCTAGTAGTGGGGAGCTGATGATGTAACTTCTATTCAGAGGCCAAAACCTAAGGACCAGAGTGAGAGTTGATATATGTCTGAAGGTCCGATGATCTGAAAACTATGAGCTCTGATACCCAAGGGCAGGAATGTTTCCCAGTTCAAGAAAAAAGAATTAGGCATTCTTCCATGTTTGTTTGTTTTTCTATTCTGGCCCTTAATGGATTAGATGATAGCCACCAAAAGTAAAAGAAAAACATTATTCCATCTGTTGCTTCAAATGCTATCCTCTTTAATAATACCCTCAGAGACATGCCAAAAATAACATTCTACCAGCTATCAAGGAATCTCTTAACCTAGTCAACTTGACTAGGCTATACAAAATGTGTCATCACAGAGCTTCAGTGTCCCTATCTGGCAGGAAGAGGATTCACCGGATAATATCCGAATCCTCAACTACACACTCGTGTTCTGTGGTATTCAGCAATAAGGCATGCGACCTTCTGCCTTGAGCAGTTAAAATATTAACAAGTTGTTCATCGACCACAATTTACAGAGTAATTCACCAACTTATTTTCTATTTTGATTACAAAATTATAATCAGATCAGTATTAGACAGTGCCAAGGAATTATTAATTCTGTTGAATGTAAAAAAGGCTATGCTTGTTTCAGAATATGTTTAAATTGCTAGACAATCAAGCCAAAATAGGACTAAAATAACAATGTCTGTGATTTGGTTTTGTTATTTTTTGAGAATTTCAAACGTGGGCAAGCATTTACATCATTTCCAATCCTCTCTCTCCACCCTCCAACTCTTCCCATGCCTCCCTCCACTCCTCTCAAGTTCTTGACTTTATTGTGAACATATATAATCCTGCTGAATCCATTTAGTGGTACTCATATGTACATGTGTTTAGGGTTGAACACTTGGGATTGAATAAACTATCAAGAAGTTCATTTCTGGAGAAAACTGGTTCTCCCTCTCTTAACAGCCATTGATTGCTTGTAGCTCTTCATCTGGGGCTGGGGACTTTGTTAAATTCCTCCATTCACACTGGCCTGTCAGGAGGTGCTGTCATCATGCAGGGCTTGTTTAGGCAGCCATCTTGTGGGGATTTCATGGATCCATTATTCTTGTCATATCTAGAAAACACTATCTAACATCAGGTGTCCTATTCCTCTGGCACTTAAAATCTTTCTGCCCCCTCTTCCATGATGTTCCCTGAGCTTTAGGTGGAGAGATTGCACTTTAAATGTATCAATTGGGATTGGGCGTCCCATGATCACTTCTCTGCATTTTGACCGGTTATGAATCTCTGTCTTCATCTATCCCAAAAAACAGCTTTTAAAACATTAAATAATACAAAATAAAATATAGCCAGTAATCATAAGATGCCCTTTGGCTGGCATCTTTTCTGATTAAAATTTATATTCTGAAAGGAGAATCAGGGACCTAGAGGAGGCAGATGCTGATGATCTTGAGTGTTCTAGGCAAAGCCAAAACACTAGAAGGCTTAAATTCCTTACACATGTTTTCTTGAAGATCTGGGATGTAGAAGTTAAATATAGTTTAGTTTTCCTCCCTCTATGTCATATGTATATTCTGGTAAAGTGAAACCAATTTATTCTAAAGCAAATAGAAGCCCTGAGAAATTTAAATATCTTCACTGAGGACACTGATTCAAATGCATGGAGCCAGAATAAGATTGAAGGGTCAGATGCTGTGGCTACCCTCGCCCCCATGTCTTTAACCTCCCAAAACTTTGAGAACCTTTATGCACCATGTGTCCCCCTGGGGTTTTATGGCTATCTATTATCTCCTTAATCATTCTTTTACAAAATAATCTGCAATGCATATTAATTACACAAATTAAAAGCTTTTCCACACATGTGCTGTGCTCTTATCAAAGTCACACTGTCTACAACTCTCTAACCATGCCCTCTACCCTATCCCTAGTCCCCCTCTCTTATATGTTCAGATGTTTTTCTTATCTTTTTCTTTTGTTTTTTGTTTCCACATTTTGGAGAAAACATGATCCAACCTGTCTTTCTATGTTTGGCTTTTTTTGCTTAATATCCCAACCTTCAGTTCCATCCATTTTCCTGATATTACTTCATTCTTTTTATGGCTGAATAATATATTGTTGTGGATATATGCTATACTTTTTATCAATTTGTCTATTGATGGGTACCTACATTGATACCATAACTTGGTTAATCCTTAATCATCCTTAAAACTTTTTCTAATAGGCAGATTTCTTCTTTAAATAGAATTGAATGAGTTATGGCAGTGAACTCAGAACACCATCACTGGATTGTTAGAGGACATTAGTCACTTTTCCATTGGAGGGAGAATAGATGCTACACTAGAATACAATATGTGCTATGTTCACATTAGTCAGACCAATTCAATCCTACATTGCAACTATTCTCATAGATTCAAAGCATTATTAAATTTTAATCAGTTCTTTCAATAAGTCTGTGTTGACTATAGAGAAGATGCTTGTAAGCATATACATCCCACACTGATACAAATCATCTGTTGCTTCATAGGACTGAAGTACTATAACTATGTGGTTTAAAACAGTAGAAACTTATTTCTGCAGGGTTCTAGAGGCTAGCAGCCTACAGGTTTTAGCAGTTCCATGTTTCCACTGAAACACTTAGAATTCCTTCCTTGTTCTTAGCCTCTGGTATTAGTCAGTAGTCCATGGCATCCTTGGTTTGCAGCTGTGTAGCCCCAATTTCCATTACCACACATTATCTCCCTGTGTGTCTCCTTTACTTCTTACAAGGACAGCAGTTGGTTTAAGGGCCCACTCTATTTCAGTATGACTTCTGTCACTCGAGTTCCCTCTGGGTCTCTTGTGCTATCAAGCAAACCATATAACATATCTTTATGTGCATTTATTATTATTGTGGGGGGGGAGTAACAGAGGAATGAGTACCCAGTGCCTAGCCCCGCACAACAGCTCAGAGCCTGCCATAGTCACCGCTAGCATTCACTCATGCCTCCGGGGCCAGTGATCTCACCTCAGGTCCATAAGAGTCAAGCCATTCTGTCCTTGAGCTGCTGCTGTGGAGCTGCATGTTCCCCACGCCATGTGTGCTACCTGTTCATGCGCTTCCCCATGGCTCGTGGCTTCTCTTCCAAGATGGCTCCCAACAGCCCCTCAGTCTCCGTGGCAGTCACCACCCCTTGAAGGAACTAGCCAATTGGGAGACACCCCACCCCTTTCCTCTGCTCTTACAGTCTTCTCGTCCATCTTCCGCTAAGGTCCCTGAGCCTTGGAGGAGGCGACAGATGTAGGGCAATCTCTCCATGCGCTTCCCCATGGTTCGTGGCTTCTCTTCCAAGATGGCTCCCAACAGCCCCTCAGTCTCCATGGCAGTCCCCACCCCTTGGAGGAACTAGCCAATTGGGAGACACCCCACCCTTTTCCTCTGCTCTTACAGTCTTCTCGTCCATCTTCCGCTAAGGTCCCTGAGCCTTGGAGGAGGCGACAGATGTAGGGCAATCTCTCTTGTATCATGGTGAGATAGTGGCTTCTTGGGCCTCCCCATTCATCATCTTTAGGCCATTGCCACTGATCTATCTCAGTGGTGTTTCTTCTACTATAAAGACAAATGGAAGGAAGTAGACACATTTAAACAAACATGAATGTAAATACAAATGCCTAGAAGATATCCCAATAGGTGTGCTATATTCAGTAAACAGTATACTTGTGATGGCTTCTCTACTAGGGCCTGTAGCCTTTCTTGACACAAGACATTGGCCTGGTCTACAGCACCAGATGTGTGTTCCACCCCAGGAGTGGGCCTTATCCAATCAGAAATTTGTCAGTTGTATGTACGTTGGTTGAGCCATTATTGCATTTGCAGGTATTGCTTGGCATGTCCATGGTGTGCAGCATGTGGGATCCATTGTTGAGTAGAATTAGAGGGGATCCTTTCTTCCCCAACCATCTGCATAGTGCCTTCTGGCAATATGAACATCATCCATCCAGTGGCACGGAGTTTTTTGGCTTAGTCTCATTTCCATCTCTTCTTCTTCTGCGCTCACAACATGCAGCGTCTTCAGCAACATGGCCTTACTGACCTTTCTAATGTACAACTGACATTAATGGCAATAGCCTTGGTGAAAAGGAGGACCTCGAGAGTCTCTCTCTGACCAACAGCTCATAGGGGGGCAACCTGGTACTATAGATTTTCTTAACAGTTGTATAGTTTGGGAGTCTCTGTCTTTATCTTACCCAACCATAAACTCCCAAGAATCTTACAGCTATAGCTGGCCTTTGCTTCTTCAGGTATCTTTCAATTGGTTTTCACATCTGTAAAACATTCAATGGTTAACATCATATATTAAATCAATCATAGGCAAGGTCTAACAGCATGGAAACGTTTTATCCATTCATAGTAACTGCATTTTCCATAGATCTTTGTTAGGTACCACTTTACTATCTTTAGTTATCCCTTTGGCGTCATTTCACTTTCTGGGAATCTTACATGGAGTCTCTTTGTATTCTCGATTTTACATGGAGTCTCTGTATTCTTTTATTCTTGATACACTTACAGGTGTTGGCTCCAGTTGCCTGACCCTGCATTGGGCTAAGGAGGCAGAGGACTTCTGTCTCCACTGCGCTTGTGGGTTCCCTGAGTCAGGCAGGCTCTGGGTCTGCCTCCTGACTGTAGCTTGGGCTAAGGAGGCAGAGGACTTCTCCTGTCTCCCCTGCGCTTGTGGGTTCCCTGAGTCAGACAGGCTCTGGGTCTGCCTCCTGACTGTAGCCGTATCTGTCCTCTTCCCATTAACCACACCAGGTTGCTGAGGGAGAACTTGGTGGGAAAACCTGTTTCTATCCCTAGTATAGCCTTTATCAGAAGAGAAATGCATCTTATTTAATCCTTGGGGCTTCTTAACCACCCCTTGTACAGTTTTTATTCTTCAAATGTCCTTTGTAAACTGTTCTGGTTTTAAAACCTTCCAGAAATGCCTTAGTACTGAATTTGGTTTTTTATCAATTTTTTCTGCCTCTCTCAGTTTATACAGATTTTCTCCCATCAAAGGGTTTAGTAAAACCATTAAAGCCCCATACCATTCTCGAAGTGCCAATTGAATTAAGCTTTCTTTCATATCTCTGGTGAACACAGTCTTATCTGGCCCAGTGAACTGGACATCATATATTGCTTTTCTCATACCTAGTTCTCTCACTAATGCCTGCCCCTCCTTTATAGTCCTCCAGCCCCTACTAATCATGTTAGTCTCCCTTGATGACAACCATGTATCTTTAATGCTTTCAACCAGCCATCCCATTAAGGACTGCTCCCCCCTGCATTTTCCTAGGTTGAACAACCTATATCACAAGGATGGTTGGGTGGTTATATAGCTCAGCTGTGAGACTTCTGAAGGACTTAGACTGATGTCATTTGCTCCCATGTTCTATACTCTCAGAAGCCATGTGGCCAGGGCCTCTCTGTTTGCGTGCTTGTAAGTTTTTCCCAGTTTTAACAGTTCTAGCATGGAATATTTCCTAGCTACAGCACAGTTAGATTTTTTTTTTTTTTTTTTACTTTTTCCTATTATCTGTCTTTTCCTCTGAGTCCTTGGACCTTACATGAGTCAAAGTGTCCTGCCTTTTTTCTCTCTCCAGCTCTGCAACTGGGTCTGCCAGTTCAGCCTTTTTATCTTTCCCTGCCTGGGACACATCTTTTATGATGCAAAGTGACCACTCTCTCTCTCCAAGAGCATTTGGGTCTACAGAAGGTAAAAGATTTTCTAGCCTTTGGGTAACTTTTAATAAATTGTGACATACCCGCAACATATCCCCACATTTACAATATAGCTATGGCCCACACTTCTGCATGGCTGGCCTCTTTTTAGTAACCCATTGTAACAACCACATCAGTACCACCATCAGCACTCTTCCAAAACTCATTCTCAGTTTCATCATATCATGCCAGGCTATGCCAATTTTTTCATCCAAATTCCCTCTGGGTCTCCTGCACAGTCAGACAAACCATATAATATATTTTATGTGCATTTATTAACTTACAAAGGAATGAGTACTGCCATATCCTGCCAGATGCTAATTTTGTCACTCGAGTTCCCTCTGGGTCTCTTGCTTTATGTGCATTTATTATTATTGTGGGGGGGAGGGGAGTAACGGAGGAATGAGTACCCAGTGCCTAACCCTGCGCCTCCAGCAGCACAGCTCAGAACCCACCATATCAGACTGCGCCATGCCCATAGTCACTGCTAGCATTTGCTCATGCCTCAGGGGCCAGAGATCTCGCCCCAGGTCCATAAGTGTAGGGCCATTCTGTCCTTGAGCTGCTGCGCACAGGTGTGCGTTCCCCATGCCATGAACTTCCCCATGGCTTGTGGCTTCTGTTCCACGATGCCTCCCAGCAGCGCCTCAGTCGTTCACACTCTGAGGCCCCACCCCTTTGAGGAACTAGCCAATTGGGAGGCAACTTCATCTTAACTAATCATATCTGCAATGACACTATGTCCAAACAAGACTGTGCTCTGAAGCACTTGATGACGTCAACTTCTTTTTGGAAGAATTCAAATCATAACACCATTCAAACAAACAATATCGTGAGATGGTTTCCATTTGCATGCCTTACTGTAGCTAAGGCTCCTAATTTATCATCAACTTCTTTTTGGAAGAAAGAATTCAAATCATAACACCATTCAAACAAACAACATCATGAGATGGTTTCCATTTGCATGCCTTACTGTAGCTAAGGCTCCTAATTTATAAATGTTTTGAGCTAAAATTTACTTCCTGCTTTGCCTGGGAAATAATTCTTTACAATAAAGACTCAGAGAACATCTCAAGCAATGCCTACCTCTGTATAAACACATAACCAATACTGAGGGACAGGTTCTATACAACTTGAGTGAGAAGATTCTGCCAATGCAGCAGAGTCAGGAGACCCAAGCTTCCCATGACCAGAGACTCATGGTGTCCTCCATAGCTTGCCTTTGTTGTTTCATGCCAACCCCTCCCTACCCTTTCCCCTCCTTCAGGCTCATTCTCTAAGGTATGCTAAAACCACAACTGCTATGAATCTATCTGTTTTGCTGGTGTACCAGGTAATCTTTAAACCAAATCAGGCCAAACCAACAAATCCAAGCAAAGCATTTTATCAAATTATTATTTGGGGGTTTTGTGGGCTTCTTTTGTTTGGGGTTTTCTGCAGTGGTGGGAGGGATAGTGAGGACCTTGTATTTCTCTAGGCAAATATTAATCTGCCTGATGAGTTAGTTACCAAAGGTAATCAGCAAGCAGGTCAGTGCTTATGAAAGGATGTTCAGAGTCAGAAACAAATCCTAGCAAACACCCTGGGTAAATCCAGCCAAGCCCTTTGCCTTCATGTTCTACTTCTTATAGCAAGCATCCAAACTTTGACCTGTGACATATCCTGGGTGAGTAAGTGGTCCTTTTTAACTTCTGAGCTGAATTCTTTCTGCCAAAATGTATATTTGCTTTCTGGGTGAGGTCCAGGTCCTCTGGGGTAATACCAGGGAAAGTATGTTTGCAAATTTCAACTTTCTACCTCTTATTTGTCTCTACATACATAATGTCTGCACATGTATGTCTTGTCTCTACATACCTTCTAGGGAAAGTGAGAATCAAATTATTCTGTCATTGGCAGAGAGTGGACTGTGAAAAAAATAGAATGAAAATGAAAGAAAGGGGAATAGGCATCAAAAGACTGGAGGAAATAGTCATTAACATGGATTTAAATGATTAGTAGTTCTCATTATAAGATGGGAATAATAGAGTAAGTGGGTTTGGTCAAGCTACTTGAATCTATTCAGACTTCAAGGCCTTCTCCTGACTTGAAATCAGCTGAGCCCCAACCCTATATTTGCCATGGTTGATGACTGCTATGTAAATCTTCTGTGTTGGGCCACAGAAGAGAGGTTCTGTTGGAGTTGCATGATGGCAGCATGGTGACTCCTCTCTTGGAGGCTAACGTACAGACATAGGAAAGATGAGCAGAGAATGAATGAGATGGTCAAATTTATAAGCTGTGTTGATGCCTTGGTCTGTTTTCTGTTGCTATCCCTGAATGGCACAACATGAGTACTTTATGAAGAAGATCAACTCACTTCTTACAGGCCTGGAGGTTGGGAAGCCCAAAGTTGTAGGACAGCAACTGGTGAGAGCCATGCTACTGGTGGGAACCACAAGGCAGTATAGAGCAGCACAGGACAAAACAAGCATAATGGCTTGGTGTCTCTGTCCTATCTTATAAAGCCTCTACTGCGATTATACAATTGTCACTCTCCTGACCTCATCCAATCTTAATCAATCCCTAAGGCGCAGCCTCCAAATACCCTTAACATGTGAGTTTATGGATTAAGTTCCAGCATGAATTCTGATGGGGCTAGTGCACAGGCAGACCATGAGGCACCTCAGTCGGATACCTTTTATCATCACTTCGTTTCTTCACAAACTGAAAAACTCAGGAACACTGAGAGCGTTTTTCTTCCAATGCTTAAATTACCATCACCAGTATCCAGAAAGTAGTGCACAGGACCCTTTTTTTCTCTTCCTTACCAGTTTCTGCTTTTATTCATTAACAGATGACACTGGCTCCCTGTGCCATCAGGAGTCACAGCTAGGGTCAACTCAGCTCTGATTTGGTGTACTGGGTCCTCACCCAGCAAAGAAAGAAGTTAGTATTGGGAATAGCCAGAGATGGAGGTAGCTTCAGTTTGGCCTGAGATGTGAACTTAGTAAATGGAGAGGCATTTATCTCTTGGACCCCAACTTTTCATTAGTAAAATGTTTGATGGACAGGTTAAAAAGTGAAGAAGTGGGAATAAGATTAATCATTAAGTTTCGGTGTCAGAATGACTATATAAAATACTTGCAGGGCTGAAGAGATGGCTCTGCGGTTAAAAGGACTGGCTGCTCTTTCAGAGGACGTGGGTTTGGTTCCCAGCACCCACATGGTAGTCCATAACTATCTTCCAGTGATCTGACACCATGTTCTGAACTCTGTGTACATTGCACATACATGGTGAATGTACATACATGCAGGCAAAGCATTCATACATATAAAATATAAGTAAATACCTTATATATATACATATATGTAATGTTTGTTCATTGTTGTCTATTCAAAACAAGGCTGTAAACATGATTGATAAGTGTTACTGTGTTTGCAAGTAAGCAGGGAAAGATAACAGACTAGTGTTTATGCTGTCTTCATTTCTTACTTTTTAACTGATGCAAAATCACAGGTCCAATTGTGACATCCTCACACAAGGCCTGTTGCATACCTTGATCATATTCACCTCCTCTCCCCTTTCCTACCCATCCCAGTTCCTTTTCGCTGATGCACATCTCTCCCCTAATGCAGACTTATAGTTTTAAAACATATTTATTGTGATATAGTTCATATGCCTTAAAGTTCATCTGTTTGAAATACACAATTCAGTAGACTTTAAGACATGTGAAGGGTAACATAAATGTCACCATAATCTAATCTTAGGACATAGCATCACATCAAGAAACTCATATTAAAACCACTGTTTATTGCCCTTATTCAACAGCTCCCAGACCCTAGTGACCACTAAACTATTTTCTATCTCCGTGGATGTGAGTTTCCAAACATTTCACATCAAGGGAACCATGCTGTGTGTAGTTTTGTGCCTGGCTTATTTCACTTAGGAAAATGTTTGTAAGGTTCATCCATGTTGTGGTATCTATCAGCTTTCCACTCCTTTATACTGCTGAATAATATTCCATTTGGGGGATCTGTGTCTGTAGTTGATCTGAATATTAGGTGATTGAGAGAATGCTATTATTTTCATTAAAAGAAATACTACTATGATGTCTAGAGCTTGAATGGCCTGGATTTCTATTTAACGTGGGAATTAAGACAACAATTATTAATCTTTTAATATGACAGTTGAAGACACTCAGTATTGATATGAAAAATAATTTCTTATTTTGCCTTTGTTTTTGTATTTATTGTATGTTTTAGCATAGAAAGTAATATGTTTCCTTATGAAATTTTAATACATACTTTGTTGTTGTTGTTGTTGTTGTTGTTGATCCTCTTCCTCCATTCCTCTGCTCACCTCCCATTAGTCTCCTTGAAGCCCCCAGTGACTCTGCTTTCATGTCATGTGTGTTCACCTCCCTTGGTACATTTTCTAGCTTCATGACCTGCACCACTACACACAGATATAGAGAGACATGTACAAATTCAATCTAGGATCCACATAGGACAGAAATTCTGATATTTGTCTTTCTCAGTTTACAGTATCCAATTCTGTTCATTTTCCTGCAATATCATGGTTTTTCTTTACAACTAAATAAAATTCCAGGATGTGTATGCACCATTTTTTCTTTGTTTATTCACCTGTAGATTGCAATCTAGGCTAGTTCCATTTCTTAGCTATTGTGAATAGTATAAGAATAAACATGAGTATTTAAATGCCTCCATAGTAAGTTCTTTGGGTATAGACCCGGGAGTATATAGCTGGGACTATGATCATTCTGGGTTTTGTTTTTTGAGAAACTTCAATGCTGCCTTCCACAGTGGCTGCACCAGGTCACACTCCCACCAGTCAATACGGCCCTTCCCCTGCATCTTCTCCAGCATTTGCTTCCATTTGTTTTCTTTTCAGTTTTTGAGTTTTGTTGGGATTTTTGTTTGTTTATTTTGGTTTTGGTTTTGGTTTTGGTTTTGGTTTGATTTGAGCTAGCCTGTAACTCCCTATGTAGACCAGGCTGGCCTCAGTCTCACAGAGATCTATAAAGGCATGTACCTCCACACCCAGTTCATTTGTTTTCTTGATGTGAGCAGTTCTGACTTGGGTGAGACAGATTCTCAAAATAGTTTTAATTTGTTGTTACCCAGTGGCTAAGATTGTTGGAATGTTAAATACTTTTTGAAATAGTTGTTAGGCTATTTATGTTTTCTTTCATTTTTAGAAGTACCTGTTCAGTTTAGTAACCCACTTATTGACCAGAAGATTTGGGTTTGGGTATTTAATTTTTGCAGTTCTTTACATTTTCTAGATATTAACCCCCATTTGATATATTTAGCGGGCAGAGATTTTCTCCAGTCTGTCTTCTCATTCTGCTAACAGTTTCCTTTGCTGTGCAGAAGCTTTTTAATTTCATGTAATCCCATTTGTCAGTTCTTGGGGTTATTTCCATTGATTTTGGACTTCTTTTCACAAAGTTTCTTCCTATGCCTATAGTTTGAAGTATTTAGCTTGTTTTTATAGCAATTTTAACATTTTAAAGACCTATTTTAAGGTCTTTAATCCATTTTGAATTGACTTTTGTACATAATGGGAACTATCAATCTAATTTCATTCTCCTCCAAGTGAACATCCAGTTTTCCCATCACCAGTTGTCAAGGAGGCCATCTCTTTTTCAATGTAAAGATTAGGGAACTAATGCTTTGCTCAAGGTCTCATGACTATAAAGTGGTAAAGTGGTACAGGCTATACTTATACCTCTTTCAGACTGATTCAAAGCCCTGTACACATCCATTGGACTGTGCTGACTACATATAATACATCAGACTAGCCAATCTTCTGTATGCTGGGAGATAACTAAAAAACATGCATAAAGAAAAAGAAACCTTTTGATTTTTTAATAAAAATGACTGATTGATTCAATTGCACCACTTTAGGAAATGATGCCACTAAACCCATGAGGGGAAGACAGAAATCAGAACTTGAAATGAAGCTGGAGACAAATTTGAGACTGAAAACTATCTGATCCAGAGCTATCGCTTCCCAGTGTGGGGGAGCAGGACCCCTAGATTATAGGGACTAAATATAACTGCACACAGCACTCATAGGGAAAAAATTAGACATCAACGAATTTCCATCAGCTGAGGCATTAGTCTGTTGTGTCCATGTTAGTATTTCAGTTCTTGACTTTGTGATTTAAGACATCACCACTCACTCATCAATAACACTTCTTTTTTTTAACTTTAAAAAAAATATTGAGAATTTTATACATGCATATAAGGTGATTTGATCAAATTCATGTCGACTCCCTCCCCTCCACCACCTCCCATAGCTCCACATCACTTTCTTTCTTTCTTTCTTTTCTTTTTTTTCTTTTTTTATTTATTTTTATGGAGCTTTTGGCAACTCTAACATTACCCCCTCTGAAGAGGTAACCCTAAAGTCCTTTAAGGATTAGATACAAGCTCCCAAATATTTTTGACACTTTTGGCCTTTGGAATGGAGTATGTTGCTTTAATCTCAAGAACCTCCAGGATACTCAAAACTGTAGTGATAAAGTCTTCAACCCCAGCCAGGCATGGTGGTGCAGGCCTTTAGTTCCAGCACTTGGGAGGCAGAGGCAGGTGAATCTTGGTGAATTCCAGGCCAGCCTGGTCTATGTAGCAAGTTCCAGGCCAGCTGGAAGATCCTGTCTCAAAAAGACAAAAAAAACAAAATTTCTTCAATCCCTTATATTAGATATACTGTGTACCAGGCACTGATTTGTTAATTTGCTTAACTCATAACAATTCAAAAGTATAGGTACTGTTATGATTCTCATCCCTCAGAAAAAGGATGTTGAGGCCCAGAGAGGTTCTGTGAGTTGTTCAAGGTCACATAGTTACTTGATAGAGAGGTACTTTGTACTTGAGCTCCATGGGCTGTGTTATTTATCACATGCTTTCCATTTCAGGTATCCACAAAAAAACAATGCTCAATGCTTCAAGGATCCTTAGAAGTACAAAATCCCACCTGTCATGGGGATTGGGCACAGGTCAGATGATCTCGGGGCCATAGGCTCTGAATTAATGATGGAGCCTTTTTCCTAAGGGTCTCAGTTGTTGTGCTCCACTTCCCAAAGGTGACTCTAATGCTGGGTGCTGGGTGAGCCCAAGGACGGCCCTTCTGTGTAGTAGGTATTCCCGAGACATTGTCTTTAGACTATTCTAGGCATGTGACCACCTCCATGTAATGGGTCAACATCTGTGGAGTGCGGGACCAAGGAAAGGGAATTTTTTTTAAATAATTTATTAAGAATTTCATACATGCATATAAGGTGTTTTGATCAAATCCATGCCCACTCCCTCCCCTCCAACTCCTCCCATATCCCCCCATCACTTTTTTCTAATAACTTCATGTACTCTTTCTTCTTTTTTTCTTTATGGGGCTTTTGGCTACACTAACATTCCCTCCTCTGAAGAAGTAACTCTAAAATCTTTTAGGGATTAGATAAAAGCTCACAAACATTTTTGACATTTTTGGCCTTTGGAACGGAGTATGTTGCTAAGAGGCCAAAGGACATTGTGAATTTTAGCCAAGAAACTGGCTACTACTTTTAGGGTCTTTTTTACCCTAACTGCCTAGCCAATTCATACCTCCTATTCTTATCACACCATCCTCTGAAGAGGTTACCCAAATTGCCAATAGGAATTCAGGACACAGACCACTCTGGCTCTTCCATGCTGAACAGGGTGAGGTAACTGGAGTACCCCTTCAGTGGGTCTGTCTAAAAGACTCCCAAATTGCATAACTCTTATCTCCAGGGGGAAAAGAAAGTCCTTGAATCATGAATAGGAGATGTGAAGGAGAAGTAAAAGCAAGAGAAATTAGCATTACAAGTTCTAGACAGGGAACCAGAAAAAGTCAGAACAGGGCAATTTTCAAATGTTCATATGAGAGTCCATTGGAATTTCTTGACAAGGGCTTCCAAAAGCATCCCTCTATTGGGTTCTTCCTCATTTTTCTTTAGTCTTCCAAGGCTGGATTCTAGAGTGATGGATTCAGAATTTGCTTTCTGGTATTTTGATAATTGTTGAGTGGTTATAGTCAGTGCCAGTTCCCTCTCAAAGGCGTCTAGATAGGGGGAGAAAACAAATTTATCCATCATGTTAGAACAATAGCTGGTTGTGTCCCTTAGCTACAGGTGGGCACTACAGTATTGGAGACCAAATTGGAAGTCTTACATCTGAACAGAACTTTCTGGTTAGGAACAAAATCATCAATGAGAAATAATTGTCTAATTAACTTTTTATATGGACTTAAGCCTAATATCTGAGAAGTGTAGTCCTTTGAACTCTTAAAGAAATATACTGATGACTTTACTCTTTGGTTACACTTTCCTTTTGGGTGTTTAAGACCATAAAAAAACTGGTGTGTTTGTGAATATGTGCTTGGGGGGGGGGATGCATATGTACATATGTGTGGGAGTATATGTATGCCCACATGCAGAACAGATGGACACTGGGTCTCTCTCTCTCTCTCTCTCTCTCTCTCTCTCTCTCTGATACAAGCTCCCAAATACTTTCAACACTTTTGGCCATTGGAATGGAGTATGTTGCTAACAGGCCCAAGGACATTTTGACTTTTACACCAGAAACTGACTACTTTTATTTGGGGTCTTTTTACCCTAACTGCCTAGCCATATTCCTACCTCCTATTCTTATCGCACCATCCTATGAAGGGGTTACCCAAATTGCTAGTGGGGAATAGGGACGTAGACTGCTCTGGCTTCTTCCGTGCTGAACAGGGACTCAGGGTGAGGCAACTGGAATACCCTTTCAGTGGGTCTATCTAAAAAACTCCCAAATTGCATAACTCTTACCTCTAAGGGCAAAAGAAAGTCCTTGAATCCTGAATAGGAGCTGTGAAGGAGAAGTAGAGGCAAGAGTAATTAGCATTCCAAGATCTAGACAGGGAACTAGAAAAAAATTCAGAACAGGGCAACTTTCAAATGTTCATATGAGACTCCATTGGAATTTCTTGAGAAGGGCTTCCAAAAGCATCCCTCTATTGGGTTCCTCCTCATTTTCCTTTTGTCTTCCAAGGCTGAACTCTAGAGTGATGGATTCAGGATTTGCTTTCAGGTATTTTGATAGCTGTTGGAGTGGTTAGAATCAGTGTCAGTTCCCTCTCAAAGGCTTTACCATGTGGAGGTAGGGTCCAGGGGCTCTCAGGCAGCCCCCTGGGTTCTCAGGCCTTCTGCCAGAGGGAGGGGCTAAAATTGGGCACTACAGTACTGGAGACCAAGATTTGAAGTCTTACATCTGAGCAGCACTTTCTGGTTAGGAACAAAATCATCAATGAGAAACAATTGTCTAAACAACTTTTTGTATAGACTTAAGCCTAATGTCTAGGATGTGTAATTCCTTGAACTCTTAAAGAAGTATACTGCTTACTTTACTCTTTGGTTATACTTTCTTTTGGGGAGCTTAAGACCATATAATGGGCCCAAATAAATCAATTTATTTTTACACTTAAGGTCATTTAAGGATCTGTTCCTCAGGGACAACATGGGCTTGGGAGGAGCCCCTGGCTTCTTTCTTTCACCAGATTGATCTATGCAATGATAAGTCAAAGGTCCTCTTCGACCATGTCTGGCTTCACTTGGAAGCATGAATGAGGTGTTTTCTCAGAGTTGACCCTCCTCTTTGTAGACTGGACACTGTTCCAAGTCCACCTCATGAGGTTTCCATGGCCTCCCTGAACAAGAGGACAGGGGAATCACCACAGTTACAGGACATTTTGAGAGATGGTCCATAGTCCCCTGGAACTTAGTCAACCTTGGAGGGCAAGGAGCAAAAACCGTCCTTTAAGTTCCTCTGACCACATTAGTATAGGCCTCAAAGTATGGCTGTTAAATATCCAATGAGGTTAGTTCCACCAATCTAGTACTTTTAATTATCATGTGCTATATAGATAAGGCTTGGGTAAAAAAACAAATATTCTCAGATAAACCTTGGCTAGATATATATTTTGTTCCTTAAACTAGTTGACTAAACAATGACCATAGAAATTTAAGATTATGTGTATATTATTTTTGTCTTATCCTTTATATATTATGAACCTAAACAAACCTTCATCACTTGCTTAGGCTTTCTCAGTTTTTCTGTCTATTTTGGAAAATATCTCCATTCCCATATCTTTTAACATATTTTACATTTTCTTTCTCTTTTTTTAAATAATTATGTGACTTAACAGCTTTGACAAATACATTTTCCATAGGTTGTGAGACTTCTTTTCCTGGGGATGCTAAGCAATGCTTATTCCCTTTCAAGGTTCTAGTGTCGAGCCAAAGTTTGATTAAAGTTTTACTGGGAAACCAATGAATTTATTGAGCTTACTTACTGAGATAACTGAGGGTTGGTTGAGGTGTATGTATGACCTGAGGGTATGCACACTGGATAGCCTTTACCCAGCATGGGTCATGTCTTCTCTTCCTAGCCTTCCGCAGATTGTATACTTTACCTTCCCCAAATCCAGGAGGCCATGTGTGATTAGGGTCAAATTACATACAGTTGATTGGGAAGAATGGCTAGATACTCCAATGATGGTCCAGTGACCCTGCTTGGCTGGCCCTCCTTTAATGAATGAGCACAACCATCAACAAGCCCAATTGTGACTATGTTTAGTGATCAGGCTCAGCTGAAGTTGTGATAATGGTAGTTATTTCATGCAGAAGGGACTGCTGTATCACATTATCTTATTAAAAGGACCTTGAACTTAAAAGGATTTGGTGCTAGGATCCACATATGAGGGAGAACATGCATTGTTTGTTTTTCTGAGTCTATGTTACTTTACGTAGTTTAATAGTTTCTAGATCCATCCATTTACTGCAAATTTCATTATTTCATCTTTCTTTACTGCTGAATAGAACTCCATTGTGTAAATATACCACATTTTTGTTAACCACTCGTCAGTTGAGGGGCACTTAGGTTGCTTCCATCTTTTAGCTATTGTGAAAAGAGCAGCAACAAACATGGTTGTACAAGTGTCTCTACAATATAGAATGAGTCCTTTGGGTATATGCCAAGGAGTGGTATAATCAAGTCATATGATAGGTTCATTTTTAGTTTTTTAACAGTCTTCCACACTGTTTTCCATAGAAGCTCCATGAGTTTGCAATCCCACCAGCAGTGAATGAATGTTCCTTTTCTCCACATCCTCGCCAGCATTTGGTATCATTTGTTCTCTTGATCCTAGCCAGTCTGATTGGAGTAAGGTGATACCTTAGGGTGATTTTAATTTGCATTTCCCTAATTACTAACAATGTTGAATACTTTTTGAGATGTTTCTTAGCCATCTTTATTTCTTCCTTTGAGAACTCTGTTTAGATCTTTAGACCATCTTTTAATTGGGTCATTTGGTTTCTCAATTCTTTGTTTTTTGAGTTGTTTATATATTCCGGATGTTAAACCCCTGTCAGATGTCCGATGTGTCACTGGTAAAGATTTTTCCCATTCTGTGGGTTTTCTCTTCACATTTTGATTGTTTCTTTTCCTGTACAGAAGCTTTTTAGTTTAATGAGGTCCCACTTATTGATTGCTGACCTTAATTCCTGAGCAACTTCTGTCCAATTTAGAAAATCCTTTCCAATAGTTTCAAGATTTCCAGTTTCACATTGAGATCTTTGATCCATTTGGAGCTGACTTTTGTGAAAAGTGAAAGATAAGGATCTAGTTTCTTTCTTCTACAGGTGGACATCCAGTTTTGCCAGCACCATTTGTTGAAGATGCTGTCTTTCCTCCATTGTGTGTTCTTGGCACCTTTGCCAAATATCAGGTGGCTGAAATTGAGTGTACTCAGGTTTGGATCTTCAATGATGTTCCATTGATCTATGTGTCTATTTTTGTGCCAGTGTCATGCTGTTTTTATGACTATAGCTCTGTATTATAGTTTGAGATCTGGTATAGTAATCTCCCTAGCATTGCTCTTTGTGCTCAGGATTGCTTTGAGATCCCCTGGAACTGGAGTTAGGATGGTTGTTAGCCACCATGTGGGTGTTGGGAGCTGAACTCACATCCCCTGGACGAGCAGCCTGTGCTCTTAACCACTGAGCCATCTCTCTGGAGATTTATTCCAAGATATTTTATTTTATTTTATTTCATTTCATTTTGCAGCAGTTGTGAATGGGAGCATTTCCCTGTATTCTGTCTCCAAATGATGTTATTGGTATATAGAAAGGCTACTAATTTTTATAGATTGATCTTATAACCTACCACTACACTGAAAGTGTTGATCAGTTCTAGGACTTTTCTGGTGGAATTTTTGGGATCTCATAGGTATAATATCATATGATCTGCAAAAGGGATAATTTTATCTCTTCCTTTCCTATTATTACTCCTTTTATTTCCTTCTCTTCTCTTATTGCTCTTGCAAGAGTTTCAAGTACTATGTTAAAGAGAAGTGGAGGAGTGGAGATAGTGGGCATCCTTGTCTGGTTCCTGATTTTAATGGGAATGCCTCCAATTTTTCTCCATTTAGAATGATGTTGGCTCTGGGTTTGTTGTATATAGCTTTAATTGTGTTGAGGTATGTTGCCTCCAGTCCAATTCTTTCTAAGACTTTGAACGTAAATGCATGCTGAATTTTGTCAAAAGTCTTTTCTGCATCTATTGAGATGACAATGTGGTTTTTGTCTTTGAGTCCATTTATATGATTAATGACATTTATTGACTTGCATATATTGAACCAACCCTGCATCCCTGGGATAAAGCCTACTTGATCATGGTGAGTGATCTTTTTGATGTGTGTCTATATGTGGTTTGCAAGTATTTTGTTGAGAATTTTTGCATCTATGTTCATTAAGGATATGGGTCTATAGTTTGCTTTTTTGGTTGTGTCTTTACCCGGTTCGGGTATTAGAGTGATGCTCTTCATAGAAGGAATTTGGGAGTTCTCCCTTTGTTTCTATCATTTTGAATAACTTAAGTAGTATTGGTTGCAGATCTTTAAATATCTGGTAGAATTCTGTTGTAAATCCATGTGGGCCTGGGCTTTTTTTAGTTGGGAGGCTTTGTATTACTGTTTCAATTTCCTTATGTTATGGGTCTGTTTAAACTGTTGATCTTGATCTAAAAGGAATTCTTTTATTTCTTTCTTGGTTTAACTTTGTGGTTCCCATGATTTCAGATATCCATCCATTTCTTTTAGATTTTCAGAGTTAGTAGTATATAGGTTTTTAAAATATGCCTTATTCTAATCCTCCTGAGGCGTTTTCTGAGACTTTCTCTTTGTCTTTGTGCCACTCTTGTTGCCAGCAGTAGCTTCAGGCCCACTGCTAGCTGGCTCCTCCTTAGAAGAAAATTTCCTTTTTTTCTTGGGGACACTCCTGTTTTCTGCCTCTTTAGGGGCCATTTCCTCCTGTGTAGACTTCTTCCTTTTAGGAATAGGAAGGCTTGTGCTGGAAACAGTGGTCTCTTCAGGATCACTAACCAGCTCCTTCTTGGAGAGAGCTTTCTTTTTCTTTCATTTAGGGGAAGAAACAGGTAGCTCTTCTTACATTCCATATTCCTGAGGCACCTCCTGGGGCTTTGGTTTTTTCTTCTTTTTCAATTTTACACATGATTCCCCTGGTTGAAATGGTCTGGATTTTTTGGATGTCTGTTGTGATGTTTCCCCCTTCATCTCTGATTTTATTGATTTGGATTTGCTCTTTCTTTCTTTTGGTTAACTGGATAAGGGTCTGTCTATCTTGTTTAGCTTTTCAAAGAACCAGCTCTTAGATTCATTGATTCTTTGTATTGTTTTCTTTGTTTCTATTTCATTAATTTCTGCTCTGATTTTTGTTATTTCTTCTCGTCTGCTGGGTTTGAGTTTCATTTGTTGTTGCTTTTCAAGTGTTTTGAGTTGCAATGTTAAGTCATTTATTTGTGTTCTTTCCAGTTTTTTAATGTAGGCACTTAAAGCTATAAAATTCCCTCTAGGGACTGCTTTGAACATGTCCCTAGAGGTTGTGTTGTGTTGTATTGTCCTTTTCATTGAATTCCAGGAATTCTTTTATTTCTTTCTTAATTTCTCCTTTGACCCACTGATTGTTTAGGAGTGTGTTGTTCAGTTGCCACAAGTTCATGTAGTGACTAGCACTTTGTCTAGTGCCGATTTTGAGCTTTATTGCTTTGTGGTCCAATAGAATGCATGGAATACATCATCATTTTGATTGCTGTTTGTGTTCTCTGTGTAAGTTTGTGTTTCCTAGATTATACCTTTGTTTATTTTCTTTCATTTCCCTGGGGTATAGTTGTTTCTCTCTCTGCTCTCTGTATTGCTTTGAAGGGCTGGTTTTGTGCACAAGTATTCTCTCAGGCTATTTGTGTCATTGAAGAGTTTTCTTTCCCCCTCAGCTATAATAGACATTTTTGCTGGGTATAGTATTCTGGGCTTGCATCTATTGTCATGTAGAACTGGAAATACCTTGGTCCAGGCTCTTCTGGCTTACATAGTTTGCACTTATAAATCAGCTGTAATCTTAATGGGTTTTCCTTTATATGTGACTTGTTGTTTTTTTGCTGCTTTCTCTCTTTGTTTTGTACATTCAGTGTTTTTACTATGATATGTTGTGGGGACTTCCTTTTCTGGTCCTGTCTATTTGGTATTCTATGTGCTTCCTGTATTTGTATGGAGATGTCTTTCCTTAATTTCAGGAAATTCTCTTCTACAATCCTGTTTTAAAATCTGGTCAACACCATTAACCCGAAATTCTTCTCAGACCCTCTGCTAGAGGGAGGCAAATAACACTTCTTAGCCTGGAACACAAAAGTGAACCAACAGAAGCACAGTTTATCATACTGTAAGTTCAACTACCCCTTTAAAAAGGCAACATCAGATAGTGACATAAACTAGATTGAGAAAAGGAAGTCAGCATTGACACAGGCTACTAGTTTGCAGCTCCAGGAGGGTCATTGACTATGTTGCTCCAAGAGAGAGAAACAGTTCAAGAGGCCAAAGAGAAACAGCATTTAGATGATTCCCAAAGGGACAGAAGTAATGGGAAAACGAAAACAGATCTTCCTGCTAACAGTCTCCTCTAAACAGGCTTCCTTATTACACAGCATAAGAGATGAAAAAAATTGGTTACTAATCCTAAATAATCCTAAACCTTGGATACTAAGACTAGGAAATATTTATGGTCTCACATTTCCAGGTAAATATGGGATGTTCTCAGTTCAGATCCCCATGAACATAACAATCTGCTGTTTTAATTAGAAGAGAGTGCTCTTTCCCTACATATGGCATTAGTGTCTTCCAACATTAAAA
>NW_008329320.1:561341-583722 GCF_000622305.1 Nannospalax galili
AAAAAAAAAAACTCTTCATAAACTCCCTCATAGGGGTTTAAAGAAAGGGACAAAGCTAACATTTAAGAATGTTTTTAATATTGCAATCAATTGGGGATTAATTTTTCTAGCTCTGGGGATTGAATCTAGCTAACCTCACATACTCAGCATGCACTCCACCACTGGCTGCAGCCTTAGCCTCATATTTTTTAAATCAATTCTTTAAGCATTCTACACAGTGTATTTCTATCACTTGGATGTTTTTGGTTTTTATTACTAGTTTTTCTGCTCACTTTTTGTTAGAAGCATAACCCCAGTTTGTAAATGTCCCTCACTTTATCTGACAAGGTATTTTACACTTGTGATCTCTGAGTTAAAACAAACAGAAAGTCATTTCCTTTAGGTCCACTGCTGGTGGTCACCAATGCCCAACCCATGGCAATTCTGTTTAAGGTGACCATTGGCCATTTTCCATTCACATTCGTGCTTCAGCTACTCATTGGTCCAGAAAAACACCCATGCTTTTAGGTGATCCTGATCAGGTACTCTCACTTAGAAAATCCAATTCTAAATTCTAACACCACCTGTTGGTCAATTAAGGGTACCTGGACTTTCATTATTTTAAAATATCATCAGTAGTATTCCTTATTTGCTTTACACTCATTCTCAAATGGAATCTGCTTCCAATATGGCTCTGATAATAACCAGTTCTGTGACCTTGTGCAAGGTATGACAATTTCTAACCCTTTCAGTACTTCCCTTCCAAAACATTTCCATATCCTATCTATCTAAAGTCATTACCGTCTGAGAACAAGTGGTCAAGATTCAGCTGCTAGAGATAGCCTATGAAAAACACTCTGGAAAATGCAAGTGAGCCCCTGTTAATCTGTTGAGTGGTAGGACTTGAGTTTTGTTGTGATATTCTAGTGTTGGTTTCAACTCTGATTTCCAAAAAATTTCTATCTGAATGTTTACCAAGAGAAGAAGGAAGTCAAAAAAAAAAATCCAAAAGCAGCAGATGGAATGAGTACTTTGTCAAGGATCCACACAAAGAATTTCTTGGAAAGACATGAATTGAGGAATGTGGCTTGTACGTGAGTAACTGGAAAATGACTTTGAATTTTCCCCAGAAGATTACTGCAGAAATACCTTAACTGTGGAATGAAAGTTGTAACTACAGACTAAACTGTAGGTATTCAGTGTCCTTAAAGCAGAACATTTCAAGAGATAAAAGTACAATTATTGGTCTTATTGACCCAGTGTAATTTGCTAATGCCCAAAGGACTCCATGTGGCTCAGTGACAGGAACATACTTTTATCAAAGTGGTCCATTTCCTCCTTAATCATGATAACACTTAAAAAGTTATTCTGCCTAATAACATGACCCATCTTTTTCTAGCCCTGCCCAGTAACAGATAGGTCAAATGTCCAGTGATGAGCTTCATTATAGCTTTACTGAGCCCAAATCTGTCACCATGTGATTTCCACTGGTTTAAGGCTACAGTGATTTGGATGTGTCCCTGAAATCTCATATAATTAGTCCTCAGTGTGTCTGTGTTGGGAGGCAGAGGTAGAAACTAATAAGAGGTGATTAGGTCTTCAGGGGCCCTGCCCTCATGAACACATGCTCATAAAAGCAAGTTCTGCCCCCTTTCCCTTTTGCTCTCTTTGCCTTGTGCCCTCCGCTGCCCTGCCTCACTTTCTCTAACATACACTGCCTTGTACTTCCTCCTTCTGCTGGATGACATAGGCCTAAGACCCTCATCAGCTGGCGGGGGGGTGGTACTTGCTGTCTCAAGAACTGTAAGAAATAAGGCAGAGGTCTGCTCTCTGCTTTCATGCCTTTGTGTGCATTCGCTCAGTGGTGATATGGATTCCCTCAGTTTGAATGGTCTCAGAACACACAGCACTCCTAAGAGGAGCATATTACCTTCCCCCTCTCAACTCCCCCTAGTCTTCTATATTTTGGTTTCTCTTCCCTTTTCTCTGACAGTTGCATTCAGCTCTTACAATTCTTTTTTAATATATTTTATTAATTCTTTGAGAATATCATGCATGCATACAATGTATATTGATCATTCTCACTCTCACTCCTCCCCTAACTCCTCTCAGATATACTCCTCAACTTCTCTATCCCCCTTCTAACTCCAGGTTCTCTCATTTTTTTAAACAGTCGATCAAGTCCAATTTGTGTTGCCCCTATACTCATGGCTGAGGGGCCATCCACTGGAACATGGTCAACCTACCAGGGGCCACACTCTTAATGAAAACACTCTCCCTGTCCCAACAGTTATCAACTGTCTATAGCTCCTCAACCAGAGATAGGGGCCTCCTCCCTTTATATTGGAATGTTTACTGGCTTGATCTTGTGCAGATCTTATGCAAGCAACTGCAGCAGCTGTAAATTTAGGAGTGCAGTGTCCTCATGTGCAAAAAAAACACTGCTATAATCAGTCCTCTCCTTACCTCTGACTCTTACAATCTTTCCACCCCCCTTCTTCAATGGCTCCTAAGCCTTGAGGGTCGGGAGGGAGCATGATACAGATGTCCCATTTATACCTGGAGCTCTTGTAATTCTAGAAGGCAAATAAATTCTATGAAAACAACAGAAGAGTTTGGTTGAAACCCTGGCAGATTTGTACCTCTACAGCATAATAAATATTATGATTCACCTGCACAGGGTGAGAATTTGTAATTAAAGACGGTAAGTGACTGTTCATTATAAACTGCAATGTAATATAAAGCTACTGAATACTTTAGCATTCCATCCTAAAGAACTTCAAGCATATGTAGAGCTAGCTTCTAGATTAGAAGAAAGTAACCAGAGGAAGCAAGTAACGTGTCCAAGGATCCTCAGATAGCACCCAGCATTTTTCAAATGCACAATAAGTATTGACTGAATAAATATGTGAGTGAACAATTGAATGACTAAGGGTTTACGGCTTATTTTCCTTGATGAATCTTTAAAGATTCCCTCCAAAATGTCACTTATGTTTTAATCGTTTTTTAATTAGCTGTTTATTAAGTAGCTAGGCTCTTAAAATGTACTTATGAAGATTAGATGAAATCATGCATTCAAGTGCTTAGAAACAGTGCCTGGCAGTCAATAAATGTTAACTAATTATTTTCTTTCTCTTTCCTAGTCATTTTTAAAAATAAGATTATCCTGATGCCCTCAGGGCTCATTAATCTGAAAATTACATTGTAATCCACTAATGAAAAGAATTCTGTAGTTGCAAAGGTATTACCCCCATTTATCAGTTCCTATCCTGTGCCTTTGACCTACCCACACCCAACCCTTGTTGGCACCAGTAAAACCAAACAAAATCCTGGATTATTTTACTTCCTTCTCTGGACTGTATTTACTCAGCCCCTGGCCTTTGGGCCCAGTCCCCATCCCCAGTCAGCACTAACCTCTTGCTTGTTGGACCCACCATCTGAATTGACTTTACCTTCTTTGACTCTTAGTTCTCGTTCTCTCTCTCTCTCTCTCTCTCTCTCTCTCTCTCTCTCTCTCTCTCTCTCTCATCAACCCAAATGAGATTTTTGAAATTCTCCTTTGGTTCTAACAAGGACCCTTCCTTTGACTCAAGTTTTCAAGTTTGTAGATTTGCCTCTGTCTCTTAAGAGTCAGAGACTTCAGTTTTTAGCAGTTGTCATAAATGTGGAGCTTTTAAGACCGGGAGATAGGACTTAACCTCTTAATGTTTATTGTCTTGGAAACACATAAAAATTGAGTTTTACCAAGCATTGGATTTTCTTCTTTTCTGTTTGTGCTAACTGAGCTGACTACCCTGCTTCCCTCCTCCCATGTGTTGTCTCTGCCTCCCAGTCTGTGGTGCTCATATCCAGCTGCCTGCCAAGAGTGCACAGTGAATGATTTACTGGATGCATTTGCACTTCCTTCCTTCAAGGACTTTATGTTTACAAATCACCATATGTGATCTAGATATGTTGCCAGAATGCTTGAGGCTTCTCTGATTTTCTGAGTATATCTGAAAATTTATCAAAACTGAAGACTAAACTTGAGCTAACGTCAATAATTAAAATGGAGCTTTTGTAAATTGGTCAATTAGAATGATACTGGAAGTTCTGGTGTGAAGCAAAAAATTATCTTTTTAGTCTCTGACTTATGAGTGCTTTCCCTGTTAATCTCATCTGTAAATTACATGTAGACATTCACTTTATCCCACCCAGAATGTGAGTTCTTTCGGAGAATGCACTTAATCTGTTTATATTCACATCTCTGTTCTCAGCACTCATGATAGTATTTGGCACCTGCCAGGCACCATGAAGTATTTTGGATACTGGATGGATGGATGGATGGATGGATGGATGGATGGATGGATGGATGGGATGTAGGTGTGATTAGACTACAGCCCTTGGTGTCCAAAAGATCTCAGTTCTCTGACTTTGGTTACTCCTTTTCCTGAATATGAGAGATCTCTGAGTTTTAATTTCTTTAAGAAAAAAAGATAGGGTTGGAGGAGATGGCTCAGGGGGTAACAAGCATTGCCATGCAAGCATGAGTGTCTGAGCTTGAATCTCCAGAATCCATGTAAAGCTTGGCAAGGGAGCATGCATCTTTAATCCCTGTGCCTCATTGTCCAGATGGGAAGCAAAGATGGGAGACTCTCCAGATGCTCACAGGCTAGGTAGCCTGGCATGTGCATCAGTGCACAACAAAGAACCCTGTCTCTAAATGGAAGGGTTGTTCTCTAACCTAGACTCATACACTGGGCATGCACCCACACATACACACATATAAACACACACACACATACACATGCATACACACACATACACACACAAGAAAAAGGAGACAATAAGGATAATAACAATATCTGCCTTCTAGATTTGAAGGGAAATTAAATGAACTAATGCAAGTAAGGCTGTTAGCAGAGTAATTAGCAAAGCTTTAGAATACAGCAAATGTTGACTATTATACCTATTATTTCCCAGGAAAATCTTCAATATTGAAGGTCATAAGAGATAATTGAATTTAATATAAATAGTAGTGATGGCTGTTCTAAAAGCAAATTAGTTTACTTGATCTGTCAGCAGGATTTTACTTCAAGAGTCAACTTGACGAAAAATGTGTTGGTCACACCCACCGTACTTAAAGAACAATACTGGGCTTTCAGGAATGCATCAGATGCAAAGATAAACATGGCACAGTGCCTTCCCTCTAGAGCACGGAATCTGGAAGACTTGCTCTGTGTGTGGTGCTATGCTGAGTATCAATAATACAAAGCACAGTTACCTCCCCTGTTAGCCAACTTGCTCTCCAGGCTCCGCAGAACTCAGTATCTTCAGTAAACCGTTACAATGACAAGAACCCCTTACTGCTTCATGACACAGTTCATTTTATTAGGGAATTGGAATCACCATTAAGTCTGTCTTAAAATTAGTACGCACACTCCAGCTTTTATACATTGGTCCAACTTCTACCTTCCCGGCATGCCTAGAATAAATCCATGTTTTCCTTTTGTGTTACGTCAATCTGCAGGCAAAATCCATTCCCACAGTTCATTTTTCTCAGTGTTGTTGAGACACAGCCAAGCCTACTGTTTTACATATTGCTTGTGGCTGCTTTTGTTCTATAATTAAGGACACAACAAAGAACTTATGACCCATAAAACTAAAAATATTTAGTATTTTCCTCTTGAAAAAAAAATATTGGCTTTCTCACTGCATGACAGACTTTAAAGACAACTAACATGTCTCCTCTTAAATTGAGCAACAAAGGACTGAATGTGGGACTTCAAGTGGTACTTAATGAAGGCAGAGTTAAATAGCAATTTCCCCTCCCTGCACTTTGTGGCTTACTTCCTATAACATGGACAAATTGGTCTCTGACAGATAAGACTAAGTGTAGAATGGGCTAGATCTCTGAGATATTTTTTTTCAAAGATTCCGTTATCACTCCTCCCTATGTTGGTATACTGTAATGTTGGAAAGTATATATAAAATTTTCTTTCTAACATTTTTAGAGCAATCAAAAGTAATTAAGCTTTTATTTAAGGACTATTTCTGTCAGGGTCGTCCAATAACAGGCCAGTCAAGCTTTTAATATAGTTATAAAACTTTTTGAGAACTTCATACATGAGTATTGTATTTACATCATTTCCATCCCTCCCACATCCCCTCCAAATCTTCACAGGTCCCCCCATCCCTCTCAATTTCTTGCCCACTTCTTTGATTATTATTGTAATATATATATACACTATATATGCATGTACGTGTGCACTGAGTCCATTTAGTGATCCTCGGGTGTACCTGTGTTTAGGGCTGCCCACTTGGGATTAAATAACCTTTCAGGGAGCTAGTCCCTAGAGAAAACTGATTGTTCATTCCTCCCTTAACATACCATGATCATTTATAGCTCTTCATCTTGAGGTGGGACCCCTTGACATTTCCTCCCACCCACCTTGGCATGTCAACTAGTTTTGTCATTATACAGATTTCATTAGGCTTCCATAGTGTGGAGGTTTTATTTGTGTAGTTTCCCTATTATGTCTATAATACATTAACAGCAACAGGTGTTTTGGCGTTCTGGTTCTTAGCATTCTTTCTGCCCCTCTTTCTTGATGTTTCCTGAGCCTCAGATGAAGAGGTGGCATTGTGGATGTGTCACTTAAGGCTGGGCACCCCACAGCCATTTTTATTCTCTACACTTTGATTAGTTGTGAAACTGATAATAGTCTTCATGATAGTTTCCACCTGTTTCAACAAACTTCTTTGATGAGTGGGTTATATATGTGAATGTGTTCTTATATTCACTTCTCTGTGAATATAAGAATAAATATTTAGAATATATTAAGAAATTATATTGTCTTAGGAAAGTTGCAGTAGTGAGTTAATCTCCAAAATCTATGAGCTCTCTAACCACGAGTACTTGGCTATATTTACAGTACCATGCATGGATTCACTTCTATCCAGAAGGCCTTTAGTCCAATTTGGCAGCTGTTGATTACCTCCAAGATAAGCGTGCCACTATTGCACCAATAGAGATATTTTGCTGGTCCAGTCATTGTTGTGGTTCATGGGCTTCACAGCTGGGTAGGATCATTGATTGGTTTTCTCTCTTGGTGGTTCACATATCACCTTCTGATAGTATGAGAGCTCGTCATTCAATAGATGTTTGCTGGACTACAGAAACCATGATCCCCCCTTATGTCCTCCTGCTGCAAAGCCTTCATTTCTATTATTGGTATTTCAGACTTTCATCCCTAAATGTAGCTTATGTCCCACTGTGCCATTCTCCAACCTAGGCTAACCCTTCTATCAAAAGTATAAAAAGTGTGAATTTTATTTGGGAGGGAACAGAGAGGAACAAGGATTGTTCTGAGTAGAGTTAGGACATTATCAAAGAGAGCTGAAGTAATTCCCAGAACATAAGACGCATTCTAGAATGTTTAAGTTTTTAAAATGAAAATTTGTTGTCACTGCACCTTATGGAGAAAAATTAGTTACTTCTAGGAAGCCTACACCAGACATCTGTGTCACAAGCTGTGGATTCACCAGACACCTCATTACCAAATGTCTTGTGGCGGAACATCTTTTGCTCAAATAGCTTTCATCACATCATAAGCTTTGGTTGCAAAGACAACTGGGCTGCCTATTCAGAGCAACAACAATGTTGACAAACTAGTGACTATGTGTGAGGGAGAGAGTTTTATGGTTATGTAGGCATTGCTGGCCATTACAGGCCTCCTGCCAGTCACGCCCTTCTCCATTAGTGGAGTCGGCATGGAGAACATTTAGCATTAGCTTCTTCAAGGGACAATTCCTTGGACTCAGAAGTTTGAAAGCCTAGAAATTATTCAAAAGCCTTATTTGGTTGGCTCTACTAGTCAGTTGGCTTTTGTATGAAAATCACAAGACTAAGTTGGGCATGTAAAATTTCTGTCCATAAATAAAAGTTAGAGTTTGGGGGAGGGTTGTTTTGGTTTGCTTTACTTTTGCATGTGTATGAATATATGATATGTGTGCATGTGTGTATGCATGTTAGCATCTGTGGGCACTTGTGTACAGGTACATGTTCATATGTGTGCATACATGTAGAGGCCAAAGGTTGACACTAAGTGTCTTCTTCAACCACTCCACCTTATATATCAAGGCAGGGTCATTCACATGAATCCAAAGTTCAAGTCTAAGTAGTCTACCTTGATTTGGCTAGTCTAGCCAGCTCCAGGGATCTCCTGTCTCTACTACCCATGTTTGCTAGGATTATAGGCAATTGTCCATGCCCACCTAGCCTGTATACGCATAATAGCAAGTGCTTTGCCCACTAAGCCATCTTCCCAGCCCCAAAAGCCAGTTTTTAAAAGTAGCTTTAGATTACTTAGACCTGTTTTGTCTTCAGATCCTGAGATCATGTCCTTCTAACTGAGATTTGCATCTCCAGCAGTTATTCTGCCCCTTATACCCCAGAATTTGACATTTTGTACACAAGACTAGAGTAAGAAATACTGGGCAGAATAAGTTTGGAACTGTGACTCCTGGTGGGTACATCCTAAGAGATATATGGCTTCACCCTTCAGCCCAGTGAAGGCCATTTGAAAAACGCATTCTCCTGCCAATGCGTGTTTGAACCACTGAGAAAGAATCCAAATGATATTCAAGTAAAAGTAGTTGAATTCCCAATTCAGTCATGACCATGTCAGGATGCATCAATAAATTCCATAAGAGACGTACACTATCAAGTTTCTTATACTCTAATCCCAATTAGAATAACTGACAAAGCTTGATTATGAGCTATAGGTTGGATAATAACTAATAACACCAGAACAATGGTAATTTTCTGATTTAGTCACACTGTGTTTAGAGAAAAGAATGTGCTGTTCTTGGAGAAACAAACTCAAATAAGTAGGGACAAAGGAGACATTAGGACTGTGATTTATTCTCTGATCATTTTTAAAAAATAGTTTTTATACACATAAGAAAGAGGATGATAAATATAACATTATTTGGCCAAGTGTATGGTGTTAAACACCCAAAAGGAAAGTATAATCAAAGATTAAAGTGATCAATATATTTCTTTAAGAGTCTGTGTGTATAGACAGCTAAAGGTTACATACCAAGAAACAATGCCAGACAGGAGATAATCTTCCTTTGAGCTGTTAGCCAAAGTGGCCAAGAGACTCCCAGACAGTAACCTAGCATAGAACTGGAAAATGAACAGCAGATCCCAACCTTATTTAAAGGAATATTGGCAACTGATTGCTGCTAGATGAAGAAGAACTGAGCTTCGTAAAACAAGGGGCTCTAAATAGGCTGACTAGAATCAGCGGATGGACTTGCACTGGGGAACTGCTGGGGACACTGACAACACAGTGGGCAGTAACAGGAATGACAGATTATATGGGCTCCAGTTGGGGGGGGCAGGTGGCTATGGGATGGTGCCATTTGGGATGTGGATATAAAGATGAGTAAGATTGTTTGCGGGGAAAAAAAAGATTGTTTGGGATGGTCTGTATGAAACACACAAAAAATCAATAAAAAAATAAAATATATTAAAATTTGGGTATCTGGGTGAAGAGTACATGAGATTTATGTTTATGATTTTTGTAACTCTAAAATTGATATTACTTCATAATGAAGTAAAAAAAAAACAATTCCAGAAAATGAGAGCCATCATAAGCCTTTCATTAAAGTGACCCTGCTCATCTATGCTAAGTGACATAGGAAGCTAAAAATGACATCCCCTACTTTGTCACGTCTGAGCTAAAATAAGTCATTTTCTCTTTCAGCTAAAGAACAATTCTCCTATCCCTGAAGGTGAGCACTAAGGATATTTGCACATGAGCCCTGAAGGTAAGGAGGGCTTGATTCGGTGCCCCTCTGGTTACCTTCTGGTCCAGACAAGGGCAGGGACTGAGCTATCTTGAATCACAAAGAACACCATCTCAAATACATGAGTGCTCACACAGAGACACTCTGCTGTCCTCAAGACATTTCCAATCTCCTCAGCTCATCATCTCAGAAAACTTGATGTTCATCTCCTTTTCTGTTTTTCTCAAAAGATTTTCATGGTTGATAACTCCTACTAGTACAATTAGATTTTTATTTTCTCCTTATACTTTTCTGTATTTGAGAGATTTGTTTTGACAATAACTGTATTACTTTTGTAATCAGAAAGAGAAGTATTGTGTTTGCTTGTATTTTTCCAAGCAGCTGTATACAAATTCTGTCACTACTTTCTGGGAAACTTCTTGCCTCCTTAATATTTATCACTACTGTGTGCTGATCCCTCTCAGACCATATGACAATATTCATATTTATCAGGCCCTGGATCTTCCCTATAGAGTCTCAACAAGGAATTCCTAAGAGCCAGGACAGTCAATAAAGAGTTCATGGAGAAACAAACCTCATGGTTTGCCTTTGGGTGTGCCACACAGTCAAGAGGGATCTAGACTACTAGATAAAAGGCTGGCATGTGTGGCCCTGACAATTTGCTACCCCTCTCTTTCAGAGGAGATAAAGAACTTGTGAGGATAGAAAACTGACTGAACTATTCATTGAAGAAAATTTTAGGTGAAAATTTCTTGAGATTTCTTTGGGCCAACTCATTATATTTAGTCATATTCCAACAGTCAAAGAATGATAGCCCTTTGTGAGCCATCTGCCACTTCAGTGTCAAGAACCAAGATTGCCCTTTCCTTTGGACTAGGGTTTCTCAAAGATTGCCAAGACATTCTAAGTCAAATAATTCTTTGTCCCAGAGACTGCTCTGTGGAATAGGATAGTGAGAAGTATTGTGGTAGAACACCATGCCATCACCTATTTTTTTATTTGTTTTTATTGAATTTTTGTGTATTTCATATAGAACATCCCAAACAATCTTAATCATCTTTATACCTCCATCCCCACTGGCACCCTCCCGTAGTCCCCCGCATAGACTGGAGTGCATATATTCTGTCATCCCTGTTAAGGCCCACTGTGTCTAGTCAGTGTCTCCAGATGTTCCCAGTGTGAGTCCATCCACTGAGGTCTAGTTAGCCTATTGAGAGTCCCTTGTTTTAGGAAGATCTGCTCTCCTTCACCTAGCAGCAATCAGTTGCTAATATTTCATCAGGTAAGATTAGGCTCTGCTGTTCGTTTTCCTAGTTCTAGGCTGGATTTTTGTCTGCCTGAGTTTGCATGGGACTTGTATATGCTGACACCATTGCCATAGAATCATATGAGCAGGTTCCCAGGTTCTCTTTCAGTATGGTCATGCACCTCATCCCTGGCTCTTACAATCTTTCCTCCCCCTCTTCCACTATGGTCCCTGAGCCTTTGGTGGGTGAAATTTAGTAAAGGAATCCTGTCCAAGGACCAGCATTCAGCAGACTCTTGATGTCTATGCTTTGACCATTTGTGACCTTTTATGTTCCTGGCCCTCTGCTGCATGAGGAAGCTTCATTAATGAGAACTGAGTGATTGATTAGTGTCCTCTTCTTTACCCTGGTTCTATGTTCCATGAGCCTTATGTGTAGAGGTTGCATTGTAGATGTGTGACTTAGGCCTGGGCAATTCATAGACAATGTCCATATGTGACCGGTTATGGTACTTGGTAATAGTCTCCGACTGGTGCAAAATAAGCTTCTTTGATGAGTGGTGACTGGGATATTTGTCTGAAAATATAAGGATACATATTTCAAACATAGTAAGAAATCACATTAGTCTAGGGATGTGACAGTCTTGGGGTTTTCTCTAAGATCTGTGACGACTCCAGCCATGTATATTTGGTTATGTTTTCAGTGCCACACTTGTGTTTCCTCCCATTGAGTGGGCTTTTAGTCCAATTAGGTAGCTGTTGATTGCCCCCAAGATAAAAGTGCCACTACTGCACTAAAGATGTAAGCTGAGTTAGACGTCGATGTGGTTATTTGGTCTTGAAGCTGGTGTTGGACCATTGATTGATGTTTTCCCTTGGCACCTTTGTAGCGCTCTCCAAAGCTATGAGAGCTTGCCTTCAGGGGAAATGGTTTCAGGTCAGTTGCAGCTCTATTGCTCCAAATCCTGCAACACCAGTTTTAACAACCAACAAAGTCTGAACATTGCCTGAGACCCTGAGAAGGACAAAACCACCCACTCTGGATAATGAATGTTTCCAGATATTGCTAGACTCTTCTGGTAGGGCAAAATCACCTGTATGAAAATTACTTCTCTAAGTTAACTCAGCCCTGGCAGGAACTTTTTTATATATATAAAATCAAAATTTATAGAGTTCCAAGTAAACATTAGTAAATATCTACAGAAAGGATGCCATTAGTCTTCCAGATGCTTTGGGTACAACAGGACCCTGTGACGTAAAAGTCCTTCCCGAGATGATCTGTAAACACAAAACTGGTGGATCAACCTAGGCAGAGAGATCTGTGTGTTGCATCCTCCTTTCTGGGCCACTGTCCCTTGATGTCAAATGCTCCATGCTACCTGTAAGATAAATGAGAGAGAGAGAGAGAGAGAGAGAGAGAGATGCTAAATACTGGAAAAACATCCCCCAAGGGGGTAAAGATGCCCAGAAAGCTCTATGAAGTCTGAACTGTGTTGCAAATACCAGAGAGATTTTCCTGCTTATTATTTTCTTAGTTTTATGTGTGATTATTTATTAACCACATGTTTACGCAAAAAAAAAATCAAGACTTTATCTGACTGACTTTATATGTTTTTTTAAAGATTTATTTTATTTTATGTGTATGAGTGTTTTACCTGCATATATATATTAAGTGCACCACATGAGTGCCACAGAGGCCAGAGGAAAGCATTGGATCCCTGGAATTGGAATTACAGATAGTTGTGAGCCGCATGTGGGTACTAGAAACTAAATCTTGATTCTCTGTAAGAGCGGCAAGTGCTCTGAAAGATTGAGCCATCTCTCCAGCTAAAATATTTAAGCATATGAGCACACCTTCTGAGCAGTGACTTAACTGGAAACCCCCTTTTCTGCCCCAGGTAGAACAGGTGAGGTGTTGGTAGTAGATGTATCTGCCATAGGGTGAGAAGAACTGAAATCCCAAGAGCAAACCCCAAAACACAAAGCATGGACACACTCCCCTTGCTTATGCCCAAGTGCTCTCGAGGCCTTATTACTCCTCTAGTTGACTGTCTTCCATGATATTCACACCTGCTATCCTCCACCCTTTACCCAGCCTGGAGTTTGGTTTGCAGAGATGATTCTGATGCCAAAGAATATCTGTGAAAACACAGGCAGGAACTTGAAAGCAATTGTAAGAACAGCCAAGAGACACAGCAACACAGCCCAGTTTCAGTACAAAAAGAACATCTAGAAACCAATTTCCATAAAAGAATACAGGAGAAAGAAAATATTCCTAAAAGATTAGAACTAGAATTAAGAGCATAATCACAACTCCTGTCCAAGACTGACAGAAATGCCATAGGCCCTCATGAGGACTTTAGGCTGGGTTCTCCTCTCTAACTTTTAAATTATGTCCCTGTGGCTATGATCACTCCCTACCAATCCCTCCCTGGCATTTCCTCCCAAAGACAGAACAAAACACCACCCTACCTGGCACCCCAAATTCTTTTGCAAGTACTCTGGCATCTTCCAGGCTCTGTCCATTCCAACTGTTTCCCAACTCTTGTTCACACATTTGTGACTATAAATCTTGCCAGACTGTAGGCGGCTAAAGAAGCTTAGAAGCAGCCTGTCGCTCTGGGGAGGATGTACCTTCCATCAGACATGCTTTAATGTGCATCTAAAGCTCTTTATTCAACTATCTTTTCATACACCACACTTATCTGTCATCTTCCCTCAATTCTTGTTATGTGAGCCTCTACTTTAACTAAAATGTGCATTGCTTAAAACCTACATACTAAGCTTGGCATGTAGACATGTTAGTCAGTAGTAAAGTCCTTGTCTGGTGTATATGAGGTACTGGGTTTAATCCCCAACACTGAGAGAAAAGAAGAAGAAAAGAAAAAGAACTGCATAATTAAGAGAGGTGAGACCTTAATTTATAGATAGCAATTTGTTTATGATCTGGTCTTTCTTGTGCTTCTCTAAGAAGGCTTTGATTTTGAACCCAGAATACATTAATTTTGACTGTAGTAGAGAGACTGAGTGCACTGTTCATCAAATACTCAAACCACTAGTCACATAGGCCAACTTAAATGTAAGTCAATTGAAATAAAACATTGAAATAGAAATATTCAGTTCCTCAGTTACATTGATTACATTCAAATGTTCAATAGCTACATGTGTTTCATGGTCACCTTATTGGGCAGGGAAGATCTAGAATAACTCCATCATCACAGACATTACTATTGGACTAAGCTGGTCATGCTAATGAGGAGTTTTGAGAAAGTGAGAAAGCTCAACAATACAGGAAGACTCTATAGGGAGCAGGGGAATGACAGGAAGGACTCTAAAGGGAAGGTGTGCAGAGGAGACACAGCAAACTTCAGACACTTTAAATATGTCATGTGACCAGCCCTGAACAAATGTACATCCATCTTACCACACAGCCCTGGGAAACAAAGAAGTAACTAGGGCTGCCTTTAGAGCCCATTGTCTCCACTGCCTGGCCTTTGGCTTCTGTGAGCTTCTTCTGAAGCAAAAGAATGTCCCCTAATTCCTGAAGCAGGAGGGGCCCTGAGCACTGCTCACATAGGAGGAAGTGGGTACCCAGGCAAAGGGAAATCTGGTGGCACCAGATCATGGAGTCATATTCAAGAGTCCACTAAGAGCAGGGTCCATTCAGATCACAAAGCAATGTGAGGAAAAGGAGTCATCTCCGTTGGCAATCAAACCTTTACATAGAGGGTCCAAGGAACATGGCGGGTTTCTAGGGCAATTGCCATCCTTTAGTCATAGTGCTAGAGGAGCAGTCATTGCCCTCTGCTAACAGCAATGGTTTATACTTGCATAGCACTCTGTAAACAAGTAGAGTACTTTCACAAATTCATTCCTCTCAGTCTCATCCTCTCAGTGGCTGATTGAGAGAAGTAAGGCAGATACAGTCCTCTCTTTTTTAAATATTTTATTTATTATTTTTATTTTACCGTATATGCATGTATTGCCTACATGTAGGTAAGTGCACCTGTGTTGTGCAATGCCCATAGAGAACAGAAGAGACTGTCAGATTCCCTGAAACTGGAGTTACGGACAGTTGTTAGCTGCCATGTGGGTGCTGGGATTCGAATCCAGGTTTCTGCAAGAACAATCAGTGTTCTTTTCTTAAATATTTTTTTTAATTTTATGTGTATGCATGTATCACCTGCATGTAGGTAAGTGCACCTATGTCATGCAATGCCCATGGAGGACAGAAGAGGCTGTCGGATCCCCTGAAACTGGAGTTATGGACAGTTGTTAGCCATGAACCATCTCTTCAGCCCCCCTCTCTGTTTTATATAAGAAAAAAATGCAGACTCAGAAAGAGAAAGAGACTAGCCAAAGTTGACATAGCTGAAGAGGTCTGAAGAGGAAACACTCGCCTATTCTGTTTGCAGTTCACATTTCCTCTCTTGGGTGATACAGGTAACTTAGTGTCTGTTCAGGACCCTAAGTGTGCCATTCCCAAAGTATATGACTGCCCCGTAGATTATGCTGCAAACTCAGTTCCTATCCAACACCAGAGTTCCCTAGAGGCTCACTGACTCTGCCTTACAAAATGACTCATGCAAACTGCTGAGAGGGGACAGAGGGATTCAGCACTGGAAATCTGGTATTGCTTTTCCCAGCAGATCCCTCCTAGCAAGCAAATACTGAGGTCTAATGGCAGAGGGAAAACAGTGTCCGTAGCACCAGATCTTACTGTCTTCCTGTGCAAAAGACAGGAAGGAAACTGCTTCCCAGATTCCAAAATACTGTATGCAGCAAGAGACCCTTAAAGATGATCGTAGAGATTTTTTAAATAAAAGTACCAGAAAACTGAGTTAGAGTTATCTCTTCATATGACTTTTAGGAGTCTGTCATCAAATATGACCTATTCTCAAATTTGAATGAACTTGTCACTCACCATGTATGATAGTCATTTACATACTTGGGTATATGGCAGATTGGATTCTATATTTTGCTTTAACACACAAAAACATGCAGTATTGAAGATACTGATGAAATGAAATGATCACATCAGTGTTGCCCAATAAAGCAAAGCCCCTGGTAACACATCCTTCTTCTCACCTCACTGCAGCACTCCAGTGCTTCTCAGTCAATATCCACATTTCTCTAGATCTAAGCCACTAGATCTGTTAATTAGACCACTGAATTGTCCATGTCAAATTTTGATGAACTCTCCCGAGGCAAATGGGCCATCCTGGGGTGCCCTGCTCTGAGGGACTGCCACTTCCTCCCCAGAGCTGAACAAGTATAAGCTCCAAGCCTCTCTACTGCATCCTTTTACGGCACTGGGGCCCGGGGAGGATACGTGGAGGGGCAAGCCATAGCATGCCTGGCTAAAGGTGGATTAAGCACTGGGCATGTAACACTCTCCCAAGAAGTTCTGAGAAAATCAGATCCAGGTTTGATTTAACAGCTTATGATATCCCCAAGGAGCCCAAGTCTGGTAGGGGGTGGTGGGATTTTCTTCTCTGCCTCAATGACTAGAACTAGATGGGGTAGCCATTCCTAACTCAATCTATGGACAATAAGTGAACAAGATGACTTTGATTAATTTAGCCTGCTACTTCCTCATTCTCTAGGGCTGGACACCTGATTCCTAACTGGACTCTGACAAAAACAAAGGGAGAAGTGGGTATTGGAGAAGAAATCAGCAGTGTCTGCCAGACTTAGTTAGTGGATAAGGCTATGTCAGAGAAAGGAGACAAAATTTCTACTCCTCATCTGTGAGGCAGCCTCCACAGGGAAGTTCCTCACCTCCTGGACCAGGCTAAATCTTCCTGCTGTTGTCATGGCACCTGCCGAGCTTTGTTCTTAGTACTGCTGTCATTTATGCGTAAGTGTTTTATTGGATTCTCTCTTCACTAGACTGTGTGTGTTGGAACTAGGAGGGTTGTTTCAGCACAAGATTGTGTTTTATCTCTGTGCCTGTTGTATCAAAGGAGAAGTAGCTGGATGACAAGGATGGATAGATGGATGGATGGATGGATGGAAGGATGGATGATGAATGGATGAACAACTGGACATTGCAACCACTAAAATGGATCAATCTACGTTTTCTAAAAGTATACTGAAAAGAACTGAACCTTGGTCTCCTGTCTTCTTTCCATTCTCACTCAATGAGTCTACATTGAAGTATCTATTTATAGTAGCCTCACTAAAGGATCTGCTCTGGTTGGACTGGTAGTTTTTCTGTTAGGAGAGGGCTTCTGAGGGAAGCTGAACAAAATGGAAAAAGAGGGAGGAAAAGCCAACAAGAGAAACAAGCAATTATCTTAGTAGCCCAGATGTTTGAATGCAGAAGTAAGTTTGAAAGAACATCTTGTTCATGAATGACAAAGGGTGATTCAATTAGGTAGAGACAGGATGTGCTCCTACAGGGAGCACAAGGAGAATAAAGAGAACATTAGGACTGGTCCTGACGTTTAAGAGGTCTGAGACGTGCAGACTTCCCACACTCTTAGCCTTTTCTGGGCTCTTCCCCATCCTTTGAACTCCCAATTCCTATTTCTTTGTGTCACAAGGACTGACAGAAGCTGAGAGCCCAGTGAAGTTTACTCACAGCTTCGCAGACAGAGAGCCCTGCTGAACTTAGCAGATTCCTCTAATAAGATGGCCTGGCCCTTCTTTGGAGCCTTGTGAAAAAAGATGTTTTCTATGAAATTTCCTTTCACCAATTTGTCAGAAGCTGAGTAGAAAATAATGGCTGATTTCCCTGGGAATTTTAAATACAGACACAGTGAGGGAATTTGAAAAAGTGGGAGAGATTTCTAAAACAAGTAAGCAGGTTGTTAATGGAGAGCCAATTAAATCATTCTCTGTAACCAAGAGACAGGAACACGCTCTGCTACAAAGAGGACCCATAGAGGCTGACTTCCAGCCACTGCTGAACCTACTGCTAGAGACACAGGATTCACACCTGTATTCTACCCTATATTTTACACCACTAAATGCCAGGTTTTCATTAATAAGTTGTTTCGTGGTGTTAACATTTTTACTAAAATTTGTCTCCTCGGAGCTGGAGAGATTGCTCAGTGGTTAAGAACACTGTTCTTGCAGAAGACCTGGGTTTGCATCCCAGCACCCACATGGCAGCTAACAACTGTTCATAACTCCAGTTTCAGGGGATCTGACAGCCTCTTCTGTCCTCCGAGGACATTGCACAACATGGGTGCACTTACCTACATGCAGGGAATCCACACATACACATAAAATAAAATTAATAATAATAATATTTGTCTCCTCAATTGAAAAGTTACTTTTCATTTATTATACTGTAAAACAATCATTACTTACTTTAGAATCATCTTCACAAAGAGAATCACTGCTACTATGTTGACACAAGTATATTTCTAGTCCAACTTCTATGCACATGTGCAGATGCATGTGTTAGATACCTACTGCCTTTGCATAGTTCTTTTTACATTAAACGTGTTTGTATGTGGTTGAATTTTAAATTACATTATTTTAGGAGTTAAATAATAATCGTTTGTGTGTCTGTGCCGTGATGCTTTTCTTTTCCAAATAACACTGGGGAGGAGGAATCTCTGCATTCAAAAAGTTCGGTGCATCTACATTCACTTGGGATAAATTTCTGGAGGTGTATTTTCTGATTCAATGTCTATCTAATATTCTCGAGGTTTGTAACATATATTATGAGAAAGTTTAAAACAGTTTACATTCTGAAGACAAGGGACTAGTCCCATCTACCTTCTAATAGCCACTTGTGCTTACACATTCAGTGACACCCTTCTGAAATCTTCCAGGGTTTGGACAAGAATGAAATAATTTGCTTTATATGAAAATATTTTGAAAACTAAAAATTTTGTTTAAAATGCATGTTGCCATTATTATCTATTTTTTAACCACCCAAGAGGAAGAAGACACCACTTCCTTCAGCCAAATATTCCAATGATTAATAGCTCTTTAAAAGCACAAAATCCTTGCCAATTTTCCTCTCTACATTTATCTGACACTCAGTACACTTCACCTATTCAGAACCATTTATTTAGTACGTATGTTTGAAGCTTTGTATTAAGTATGAGGAACATGAAACACACACATATGCACACATACACAAACACACACACACACATATTGTGTCAATGAGGTTCTGGTCTGGAGGGCTATAAGGGTGGGAAATTACAGAAAGATAAGTCAAACTCATTACCAGTGCTGCTATTTACACCATCTTTAAGAGACCAAGAGGGATGTGCCTGAAGGAAAACTGAAATCAAGGATGTGGCAGCACCTGGGCTTTCTGTCGGGTGTCCATGCACCAGTTCTTAACACTTTTGAAACAGTATGGAGATGTTACGTGTTCCTAATAGCTATAGTCCTAAGTAGAAAGGGAGCCATCTTTGAGCTACAAAGACTTGCTTTAACAAGCCCTGTGATAGAAATGCTAAGATTCCCAAGACGTACACTGGTTACTATTTCTTTAAAAATCTGCTTGGTATTTTGGTGAGTTAAGATATGCAAGCTGGGTCCCATGCATTCCCTTTCCACATTATCCTACCAATACAAAGTCCTTCAGTGTAATTATGTTACTTCTTAAAGAAAACAATGCTAACAAAATATTTTTTAATGAAAAATAAGATATACAAGCTGGGGATTACTGAAGAAATGTTTGTAGCCAAAGCAAGAGGGAGGATTTTAGGGAAGCATAAGAAAAGATAAAGGGAGTAAACTCAGCAACTGTCAAAGAAGGAAGACAGATGCTTAAGAAGGAATTTTGCCAAGTATCTGACATGTAATGGCTAAGGAACCTCTCAGCCCTGTCTAACCACAAAACCCTTGCTCTTACTAATATTTGAAGTGGCAAAAGGCTGAGTATAATATCCAGATGGGTGGTGGTGAAAATACAGGCTGCCTATGGGAGGCTGTCACACCTTAATACTGACTAGTGTTCAAATGCTGCTGTACACTCAAAACGCTTGTGCTAAGGTGGAAACCCTTCACGTGAACTGTACAGGATATGAAAGTGACCGTGATCTGCTGCTCTTCCCACATTAATCAACTGGGCCCCTAGGGCTCCATGTGCCCAGCACATGAACTTACAATTTCAAAGAAAAAGTAGGGATTATAAATGTCATCTTGTAGACCATGAGAGGCATTCAAAAGTGCATTCACATGTGGGTTAATCTCTCTGCTTAGGCAATCCAAGATGTAAGGTTTTGACTTGCAAGTAAATTGGCCATTGATAGAACTAAGAATATCATCAAAGCAGCCAATTTCCTTTCCAAATCACTTCATTCTATAATATTAAAATTAATTTCTGATTCTAAAACTGAATTGACAAGCATGAAAATGTAATAGATGCCTGCCAGGTTAAGGATGGAAAATCGTTAGGACAGACTACCAAGAATAGTGTTTATGGAAAGAAGGAAAAACTGATTAACCTTTTAGTATTAACTCTCCAACTGTTCCCCTTTTCATAGTTTCACAGAGTGGAGTCTAGAAGATGCACCACTGGTTTATGTTGTCCAAACAAACAGTAATGTTATTCTTGTAAAACAGGGAGTCAGAAAGGATCTACTGGGACCTGCCAGGCATTGTTATGATGGAAAAGTGTGCATATGTTTGCATAGACCTGTTCCACTTCATTGGCCTGTGAAGTACACTAAAACTTTGGAGTTAGGCCCCCAGTTTGCTTGATAGACATCAGTGTCATGGAGGAATTCTTTAGAAAAGAAAGATACAGAGAGGAACCCTTTTCTAACTGACAGCCACACTTGAGTTCTAAGACTTAAGCAGGATCTATTTTTCTAATTGCTATTTTCTTACTTTTAAGCTGTAGTACTATTTAAAGCTCACAGACCAACAAGCTCAACTATTTGGAATACATGTGAGATCCAGGAAGTGAGCCAAATGCTCATGTGGGCAAAACACTTGTAACAGAACCCATATATTTACAAGACTGAGGAGGAATTCCTTTGGTCCTGCCTTACAAGTTTTTGTCATTTAAATTGCTTTAACTTTCTGACCTTTAATTTTCATTATTGAATTTCTGATTTCATAGATCAAAAACAACAAAAGAATAGAAGGGGCTAGAAGAGGGGTAACTAGCAAAAATAAAATAATTACCTGTCAAATTTAATGTAAGGAAAAAGAAAAAACAGGATGGAGAAGAGGACAAGGGGGCTAACAAAAGAAGACTAATTGCTGAGAAGACTCAAGTCCTAGGGATCTGATTTGAACAAAGAGTCTTTGGTCTGCTTTCATTCTCTGTAGAGTAGCCTATATCTACCACATCCCACTAAACTATGCAAATTGCCTCAATAATCCTAATTAAGAAGCTATGGAAGTGAATAATTTTAAAAATGCTCATTCAGTTGATTCAAGTAAAATTTTTATTTCCCAAGGCCTCATGTTTTAGACAAATGTATGATACTCCCAAATGTGTTTTTACTGAAAAATGCAAAAAATTAAAATGAACTAGGCTAAAGATCATTACTTTGTTACCATTTGAAGATTGTGCATTCAAAATCTTACCTGTTCTTGAGACGCTTCACATTTCCTCAATTTCTAATAATTAAAATTTGTATTCATTTTGGCTAGCAAACCACCCTGTAGCTACATCTCATTGGACCTTTAACCCATCTATCCTGAGCTCAAATTATTGCATGTGAAATGTAGTTGAAGGAATTAAGTTCCCAGAACATAGCCCTCAGTAATTCGAAAGGCATTCGGATCAGAAGAAAGTATTCCCTGACTCAAGATGCCTGTTTTTCTCCCCAGTAGATATGAGAACATGAGAAAAATGTGAAAATATGTTTTACATGGCTTTATTTTTTAAAAGTGAGTCAGGCTGGGGCTGTAATTCAGGGGTAGTGTGCTCACCTAGCATCCCTGAGGCCTTGGGTTCGATCCCCAACACTGCAAAGGGGAAAAGGCACTAAAAACAATCAGTCATTCAGGATATTGGACCTGTGAACATATCTAAATGGTAGTATAGATAGGCTGAAGATGAAAGAAACCACGATGGGACCTTGACAGTTCTCCTTAAGATGGGACTGTGGCAGCAGACCAGGCATCAAATTTTCATTTGCCTATATCACCCCTGTGAAGTTCAGTGGAATACAGACTAGAACTCAAAAGCCTCCTGTAGTTGTTGACTTGACACATCTAGAAAGATATATAGAAAGATAGTCTGAGAAGAAGGAATTTCAATTGAGAAATTTTATATATATATATATATATATATATATTTCTCAATTAATCTCAAGAACCTCCAGGATACTCAAAACTGTAGTGATAAAGTCTTCAACCCCAGCCAGGCATGGTGGTGCAGGCCTTTAGTTCCAGCACTTGGGAGGCAGAGGCAGGTGAATC
>NW_008329320.1:588137-628631 GCF_000622305.1 Nannospalax galili
AGCTCCTGCCTCCAGGTTCCTGGCCTGAGTTCCTACCTTGGGCTCCCTGATGAACTGTGACCCGGGAGATGTAAGACAAATAAACCCTTTCCTCCCCAAGTTGGTATGGGTCAGAGTGTTTTGTCACAGCAATGAAGAACAAACTAAGACATTGGCTTAAGTCTTTCTTCCCTAAGTTGAATGGTCATATTGTTGTTCAGATAGTGCCTATATCCTCAATCTTGGCTCCAAAATGAGGAGTTAAATGGAGTTCACTGTAAAGTCAGCAAACAACGAATGTTGTTCTAAACCACAGAAATCCCACTTCTGTTTGTTACTATAGTAAGCCTGACTACTATGGGCAAGAGTAGTAGGAGAGGACATATGTTTTACCAGACTGTTCAAACAAGATTCTTTTTTACAGAGAGATCTCGTGTGTGTGTGTGTGTGTGTGTGTGTGTGTGTGTGTGTGTATGCTATTAAATTAAACACAAAGCAACTTTATGGTGCATCAAAAAGTAAATCACACACAAGATTACAGCCTTATCCATTACAAGGGAACCTATCTATCCAGGGCTGGCACTGCCCACATTGAGCTGGGCCCTCCTCCATCAACTTGAAATGAAAACGCCACCTTACAAACGTGGTTCTTTTGGGCATCCGTTTCCTCATCTTTGAGATGAGAATGATAACAAATGCATAAGAATAAGAGCAACAGCATAACTGGCCTGCCTCCGTAAAGAACTGTCATGAGGATAGTATGCTGCAAGAGCACTTTACAAACTGCAGTTCGCTATGCAATAGTGGTTTTGACATTTCACCTTTGATGTTGCTGAGACAGGACTCAGAGCCTCAGAACCTAAAGACTGTGTTCATTCATTGTTTCTCTGGTGCTGCCTACACCATGCAATGTTGATCAGTGATCAATCAGCCACCTTTCTCAGTCTCTTTCCTCATCTGCCAGTGGGACCTCTTAGTAGAGGTTTACACATGTTAGGTGGCAGTGTGTCTATCAGTGAGTCTCTACCCTCCCTCACTCCATGTTACAATAATCTAGAGAAATTTTTTTGGTGCAACTCAGAACCAATTAGTTATTCATCACTGTCAAGGGAGAGATAGGCCTGGTAGTACAGGCTTGTAATCTCAGTTGTTTGGGAGGCTGAGACACAAGGATTACATGTTCAAGGCCTTCCTGGGCCTCAGAGTAAGCTCAAAACCAATGTGATTAACTTAACAAGACTGTCTCAAAGACTTGTGGGGAGGGCGTGGGGCTATAGCTCAGTGACAGAGTGCTTACTTAGTATGTGTGAGGCCCTAGGTTTAAAAGTCAGTACTGACAAAAAAATTTAAAGGAATAAAAGGAAATATCTGCAGGAGAAGATGAGTTCACAGTCCCTGCAGATACCAAAATGTGTCAATGCCCAAGTCTCTTATGTCATAATATGTATATAGAACCCATACACTTTAAAACCTCTCTTAATTACTTATAATGCCTAATATGTTATCATTGTTATGTTGTTATTATATTGCATTATTTAGGGAATGACTAAAGGTCAGGATTGATAGCAATACAAGTTTTCCAAATAGTTTCAGTCAGGAGTTGGTGAGTCTATAGATGCAGAACCTGTGGATATGGAGCACCCAACCATTTTCAGAATCTTTAGAAACACAGCATAGGGACTTTAAAGAGGGTCCCTTGCTGGCAGTGTGAATCCCCAGTTGAAAGCCACTGATACCTGTGGAGTAGCCTGGTGAGCTAGGAAACATCATGTGCAATTCATGATGCTTTTTCATTGTTATCCATTGACAGATGATCTCATGAGGGACTGACTAATTCCTCTGGAAATTAAGCCAACATGTGTTTTCCACCATCTGTCCAAAGTATGTACTGGCCGGAGAGAATTGAAATTCACCCAGTTCCTATTCTTTCCTTTACACACACACAAAAAAAAAAAATCCTGAATGAAAACAAACTTCCCTCAGAGAAAAGATGTTGCTGGGATGCCATGGTGAGTGAGTGAGTGGAGTTAGTGTGTAATTGGATTTGGAAGTGATGCCTCCAGCATCTCACATGTTAAAGTGACTCCAGTGCAGAGCTGTGACTTACCACAAGTAGTTTCTAAGCTAGATCTTTCTATTGAACTCCCCCTATGTAGCACTAACCTGAATCAGTTCCCATTTGAACCATATTTTCTCTGCTAATCACCTACTGCTTACTGAATGCAGCCACTGGCATGCATAACACACATACAGCACAGAGCTCACTGTGAGGATGTTCTTGGATTTACAGAACAGGAAGAAAGAGGGTTATATGGAGTCAGAGATGGGTGTTTTAAAGTAGTGTCCATTACCATTTGTAGTACCTTTCCCACAGCCATGATGCTTTGACTAAACTATAGAGCACATGTCTAAATGAGAGCTGACTGGGGTTGATACTGCATAAAGGGAACAGATCTCCTGACTTCTTTAATTGGAAATAAACTACCACACTGTGATATGCACCTTTGCACTGGAGTCATTTTAATAAAACAAATGAATGCTTGCCCCACTTCTAAATTCAGTGTATAACAACCTTAATCTTTAGCCTGGTGTGAAAAGGCTAATCCCTTCTGTTCCTCTCCCAGCCTTAAGCAGATTATGTCTTTTGTTTTCCAAATTAAATGTTAGCATTCTGTATTGGAAAAAAAAGTCAACCTCCTAAGAATCAAAGGGCGTACATGAGGTTCTTACCCTGTCATCTAGTACCTAGGAACAACAGAGCAGGTAAGGTGATTCAGTGGGCAGAGACACCCAAAGTAAGCACCTAAGACATTACATAGCACCTTAAAGAATGGATGAATGTATTCAAAATTAGTTTGGAAACATGAGAGTTTTCTTGCATTTCTAGGACAAAAAAAGGTATTAGAAATGTAATTTAGAATAATGGTCAGAACTTATAACAGACAGCATACTAACCATTTGTACCAGAGAACAGAAATTGGTGAGGATTATGTTGTCTACAAAGCTTCCTTAACTTTGAGGCCTTGATTAATCATTTTTTTAAAAGTTTGCCCAAACTTGGAAACAACTCAAATTTCCAACAACAGTAGAATTAACAAATAAATTATAGTATTTGATTCAGTGAAATATGACTGAAATGAGATATAAATAATCTAAAACTACATATAAAAAGAATGAATCATGCAACAATGTAGAATGGCAAACAACTCTAAAATGCTTGTTGTATGATTCTGTTATACAAAGTTCAAAAGCTAGCAAGAGTAAATTAAAGTGTTAGAAATCAGGAAAGCAGCTACTGTTGAGTATAGATTAGGATAAGGGACAAGTTGGATCTGAGGGGTACTTTTTGTGTTGTTTCTTAACCTAGATGGTAGGATGGATATAGTCACTGGTGATGACTTATTGCAGAACACTTAAAATGTATGTCTGTCTTTAAAGAAAGACTTAGATTGAAGGATCGGGCTTGCAAAAGCTAAGAAGGTCCTCAGAATTCCTGTCTAGCATGTTAGGTCCATTTCTAGAGTCAAGGAAACTGAGTCAGTGACACATCAGTGACAAAAGCAGGATGGGGTGAAGAGTGTGTTTAGTGTGGGAATCGCCTAGTACCAGGTCATGGGAGCAAGCTGGAAAAACTGAGACTGCTGACTTTCAGGATTGATCATCCTAGAAGTTAGCCTGGATAAAATATGCAGATGAAATCTAATCAGAAAGGATGAGGGGTTAACATTGAGGACTGGTATAGTGAGAGCTCAAATCTGTCACATTTAATTCTCTGGAGGCCACACTACCTCTTCTCCTATGGTATGCCTTTCATAATGTGGGTAGTGGAATTAGCCCAGGCCCTAGGACCCTGGTCCTGGTTTTCTTTCTGGGGAGAGTGGTTCTAGATTCTCAACAGAATGAACAGCTAGGCCCTTAGATTACAATCTCAGCTGTTGGCCTCTGTGGAAGAAGGTTAGCTTAATGGAAGAAGGTAATGAAGAGAGGCTTTTGGAAAGTGCAGGTCTAAACAGGATCAGTGTTTATGTAGACAGTAGCCCTAGGGAGAAGGGGATTAAGGAGCTTTCTTGGAGTTCATACTGTAGTAGGACAAAGCACAGTAGGAATCTAAATAAGGTAATGGAAGGAACATAAAGATGGGTGAGGCTGGAGATTCAGAAGTGAAGAAGCCAAATCAGATAGTCACTGAAAAAGCAGATAAAAGATAGGTTCGCTATAAACCTGCTCTTAGATGTGACTTTTATACTTTTCAACCATAGTCACAGCAAGAGAGTTGATAATGTGTGAAACCTAAGATGATTGCCTTTGGGCTAGGTATGCAAGGCTTACTTTTTATTAACTGAACTTCAAATATTTGAAACCATTTGCTACAATAACACCATGGAAAGCTGCTGTGGGCCCTCATTGGTATAACAACCCCAACTGAGGTGGTCAATGAGGAGGGCCATGCCTGTCCTCGATCAAGATTCTGCTTGCAATGTAAAGTGGACCCAGAGAGATGAAAACCAAATCTAACCCAGCCTAGTATCTACCTACCAATAAACCAGCAGGAGATGTACTTAATGTCAGGACAAAGGCATGTACTATGTGATCAGGATTAACATTTAGCATAGCTCCTAGGGATGAGTGGTTGTCATTTTGTTTCCTTCTAAAGGTTACTCACCCCACCACTGATCCCTTGCTGGACAATAAGGTGAAGAATGAGTTCAGAAATCATTATTGAAACACAACAACAACAGCACTATCTATGAACATGTCTTTGGCACAGGGGATCTGGGACAGTAGAAAGTGCATGGCTGTGACCAGATTCCAGATATGTCTCAGAAAGTACTAAAGGAAATTTATTTTATAAACCTATAAAATGATTCCTGATAGCATTTTAAATAGGTAAAACTTTAATTAGGGATAGTACAAGCAAATAAAATCTACTCCTGCCTGTACCTATGCTGATTCCTATCCTAGTATTTCATTTGCAAAACAGGTGGAGCCCTGTCTGGCAGAACTTTCTGACCTCACCCAAAAGGTATGACTTATAGCGTGCTGATCTCAAGTGTTTTGATGTGATGCCTAGAGAAGTAGGAAAGTTTCAATAAAGGAATAGTATAGAGCATCTTCAGCTAGAGGTAGGTTCTCACTTCTAAGCCAGGCTGAGCTTACCAGACGGCCAGGACAAACAGCTCTTCCCAGGTTTTCTGTACCTAATGAAGCTTAGACAAATCAACATCATCTGAGACCCTTAATCATGGTAGAGTAGGAGCTGAGATGACCTCTGTCAGCCCTGGCTCTCCTGTTCCTATTCACCTAAGACGTGGTATATTGTCACCTTGCGTCAATTGCTCTTGCCTCATCTGTTTCCTCTATAGACGGGGGATAGTTTCACACCCATCACAGACATTCCACAAATCAAGATGATTTTGAACTTGCCAGATTTCTCTTTCCTGTGGGCATATGACTAAGGGCTTACTAAACTTCCCCACACTCAGTTTCCTCACGTATTAAAATGGGATGATAAATAATCAGTATCTCATGGGACCATGGAGATAATAAAATGAAAGTCAAGTGATAAAAGTACTCAGCCAGTGCCTGGACCATAACAAGTGCTCTATGCCTGGTAGGCATTTTTCTAAACCCATAGGAAGGCTTCACTTGATTTAAAGTAGATGATCCTGAGGCATTAAGTGGAGCAGGTTAGATTGAGGATGTGTAGCATGGGAGAGTATTAGGAAGCTAGGCAAAGCAAGTAAAAGGTCTTAAAGAATGCTATACTGCCTATTTTGCTGGATCCACTAGTGGATTAAGATCCATTTCTGAACCAGAATCTTCAATATAAGGGCAGTGCTTGGTGATACCTAGGTACCCACAATCTCTTGACTCATTAAAATTTCTATTTCTGAGTGTTTCTACAAGCAGTAATAGCAGATGTAGAAAGCTTTCAAAAAGTTGTCCATTGAGTAATATAAATACATATACATATATATGTAGATGTATATATTGCAGATGGAAGACACCCTCTGATCGGGAGGAATGGACGTCTGGTCCTTCAAGGGTTCTTCAGGCAACACCTGAGGCAACATGACCTAAGATGGGCAGCTTTGCCTCCTGGATAGTCTTTCCTTGATTTAAAAAATAAAAAATAAATAAATAAATAAATAAATAATAAAATTTAAAGGGAAGTTAAAGCCATGTGTTTCTGAGAATTTACACGTAGTTCATCAAATCTATTGTTTTCTGAGAAATGTTTGAAGTTTGACGTCTAATAAGACTAATGAGACTTTTTTCAAATGTCTTAAAAAAATCTTTTTTCTTAGAAGGACATGAGAGGCTTTGAAAGTTGGTCCACAGGCAAAAATGATGATATTAATAATTGCTCAAAACTCTCAACCCCTGCAGGTTTAAATTTTACTTAATACACTAAACCCAAGAGACTTGAATTATTACTGGAGTTTATTGTCTCTTGTTATGGGAATTTACAGAAGAAAGAACAAAACCTCATGGAGGGGTCACTTCAGTTCATTATGAGGCTTGCTTAATAGCCATGTCCAAATCCCAGGAGACTTCCAGAACCTTCTTGGCCTGAACCTATGCAGGAACGTCCACCCCAGCCTTCCTTCTCTGTTTGGCACTATCCATAGTGTTGGAATGGACTCTATTCAGAATACTGATTTTTCAACCTAGATTTTATTTTGGTAGATCAGAGACAGAGGCCTCCTTGAATGGTTCTCTTGCAGGCCATACAATCTGTGTTACCTAAACGGGTGATATGTTATTAGACAACTAGACAGTTATGGAGCAGAAGAAGGAAAACAAGTTTGGGAGTACAGAAAACCAACAGTTTTGACGTCTCTAAAACTCTCTACATTGTCATCTGATGACCTCTGGTGGTGGAACATTTCCCAGCCTGTGTGAATAGACGCTTCTGAGCCAAGCCATCCCATGTTACATTTTCCTACATTCCCTTCCTCCTGTTTTGTCACATTAAGCAAGGAACAAGGATCAGTTGTAAGCACTCAGAAAAAAAGTGGTACATGTGTCTGATCAGGCTATAATTCCACAAAAGTTGTCTGGTACCTTCTCTTCCAGGGAGCCTCTGATACATTGCCTGCAGCAAGAAAACAGAGCAACATGAAGGACAACGTGGCATCCACCATTGCCTTCATCCTGCTACTTTGCCTCAACATCAGTTTTCTGAATGGTAAGTAAGAGACAACTCTTCTTGCTTGCTTTGCCTGGTGCCTATGGAGTCCTGGAGAGGCCATCCGGATATTCTTGCCATGCACTGATGGGAAGTGAAAATGTTCATGTCACGTGCTGCTCCTAAGTTATTTACAACATTTCTGCATTAAAATGTATGCAAAATCTTGTCCCTGTGCTGCCTGTCTTCCATCCTCATTTTGAGGGTGTACTGCAGAAGCACAGGGAATGATGGGACCTGCATTCCAGGTGCTGCCAGTTGCTAGCTGTGTGATTTGAATCACTTGCCTATCTCTCTGACTTTTCAAATTTTCAAAGTGAAGTTAGTGATATTTCATCGACATGTATGTGAAGAAAAAACTTTGAGAAATCATAAGAGATTGCCATTACATGGTAGAAAACAGGTATAACCATCTTTATTATTTATACTAAAAGGAGAAATAAAATCCATAGCTAAATTAAAACATGTATGATTATCTACATAGATTTCTATGTGTCTACTTCTATGTATCTCTGGCTATGTATCCTTCTGTATATACCAACTTTTTATAGTGTCAGATTGTAAATGCTTCTCTGTATGGATATATGTGTATATGTGGCTATACCAGTATGTGACCTCAATGTATTTCCATATGTGTATATTGTTGTGTGTGTATGCCAGGGTATATTGCCATAGTGATGGCTTCTACATATTTCTCTCTGGGTATATCTTTGTATGAATTTTATGTATTGTATATGTATATACTTATGATGTGGATCTGTGTGGGCATGTGTCTACATTTGTGGTATCTGTCTGTCCATTGAGATAGTCCTTGATGTTTAACTGGTTCTTCCTAAGTGCATGAAAGGAATACTAGACTAATTGTAATTTTACAATCTTACTCTCCTTTCTTGAATTTCTTAAAAGTGCTAATAATATCCAGTAAAATATAGAACAAATTCAGAGAGAGAGAGACAGACAGACAGACAGATAGATAATAATCTGCAAGAGAAACTCTAAGTACTCAAATAACCAACAATGGCCCTGATTGGCTTCAAGTAGGCTCATTATTGAACCACAGAATCTTGAGGTTTTTTAAAATAAACATTTCTTTCTACATCAGACATTCCTCCTCACCCATGACAAAAACAAACAAGCAAAAGAAACCTTGAATTTTTTCAATGACTCCCAATAACATTATCCTGGGGAAATCTTCCCCAGACGATGAGCAATCCTGCAAACATTGGCAGATCTGCATGAGACTGACATAAACTGTTTTCAGCAATGCTCATGAGCTGAAGTGAAACTCTTCTCCCACTGACATGGACAGCCTGGTTTCCAAGACCCCATTTTGTACACTATGCCACACCATCCATTAAATTCTTCCTCCTGAACAGATTATATACAGACCCCTCTTCCCATCCATGATCCCCTTAACATGGTCTCCCACAGACATGCTCAGCCTGGACCTGGTGGTCAGCTAGAAGTGCCAGGCTGAAAGCATGCATGAAAGAAGAAATAAGTGTGAAAAATATGCAGAGTTTCTGATGCCAACCTCTGAGAGCTTCTGTCTCCACTCCTGAATTTAGCACTGGAGCCTCAAACAGGGCAAGAAGGAGGAGCAACTGGAGATGTATAGTCAGCTGTGGTTGGCTTCCCCACAGCAGCATCAGGGTAAAATCCCAAGGTGACTCTCTTCCTCTTTGGACCTATCAGTCAAGCAAGAGAAATGAGAATCAGCTTGCCAAGAGTTTTAGGGATTAGGCAAGTGAAAAGTTCTATTCCCTTGGCCTTTTCCACACCCCTCCCTGCAGATCTAGCCTGACAGTAAGGACAGCTCTTATCTAATCATAGTAGCTCCGTTTATCTAATTATTGTAGCTCCCACTCCTGCTGCTTCATAAAGATTAGTACAACTACAAGGGAGTTTTGGGGTATCTCAGAAAGAGGAGGGGGATACAAAAAGACTGAAACCAAGATTCAGAAATAGCAAGATGAACAACTGAGAGACAGTAAAACTGAACTAACTTGAGAGTAGAAAAAAATTGTGGTGTTCTCAACCACTAATGGGACATCCATATTTACACTCCTTCCCTCCGAGGCTTAGGGGCCATGATGTGAGAAAGACTGTAAGAGTCAGAAGTCAAGAGGACTGGAATGAAACAGGATCTTCTGGGCATGACAGGACCACAACGAACTCACAGCAGCTGTAGCTTCCTGAAGAAGACCTCCACAAGATCAAGCCGGTTAACATTCAAGCACATATGGGGACCGGGATTTACAATCCCTGACCCCTAGATGAAGAGCTAATGAAAGTTAATGTCTTCTAGTGCATGAAAACACAATTTCCTTTAACTATATACCCCCTGATAGATCAACCATACTCCAGTGGATGACCCTACACCCTTAAGTTTATGGGCATCACAAATTAGACTCTGTTGTTTTTTAAAAGGACACAAAGTTGGAAGGAATGGAGATTGGGGGTAAATTTGGCAAGAATTAGAAGAAAAGGAGATGAATGTGTTCAAAATAGAGTGTATACATGTATTAAATTCTCAAAGAATTAATAAAATGATTATATTAAAAAGGGACCATTAGGTGGGCTGGAGAGATGGCTCAGTGGTTAAGAGCACTGACTGCTCTTGCAGAGAACCCAGGTTCAATTCCCAGCACCCACATGGCAACTATGAACCATCCTTAACTCCAGTTCCAGGGGAATCCAAATCCCTCTTCTGACCTCTGCAGCATTGCACAACATGGGTGCACTCGCATACATGCTGGCAATAGACTCATAAACATAAAATAAATAAAATATTCTTTAAAAAATGGACCATTAGGTCAAGGCTATATAAAATCAAGGAAAAGAAAGAGGCAGGGAAGAGGGGCAGAGAAGATAAGGGAGCATCAGTGATAAAGGTAGAGACAGGTAGAGTTGGGAGTGTGGGAATGCCAAAAAGTGCTAATTCGTGAGCAATGAGGAGACATGCCAGAGAGCAATGCATTGACAAAATGTACACAGGTCACTTGTCACTGAGAAAAAATTCCTTAGATGGTCACTCTTATGCTTTCTAGGCTCTGTGGGCCACTCACCATATGTACCTAACCCCTCAGGCTGACTCTCCCTTTAAATTTTAGTTAGTCAGTGTCCCTCATAAAAATTGTTGGTATCTCAATCTCAAAATACAGACACACACCACCACTGCCAAGCTCCATCTAAGCGTCCTGTTAATACTGGGATAGCACAAAGGTTTGAGGCTGGATGCTGATGTACTGGCCTTTCTGAGCAATGCGTCAAGGCCTTATCACTGGCCAGAGTGCCAATAATCTGCCTCTGTTACTAACACAACAGTTGAGAGGTTGAATGGACCTCAACATTACCTCTAATGGCTATGGCTTTTCTGTTTTAGGACAATCACCACCTGGAAAACCTGAGATCCTCAAATGTCGTTCTCCTGATAAGGAAACTTTCACCTGCTGGTGGAAACCTGGGACAGATGGAGGACTTCCTACCAATTATTCACTGACTTATGTTAGAGAAGGGTAAAAAAACTCTCTTTGTTCATATCAAACCCCAGCAGAGTGCTCATATTCTCCAGGCCCAAGTAATACTGGTTCTGAGTTAGAAATACCAGACTTCCCTAGATTTATACTAATACGGCTCCTACTACCAGGAAAGGAATCTAATGTCTCTGCCCATCTTGTCTTGTGAATGTTTTTTAAAAGTCCTCTCAGTTTTCAAAAGCCTATCAGCCAGTAACAGTATAATCTTAGAGACGTTTCAAATTGCCTCTTACAAGCTTAGGTTGCAGGCTAAGTCCCCATACACGTAGTTCCTAAGTGCTGATTAGTCTTAGATGACTACTCTATAAACTTTGAACCATTTATAATTTTTCTTTAGTAAATATACTACTTTTGCAACATAATAGAGTTATATAAACTATGTGATCTTTGACAGACATGGTACATTCAGTTTTTAGATTTGTTTCATGCCCAATAAAAAAAGTAACATTTAAGGAAAAAAAGTTGAAAATTTTTTTTTACTAAATTGCTGATCTAAAACTCACCATCTCAGTCAGTCATGGGAATACATATCTGTAATCCCAGCACTCAGGAGGATAAGGCAGGAAGATTACGAGTTTAAGGACAACATGAGCTGCATAGAAAAACCTTAACTCAAACAAAACAAAATAAAAAACAGAACTCAGGATCTCCTTAAGGACGTATTTAGATGTAACCCCACCATAAGAACCAAACAAGATCTTCTCTGGGTGGTAATTTAGATAAAATCACAATGAAACATCCCCCTCCCAGAAATCCTGAGCAAGCTATAAAAATATTACTTTAGAATGAAGTACACCTCCATATCTTGAACCTAAAAATAAAATATGTATTACTTATGGAGACAGCTGGGCCACTTTCCAGGGACTGTACTCATTTGAACACAAAGTTGTCCTCCCATCTGGTATCCAAAGAGGCATAGTCCAAATATTTCATGAATTCAAACTGGCACTCAGGATTGAAGGAGCCCGCAACACCTGTGTGGTATGGCTAGAGGTAAGACGCTTGAATAAAAACATAACGGGCTGGAGAGAGGCACAGCCATCAAATAGAAATATGTATAACTTAATGAGCCACTTGGGTCTGAGATATCTTTCAAAGTCCATTGACATTATTTCTGGCTTGATACCATTTAAAATACACAGACATGAGTTTGTCTCCTCCTGAGTCCTCTTTTACAAATGTAGCTCAACTTGTTTATGCAGTAAATGTGCATTATTGCACATTATATGCAATAAATGTCCACAGTATGTATGTGTACCAGTGAGGGTCTGCACATCCGAAGGGGATGCAGTTGTGGTACCCTTAGTATGACTGCACCTCTGCCACTGATAAACCGAGAGGACGTACCACAGAGTTCATAGAAGCATTTGCAGGAAAGACGGGCTAATGGATAGAAAAGTAATGAAGGTGCCAAAGGAACCTTCCTACCCCTTCTCCCAGCACTCTCCTGCCCTTTTCCCCCAGCTGATATAAATGGAGCACAGAACCACAGCAACTTTTGTTTTGATTCCCACTTTTGCACTTGAAATACCTGATTTTGATCCCCAAAATCCAGTAGCATTGATCTATTAAGAAAAAAAGCTACATTCTTATTATTTTCTTACACTTAATGCATTCCTCCTTGCAGAGATGAAAACACCTATGAATGTCCAGACTACAAAACCAGTGGCCCCAACTCCTGTTTCTTTAGCAAGAAGTACACATCCATATGGAAAATATACATCATCACAGTAAATGCCACTAACCAAATGGGAACCACTGCCTCAGAGCCACTTTACGTGGATGTGACTTACATAGGTAAGGGGAAGAAAAGTACGTGAGGAACCTGTTACTCTGTTATGTATTGATCAAAAGCCAAACTCAGTTGCAGAGTTTCTGGCTTATAGATGGATTCCTGATGAGAAAAATGAGAGGACTCATAATATCTTTATCAAGATATTTTATCAAGTATTTCACGTTAATATTTGTTGAGTCACTCTTGACAGTAAGATTGATGCTTGGGATCTTCGTATCCTGCTTTCCTTCAACCTTTGTTCCCATGTCAAATACCCAGTGTGAGTGTTCTATGTATACTTCCTTTATTAACCCTTTTCTCTGTTCTTTCCATGAACCAATGTCCCTTCTATACCAGTCAGTTCAAATATCTTTTTTGGTGGAAGTATGCTAGGGATCAAACCCAGGGCCTTGAGCATGTAAGGTAAGCACTCTACCACTGAGCAACACCCACAACTTCAAAGGATTTTTCTTTCTCCTCACAGAAGACAGGGCTAACCCTATGGAGAAGCTCTTTCAAAGGGTTCTTTTGGTTCTACATCCACAGGAATAATCCAAATGTTTTGAACAAAACTCAATTCTCAACATACATACTTCATTAAAATTTGAGATATTATTACAAAGAAAGAATTTGGGAGTGCTAGGGATATAACTTAATGGCAGAATGCCTGCCCACTATTTAAAAGCCCTGAATTCAACCTCTAGTGTCAATAATGATGATAATAATAATAATAATAATAATAATAATAATAATAAAGAGCAAAGTCAGCCTGAGAGATATTCCTTGCTCTGAGTGATCAGCTTTATGCTGCACGGCACTTGGACATGACTGCAGTGGCCTTTATGGTTTAGCACAGACAACAAATCAAATCCTAGAAGAGATGACATGAGGTGAACTAGGTTCATTTGCCCTAATTTGCTTTTCTGTTGCTGTGATAAAACACTGAACAAAACCAACTTGGAAAATAAAGGGTTTATTTGGCTTGCAGGTTACATCAAGGGAAGCCAAGGTAGGTACTCTAGGCAGAAACCTGGAGGCAGGAACTGAAGCAGAGACCACGCAGGAACGCTGCTTACTGGCTTGATTCTTGGCTTGTTCAACCATCTTTATTTTTCTTTTCTTTATTTTGTTGTTGTTATTGTTTTGTTTTGGTATTTTTTACAAATTTCACACAATATATTTTGATCGAATTTAGATCTCTTTCAACCCCTCTATCATCTGCACCCCCTCACTACCCCCTCCCAATTTCATGCACACAGAAAGAGAGAGAGAGAGAGAGAGAGAGAGAGAGAGAGAGAGATATACATAGAGAGAGGGATGAGAGTGTGATCTTAGTGTGGGTTCATCCACTGGAGCTGTTAATCTAACAAGTCTCACCCTTAAACAAATTTGACTCTCCTCCTCCCAGTAGCCATCTGTTGCCAATGGGTCCTAAGGTATAGTTGGGGTTTCTTATCCACTTCCCCACGTCTGTGCTGGGATTCTGTCTGCCTTGAGTTTATGTGGGACTTGTGCATGCTCTCACCATTGCTGTGAGTTCATATGAGTAACTGCTCAGTTGTCTGGAAAACTCTGTTTCCCTGTAGCCATCCATCACTCTGACTCTTACGATCATTACGCCCCCTCTTCCCCAATGATCCCTGAGCCTTGAGATGCAGAAGTTTTTTATAAGTGTCCTATTCAGAGACAAGCACTCTGGAGTCTCTTGGTTTCTGCACATTGTTCAGTTGTGGGTCTCTGTGTTAATCACCATCAGCTGCATAAGTGAACTTCTCTGATGAGTTGAGAGATGCATTAATCTATGGGTATAATAATAAATCATCAGGAGTCAGTTTAATACTTTATCTATTTAGCAGAATAATAGTATTAGGCTCTCTGCTAGGACCTGTGACCTGTCTAGCCTCAAGTTTCTGGGCCTGATATCAATGCCAGGTATGGGCTTCATCTTAGAAATGGACCTTAAATCCAATTAAAGAGTGGTTAGTTACTACTATAATATCCATGCCATTATTGTACCAATGGGTATATCTTGCCAGGCAGATTGTAGCTCACATGGCTGTGTAAGGCTGATGATTAATTTTCTCTTCAGGTAGCATGCATAGCACCTTCTAGTACTATGAAAATTAGTTAGGAGAGATGAGGCTTTGAAGTCCAGCTTGATTTGTTCTTGTTTGTTCTGCAACTCTTATGTGAAGCATATTCAGTTATGCTTACTATTCAGAACTTATTATGAAGTTCTGGTGAGGAATTAAGAGCAGGGGCAATGGCCAGTGATGTTTGAGGAGCTGTACAACCCCTGGCCAACAGCCTCTAAAGGGTGAGTCCAATCCTGGCATTGAGCTTTTACTTTGCAAGCCTATGGTATCGAATAGGGACAATGTCCCCCTATTATAAGTTATCTCCTTTTAGTCTCTTTATATAATGTATATTTACACACTTTAAGAAGTTTCTAATGATAGGTTTCCATATGGCTTTTTCTAAAGGTCTTCAGTGTTTCTTATCCCTCCCCGTACTCACTCCTCTACCCTCTCCTCCCACTCCCCACCTCACTACCTCCCTCACATGACCCCCCACCCACAATGGCCATTCATTTATTGGTTTTCTGACCTCTGTGGATTTTCAAATTAAAGTATGCATATCTAAGATTTCAAAGATAGCACCCAGCTATGAGAGAGAACATGTGACATTTGTCTTTCTGGGCTGGGTTACCTCACTCAGGATGATTGTTTTCAGTTCTACCCATTTACATGCAAATTTAATAATTTTGTAATTTGAGAGTTGGATAATATTCCATTGTGTATATGTATCACACCTTCGTTATCTGTTATCAACTGATGGACATCTAGGTTTTTTACAGTTCCTGGCTCTTATAAAAAGGGCAACTATGAACATGAATGAACAGGTATTTCTGTAGTCGGGTATAGAGTCCTTTTGGTATATGCCCAAGAGTGGAGTGGTTGGATCATATGGTAGATCGGTTGCTAGCTTTTTTAGAATCTCTATACTGATTTCTAAAGTGACTGCACCAGTTTGCAAAATCTAACATCCATTCATGATAAACAGCATGGAGAATCTAGTGATACAGGGGACATATCTCAAAATAATAAAGGTAAAATACTACAAGCCCACAGGAAGGAGATAAAGAGGATACAAATTGGAAAGGAAGAAATCAAAGTATCCTTATTTGCAAATGATATGATTCTGTATATAAAATACCCTAAAGGCCCCACTAAAAAACTCCTAGAGCTGATAAATACATTCAACAAAGTAGTAGTATATAAAATTAACACCCCAAATTCCATAGCAACAAACATACCAAGAAAGAAATCAGGGAAATGAATAAACCCATTCATAATAGCCTCAAAAACATATAAAGTATCTTGTAATCGATATAACCAAGGAAGTGAAGGAGCTATATAATAAAAACTTTCAGACATTGAAGAAAGAAAAAAAGATACCAGAAGATAGAAAGACCTCCCATACTCATATTATGGAAATGGCCATCCTATCAAAAAGAATCTACAAATAATGAGCTATCCATTAAAATTTCAGCACAATTCTTCACAGAAATTGAGAAGAATAATTTCAAATCTTAAGTGGAAACACACAAGAAAAAACAGATTAGTCAAAGCAATCCTGAACAATAAAAGAACTGCCAGAGGCATTACTATCACTGATCTCAAAATATACTACAGAGCTATAGTTATAAAAACAGCATGGCACTGGCATAAAAACAAATACATTGATCAGTGGAATAAAATTGAAGACCCAGATTTAAATGCACACATTTACAGCCATGTGATTTTTGACAGAAGAGACACAAATACATACCAGAGAAAAGATAGCACATTCAATAAATGATGTTGGTCAAACTGGATAGCTGCTTATAGACAAATGAAACTAGATGCCTATCTCCCATCATGCACAAAAACCAACTCCAAATTGATGAAGGACCTCAACATAAGACCCAATACCCTAAATCAGGTTGAAGAGAAACTAGGGGATACATTGGAACTTATAGGCACAGGGAAGAACTCCTATAGTGCAAGCATTAGGTTCAACAATCAAGAAACTAAAAACCTTCTGTACATCAAAGGATACCATCATTCAAGTGAAGAGATAACCTAAAGAATGGGAAAAGGCTTTATGAGCTATACTTCTGACTGGGGCTTAATATCTAGAATATACAATGCCTGTGGAGGTCAGAACAGGCATCAGATCCCCTGAAACTGGAGTTATGGATGGTTGTTAGCCTCCAAGTGGGTGCCAGGAATTGAACCCAAGTCCTCTGCAAGAGCAGTCACTGCTCTTAACTACTGAGCCATCTCTCCAGCTCCATGACTGGATTTTTTGATGTTTACTTTTTTGAGTTCTTTGTTACTGACCTGTTCAATAAGATGCTTCTCTGATCAAGGCTGAGAGCAGCACCAATCTATGGATATAAGCATAAATATTTAGGAAGCAATTTGACAAAATGGCTAGCAAATAACATCAATGGGTTCTCTCCTTGGGCCTGTGACTTCAGTAGCCTTAGACTTTGACCATTTTTTCAGTACCAGGCATGAATTCCCTCCTGTGGAGCAGGTCTTAAATTCAATCAAGAAAATGGTTGGTTACCCCCATAAACATCCTTGTACTATTGCACCAACGAGCACACCTTGCCTGGTAGGTCATTATTATAGCATGCAGGGTCCCGAGCTGAGTAGGACCATTGATGTCTTTTTTATTCCAGCAACCTGCATAGCACCTTCTAGCACTATGCAAGGTAGCCAGCAGGGGAGAATTTCCTGGTCTTTTCAAGTTCCGTTTCTTTTTATTTTTTAAATTTTAATTTATTGAATTTTTGCCATTTTCATACAATATAATTTGAAAGCATTTAGATCCCCTCCCCTAATCCCACCTCCCACGAATGCCCCCTGCCCAATTTAATGTACTCTATTATATATAAGATGTATCGAGTATAATTTGTGTTCAGTGTGGATCCATCCACTGGAGCCTGGTTACGCTGCCAAGAGATCCATCCTTGAAAGAGACTGTCTCTGCCCTTCCCAGCAGCCATCTGTTGCCAAAATTTCCTTAGGTGGTGTTTGAGCATCTTATCTACCTCAGACCTATGCGGGATTTTTCTGGCTTGGGCTTATGTGGGACTTGTGCATACATGTCAACGTTATTGTGAATTTATATGAATATCTGACCAGCTGTCTGGAAAACTCTTCCTTGTGGTCATCTACCACCTCTGGCTCTTACTGTCTTTCTGCCTCCTCTTCTACAATGATCCCTGAGCCTTGGGAAGTAGATTTTTGGTGTAGGTGTCCTATTCAAGGATAAGCAGTCTATAGTCTCTTGTTCTTTGTACGTTGGTCAGTTGTGGGTTTCTGTGTTAATCACTATCTGTTATATAAGGAAATTTCTCTTGTGAGAGTTGAGAGATGCATTCATTTATAGGTAAAACAGTAAATTATTAAGAGTCAGTTTAATATGATAACTAGTAGATAACTAATATTAGGTCCTCCCCTATGTCCTCTCACCTGTCTAGTCTCAGGTTCCTAAGCCTGATATCAATGTCAGGAATTGGATCCATCCTAGGAAGTGGACCTTAAATGTAATTAAAGAGTGGTTGGTTATTCTCATAATAGTTGTCTCATAAGGAGAGGTTTTCCATTCAATCCAACTATTGTACCGGTGGTCATATCTTGCCAGGTTAGTTGTTATTGTAGTTCACAGGATTCACATCTGGTAAGATTGATAATTAATTTTCTCTTTAGGTAGCATGCATAGCACCTTCCAGCACTAAGTTCAGTTTCTTTATGTCCTGCAACCAAAGTATGCACTGTCTTCACCAATAGGATTTCACTATCTAGTTATGAGTGGACAAAAACAATGCAATAGCAATAATGTTTGAGAGCCTCTGAGGTTTCCCTGACCAATAACTCATAAAGAGGTGACCTACACTGAAATTTTCATTTAATAATGCATGTCTTTTGGAAGCAGCACTGTTCATCTATGCATGATATCTCTGTTCAAACTCCTTTTTTATTTTATTTTTAATTATCTCACAAACTAGTGGGGTTTCATACGACTTCACAAATCTTTAGTTTTAGTTAACCCTCTCCCCATCCCTCCTTCCCCCCACCCCCCCTGCCTCACCCCCTCTTACATCCTTAGCTCCCAGTATTCCCCCACCTGGTGTTTCATATCACGTGCATTCTACTATCCTCTTTTATTATATTTCTAACTTGGGTTGCAACATTAAAGGTTCCTGTTAGATTTTACATGCATACTTTATTTTGGTTAATACTTCACTAAAGCTTAATTTTTATGCAACTGTAGGTCAAGATGTCAAGTATACTGTAGTTATGCACACCCTTTCCCAACCTACAATAGAGACTAATTTGAGGAGAACATGAGTGGAGAACATGTTATTGACCAATAGGAGTGAGAGTAGGGTAGGGCAAGCCAGCAGCCTCAGCATTTCACTTGTAAGGGATTTATTCCCAGGTCCTAGTCTTAGAGGAATCTGAGAGTAAGTACCTCCTTCCAGTATTTGTAATTATAGTAAAATACACATAACAAAATCATTATTTTAAATGATACTGTGTGATTTAATGGTATCAGTTCATTCAGAATTATTACATAGCCATTAACTAGTTTAGCTCTTATCTGGGAGAAATAAGCTATTTAAAATAGTCTCAAATAAAAGCTGCCTCTGGGTTTCAAATAATAGTTTTACCAAATATGTGCAATTGTCCCTCATGTATACCTGTTTTCTCTTCTATAAAATGGGCACAGTAGTAGAAATTCATGACATTTTGGGAGGTGGGGATTAAATGATGGTACATGAGTTTCATTATGTTCATGGCATGTGATAACACTCAAGAAATTTTAGGAATCATTTTGCTAGTGGGAATTCAGAAAAAAAAATCATTGAATGGATGAATGGGCCAAGAAGACATTCTGGGGTTGCGCAAGGGAACAGTGTGAAGAAGTTCAAGTTCTAAGTACACATTAACCATTTAATGTCTGGAAGAATGAATTCCATTCTCCATAGGCAATAATACGTATATTGAGTGTGAAATGTTACCTACAAAGTTATGAATATGAATAGCTGGTCCACAAAAACCATGCATATCATCAAGAAGACTCTTGCTCCAAACTAAGGGAAATAAACTACTTCAAATCCTTTCCCAATAATCATCTATCCCAACTTCCACTTGAGAATACCATCCCAATTACTATCATGTGGTTCCTGTCATCAGGAAAATGATGTGAGGATGTCTCAGACCTTGGCTGGTGGAAAGTAGAAAATATAGCCAAAATAAGATCTCAGCTTCTTGTTGTCCTTACAATTCAAACGTCATCTCCAAGTACAAACATGACTGATCACATACTAAGAGGAAAAATATATTCATCTTGTTTTCTAAGAGCCTGTAATGAAGTATGACACATGAACTGATAGAAAACCCAATTCATGATAGAAAACAGTAGGGCCAAAGAGAGAAGGTGCATGCACTGAAGGAAACTGCCATTTCTTTTTTATCTACAGTTGAGCCAGAACCTCCTCGGAACTTGTCTTTAGAAGTGAAGTGGCCAAAAGACAGAAAACCATATCTGTTGATAAGATGGTCCCCACCCAACATAACGGATCTAAGAAGTGGTTGGTTCACAATGGAGTATGAAATTCGATTAAAGTCTGAGGAGACAGATGAGTGGGAGGTGAGTCGAATCAAAGCTTATTGGAGGAAATGATGATCTTTGCCAAGGATGAACTCTCACAACTGAGAACAGATAATTTCTTCACTTAGTTGGCTACTCTGTGGGCCTCCCCATGCAAACATGGTCCTCTTAGATAATGGAAATCCCTTCTCCCTTGTGTTGAGATTGAAGGATGTTCATAGTCACAGTTCTCCCAAAGATAACTGCTTGCACTAGACAGATTCTCCCTTAGGTTTCCAACTTACCTTTCTAAGTAAAGGTTTATGCTGTGTCAACCAGATGGCTTATGCCTCCTGATGGTGATGAATGTATAATGAAATATACTCTTACTAGCTAAGAATGGTCTCTCAGACCCAAACATCTCTGAAAGAACATAAATTATACTGGGGCTAGAGGTAGGAGAATCTCAACTTAATCTGTCCATGGTTAATATGTTTCTAAAGAAATACTTTAAAATATTTTAATATGAAAACATTACCAAAAATTATAGGCATTATAATATTCCATTCTTATATATATACATTATTTATTATTTTTATTTTATGTGTATGCATATATTGCACCCATGTCATGTAATGCCTGCAAAAGACAGAAGAAGCTGTTGGATCCCCTGGAACTGAAGTTACAGATAGTTGTTAGCTGCCACGTAGGTGCTGGTATTTGAACACAGGTCTTCTGCAAAAACAACCAGTGTTCTTAACCACTGAGCCATCTCTCCAGCCCCAATATTCTATTCTTAAATGCCTTAGCATGCGTCTCTATTGAAAAGGGGCATTTGCAAATGTAGTCAAAATAATAGGATCACACATAGAAAAGGTAACTAAAATCCCTTAATAACATACAGTAGCTAGTCCATATTTTAATCCTCCCTATCCCAGTTTCTTCACAATTATCTCTTTTTAATATTTTATTATTTATTTTATGTGTATGTATGACTGTATTGCATGCATGTATGTAAGTGTACCTGTGTCATGCAATGCCCATGGTGGTCAGAAGAGGGTGTCAGATCCCCTGGAACTGGAGTTACAGACAGTTGTTAGCTGCCATGGGGTTGCTGGAATTGAACCCAAGTCCTCTGCAAGAGCAGCTAGTGCTCTTAACTGCTGAGCTATCTCTCCAACCATTCAAAATTATCTTTAAAAGTTGGTTTTTCCAAACCAGAATGTACTCCAAGACAATTCCGATGTGCCAAGAAAACTAGGCTGCTTGTATCATAAGGATGTCCCACAATCTTTTTTATAGTATTTTAGTCACTTAGCTAATTTCTCTGCCCCTATGTTTCCAGGCATTAGATATAAAGGACTTGATTAGATTCAGGTCTAATCAAGAGATATTTGACCCAACAAACTCTACAGTAAGAATGTATTTCATAATACATTCACCACCATCATGAGGCATAAGCCACCTGGTTGACCCAGCATAAATGATTGTAAAACTGAGCCTTGGATTAGGGAGATGGATATCTTCATTGTTAAATCATGTTTGATTTGTGCACAATTATTTCAACATACATGAAGACCTGGTTTTCCTATACCTTATGGTTTTAACACCAGTCAATAATCTTTTGAATCAGTTTGTAAACTAATAATTTTATTATCTCTTATACAAGGATAATGTTAATTTCTTAATATTTGTCTTTTCTTTCACGAGGTAAAGTTGAATGGAAGGGGTGGAAAACTGTCTTTCTGAAGTAAAGTTCCAAATAAAGAAATAGAAAACCTTTTAAACTTTTATGTGAACAGATTTTAAGAGGATGAAGGAATGAAGCTGAAAGAATGGAATGGAATGCTTAAAACAGGGTGTCTTCTAGGCACGATCATGCCTGCCTAACTCTCTGATAGCTTATTACTTAGAGGGAAAGTCTCTTTCTTCTTCATAACAAAAATCAGAAATGACTTCCGTTTTCCTTGTTTCTCCTTAGATTCATTTTGCAGGGCAGCAAACACAGTTTAAGATTTTCAGCTTATATCCAGGACAAAAATACTTTGTTCAGACTCGCTGCAAGCCAGACCATGGATACTGGAGCAGATGGGGCCAAGAGAGTGCCATTGATATACCTAATGGTGAGTGTCTGAGCTACATCTTTTGCCTGGATCTATAAATACTGTAAACAATAAAACTTCATATAATAGCTAGTAATAGAGAAATTATTTGAGCCATTTCTAGAAAAATAGGTAGAAGTGTATTTATCATCTCCTAATCCAACACAAAGAATAAGACTGCAGACATGTGCAGACACAGCATGCCTCCAAGGATTTACTAGCCATTCATTCTGCCCTTCTTGTTTTAGCAGGTCCATTCTCTATTTTCCCAGAATGTTTAAGGTGGTATCCCATCTCAAAGGCATGGATTTCTTTTTAATCTCTGATAAGAACTACATGTTGATATCTTAGTCAAGGCACAGTATAAGAGACTGACCAACCATTATATATGCTAGCTCATTCGATGGGGCAATGAGTCATATCACATTTCTAAATGTTTAAATGTGTATGTGTGTGAGAGAGACAGAGAGACAGAGAAAGAGAGAGAGAATACAGCATATACATATATATATATATATATATATATATGTGAAGCAGGTGAAGCGCTTACCTTAATGAACAGTAGCTTCCATTTCCATTACTGAAACTGATCGTGTAACCTTGGATTCTCTTTTAAAGAATCAAATAAAACAACATGTAAAAGGATTTTAAATTGTGTGAAATATATCCAACATATTACAATATTAATAATATTGGAGAAAATCAAACCTGTTGTTGATGGATTGCTTTTCAAGTCAAAAGATATAAGTAGAAAATTTTTTCTTGAGTTCCAAAGTTTCATGCATTACATTGGCTAACTGGCTGCTTTTAATGATAATATATGTGATCAAAGCTTTCTGGATGTTTGTTTTTTAGACTTCACCATGAAAGATACAACCGTGTGGATCTTTGTGGCTGTTCTTTCTGCTGTCATCTGCTTGATTATGGTCTGGGCAGTGGCTTTGAAGGGCTATAGGTACTACATTGTCTCTCCGCCCTTCTCTCAATCATTGTTGTCAGGGATAATGGTCCCCAAAAAGGATGTTACAAAGATGATGGAAACCAACAGACAGCTGAAGTGCTCCATTTATCCATTAGGTCCAGTACTTTTGCTTGTACAAAAAATCTTTTATCAGTGGATATAAAAATGGACTTATTTGAGTTGGGTATACCAAATAGGGACTCAGAGTTGTGAAATAGTAGAAATCTGACAAAAGCAGCTAAAATTAAGAGAACCGAATAGTACTATCCACTAGCTTGAAATTAGCATCTGGAATTAGCCAGAGCCCATTGTAATGGAGGTCTTTATAAATTATTATCCTTATTTTACTGTTACTTTCATGTACCTGTAGAATCCTGTCTCTTAAAATTCAGGTAGCAGCCATTTGGAGATAAAAATATTCTTTCAAAAATTACAAAGTGAAAAAAATGAGTCATTTATCCAATCTCACAAATTATTTTATAGCATGATGACCTGCATCTTTCCACCAGTTCCCGGGCCAAAAATAAAAGGATTTGATACTCATCTGCTGGAGGTAAGTGCCAGAGGCAGAGAATGCAGTGTGGCTCACCTCTTGGTAATGGTTAAGTTCATACATGTATACATAGTCCCTGTTGATCGAATCTGGCCCTCTTGTTCATCCCTTTCCAGCTGCCCCTTCTCATCAGCATGAATGTTAATAGAAAGATATGAGGGATGAGATGCTAATCATCAGATTCTAAAAGTCAGAGGGCAGGGAAAGAAGGCCAAGGAACCTGAAACTTCATGCTACTACATTCTATATTGCCCAGGACTGCTCCTAAAAACAGAGATGGCCATTTTGTTCAAATAATCAGTTTAGAAAAAGAATAGACAACTTAGCTGATACAAAGCAGGGGCCCACCACTGCCATCTCCATTGTACATGGGTAAAATCTTACACTTAAATGTTCTTTACATAAAATCATTGTGACAGGACTTCCCACTGTCATCAGTGCTCCATTTGACCATCATTAGATCAGTACAGTGTGGACTGCTGTTTGCCAGAGCACATTTAGACTGATTTTGAGAGGGAATTAAAGCATTTTAAATTTCTCTCTAAGTTGAAATGTATAGTTTCAATTTGATCTTAAAACAGTGATGTTAAGAAGCCTTTACCTATATACAAAAGTAAATGCCAGCTGACATGGTTATTGTGAAGATAATAGCATAAGAATATGAAAAGTGAGTCCTAAAGAATTTGACTTGTCTGCTAAAAGTCACTCTGGTTGCAAATGTCAGAGCAGGAACTAGAGCCAAGGAATTTGGGCTTCTGGTCCAGTGCTCTTGTCCCACTAGTTAGTCTAGCGTTAACACCAACATGAATGTCTCTATACACCAACATGAATGTCTTAACTAAGTAAATTGACTACTGTCTATCTTACAACCTGCTAGTCACAGAGATTTAATGGCTACTCTAGGGTTCCACTTTTAATAGTCTTGTTTACATTATCTCTAATGCTCAAAAGAACCCTCCTAGATAAGTACTGTTTCTCCCATCATTAAACTGGAAAGCCTGAGGTTCAGAGAGGAGAGCAACTGATCCAAAGTCATATCGACCTTATAAGTGATAAAAAAAAAAAACCCAGGTTTAGGCACTATTACATGATGCAAAGCAGAGGACTAGGAAGAAGAGAGGAAGTAAGAAGAGACTGAAGAGAGAAAGAATAGGAGGGGAGAACAGAAGAGAGAGAAGATATGGACTAGGAGGAAGAGAGGAAGAACAGAAAGAGAGGAGCAGGAAAACTGGGATAGGAAGAGAAGGGAGCGAAGGTGACGGGGGGAGAGGGAGAAGGAAGAAATGGCAGGAGAAGGAAGAGACAAGACCCAACTCACTGTTGCCAGACTCCAAAATGTGGTAGAGGGGGCTAGGAGGCCACAAACCACATCTCAGAACCACTCTGCCAGTGAGGACCAGTGTCAGACACATACACAAACACTGTGGCTTCAAATGTTTCAAAGGATTTTTTAATTTAATAGTTATATGTTTATGGTACATCTAGTAGTATAGTACTTACCCATTAAATTCATGACCACTATCGCCTAGAGCAAAGTTAAAATTATGAGCTGATTTAAAGAAAAGTATTTCATGAATAGTACCCAGAAGGTGGTTATAGATGGCCTGACACACGTGCCTGAAGTCTGGGGGGATTCTGTGAGACTGCTCACAGAAGCCTTCTGTACATCAGGAGATGAGAACCTTCCTTTCCAAGACTAAGCAAGACACAGCGTGGCTGCTGCCCCAAGGAGAAAACCCCCTTTATTCTACTCAGATACCACTCAGCTGTGATACCAAGTATGGCAGATGATGAAGCTAACGGCCATCTCTCCTTGTGTCTGTGTTTCAATAGAAGGGCAAGTCTGAAGAACTCCTGAGTGCCTTAGGATGCCAAGACTTCCCCCCCACTTCTGACTGTGAGGACTTGCTGGTGGAGTTTTTAGAAGTGGATGACAATGAGGACGAACAGCTAATGCCATCCCATTCAAAAGAGTACCCAGGTCAAGGTGTTAAACCCACACATCTAGATCCCGACAGTGATTCTGGCCATGGAAGCTATGACAGCCATTCTCTTTTGTCTGAAAAGTGTGAGGAGCCCCAAGCCTATCCCCCTACTTTCCACATTCCTGAGATCATTGAGAAGCCAGAGAATCCCGAAGAAAATATTACTCCCATCCAAGACCCCCAGAGCAACATCCCCTATTTTCATGCAGATGTGTCCAAATCTTCAACATGGCCTTTACTGCCTGGCCAACATATGCCCAGATCTCCTTACCACAGCATTGCTGATGTGTGCAAGCTGGCCGGAGCCCCTGTAGATGCAGTGGCCTCTTTCCTGGACAAAGCAGGAAAAAATGCTTTAAAATCTTCTAAAGCTTTTGAGACTGGAAAGGAAGAAAAGGTGGCTAAGCAGGAGATGGAAAGCCTCCATTCAAAGACTAAAGAAGAGACATCATGGCCACTGCTCCAGGAGAAAGCCTCCTTTATCTATGCTAAACCCCTGGATTACGTGGAGATTCATAAGGTCAACAAAGATGGAGTACTATCATTGTTACCAAAACAGAAAGAAAACTGTGACCAGGTGGAGAAGCCTCGGGCTTCTGAAACCAGTAAAGAATATGCCAAGGTGTCTGGGGTTACAGATAACAACATCCTGGTCTTAGTGCCAGAGTCACAAGTTCAGAACATGGCTTTGTTTGAGGAATCAGCCAAGAAGGCTCCATCACCTCTTGAACAGAACCAATCTGAGAAAGACCTGGCCAGCTTCGCTGGAACATCAAGCAACTGCAGGCTCCAACTGGGCAGGCTAGATTACCTGGATCCTACGTGCTTCATGCACTCCTTTCATTAACAGCTAGACTAATGGAACGATTGGTTCAAATGTGATTTTTCTTCAGGTAACACTAAAGAGTCATGAAATAATATGGTCTGCTAACAAATGCTACAGAATATGGGCAAAAGTAACACTACTTTCTCCTTTTCTTGTTCCATGTTCAACGCTCGCCTCTTTCCAACAGCTGATACCCAGAGCAAATCAGTCTTGTCTCCTGACTGTGATTTGTAGATTTGCTTTTTGCTTAAAAAAAAAAAATTATGTGTTCAACAAAATAAAAGCACACTGCTTAGTATTCTTGCAGGATGGTGCCAATAGGTGTAGCCTCTGGGATGGATTTGGCATGTGATACAAGGAAGTAAAAGTCAAAATGATTTCTCATAAGAAAATGACAGATATTTGGAAAATGCCTTGAGAACTGCCTTTGAAAACCAATTACTAAACCTTTACCCTCCTCTTTCATATCATTAGGGTGGCCCAAATATAGTACCTTTTTAAAAGAATACATTCCAGGACACCTGTCAAATTGTTTACATCCTATACCTTACTGACACATCGCCTGTACACAGATGAAATAATGCCTTCAATCATAATGCCTCTTTCTTGAGATCATTTGAATATGCTAAGCATGGATTCCCTAGCCTAAACTTTGTTTCATTCTAAGGCCCCTAGAGTATGTAGTTTTGGAAAGTAAAATTTTCTTACACAATAGGAAAATGAATTCCATGTGGTAAATCATTTCAGAAAGTTTTCCTCCTTCATTTCAGCAGGAAGGACAATTTATTATATACCCTAGTATTTTCTTAGCAAAAATAAAAATCCCAAAAGGCTAACTTTAATTTAAAAGATAATCATAGCAAGATGCTAACAGAAATGCTGCCTTACTGTACATACAAATCCTACTTTAATACAAACCCATACATTTAGCAATGTATTTTTGAACTATTTTTCTATCGCTTAGGTAAAATAAAAGACTATTTTCTATTTTCCAAGTACAGCTGTTTATGTATTCAGTGGGCACAGTACTTTCTGCTGCAAGGTTATAAAGAGTATCAAAGTACATAATAGTATTTACAGTCCCTGTTTGTGAAATGAAATGCCACGCCCATCTGAAGCCCACTGAGGAATGTGAAGTAGATGAAAAAATTAGTTTGTAATACAACAGAGTACAGCTTCTCCGGTCCTTTTTATCTCAAGAATACTTTAAACAACAATGACCAATGACTTAAGGTTTTAGACCTCTCCATAGACCTAAAGTAATTTCTGCTCTGAGTTTAGAGCTTCTATCTACCTGTGGATGAGTCTGATGAACCACCATGAAAAAAGGTGATTCCTAATACAGTTTCCACAGTGGAGATTTGGCTTCATTTTGTGTTTTTTTTTTTTTTCTTCCCCCTGAGAAATCAGGGACATAAAAGATCTCTTTGGAGTAAGATGCATTTGAAAAATCTTGGCAGAGACTGTACTCACGTCAGGAACATCCAGAAAAAAGTTTTAGAAGGCAGACATCGGTTTAGTGATAGGAAGAGCTTTAAAGGTCAGGCAGTGGTAGAGAGAATCTTCAAGTCAGTTCCACGGGCAGGCTTCCTGAGGAGGGGCCATACCTTGGATTTTCATTTCTATAGGAGCATCCAGGACTCATCTACTGCACACTGCCTTCCTGTACTTTTCATTTCACCTACTGGAAAATCTATTCTCTGTCCATTCTCTAGCTGAATATAGAAAATCTGAACTCCTCTCTGAGTTAAATACTTTACCCAACAAGCACATGTTGGGTGGAATTAGACTCAGAGGTTCCCTAATGATTGAAAGTGGACACATAACTGAGGCTTTGAGAAATACACATGCAAACACCTGAAGCTCTATTTCCAGTAATAAGCATCTTATGAACAACAGAAGCATTTGGACAAGTGATGTGATCCAAGGTCATCCAACACCCTAGATCCTCACTACTCAGTGTCTGAGGTCCAACTGTATTGATATCATGTCGGCACTGTTTGGAAATTTTGGTTGCAGCATCTCACACTTCACCTCAGACCAACAGAACCAGAACCTGTATTTTACCAAAAGCCCCTTAATAATTCATGTGCACATTGAAGTTGGAGAAACATTGATCTCAACAACCATCTCCACTAAAATGTTCTTTTCCTCTCTTGAAAAGTATGGAGCAAGTTTATTTAACTTGAAATGAGGAAACAAAAACAAAACTATTAATGGTCTGAGATTCATATGAAGCTTATATGAAGTCACATGAGAGAATGATCTGCAAAGCTTACACAACTTCCAAGAGAGTCAGAGAACATAATCCACCTTGAAAGATACTGACTGAAGAAAATTACCTTCAAAATCAATGCAAATTAAGCCTTTTCCAGCAAAGTCTATTCTCCAGGAGCTAGAGATAGATATATAGAGAGATTAGATGTAGATGTATATTTATTTATAAAATATGACTGATAAAATCGATAGTGCATTATTACTCACAGTTGTAAAATTTAAAAGCAATCTGCCTTGGGTATATAATTTTACATACATGAAAAATTTTATGATGGGCTAAAGATACATTGTATCACACAAAAATCAGTTAACATTAAATGAAGTCAAGTTCTATGATTGAGTAGTTTGAGTTTACGGTCTAATATGTTTTTTGTTGAAAGGCAGATGCTTGAATGAAAGAATGCCTATTAGGAGACAGGACACCTGGGTTCTAGTCTTGTTTTTTCTTGGAAAGACCAGTTCACCTTTCTGGATTTCAGTTTTCTAACTATATAGAACCAATACTCTCTAAGGCCTTTTGAGGAATGGAATCATCTCCTTGATTCCATGACTTACTGAATAATTTGAAATAATGCCTTGTATTTTGAGTAAGCTGTCAAAAAATTGCTCATTATAGAAATGCAGAGCAATCTTCAGTGATGTACTAATCATGGTTGACTTTTTAAATGATCATCTCCAGGTTTGCCTTTGCATATTGCACATGTACCTATATAGACATATAATATAGTAAATTGCACATGGATATAGCATAAGTTTTCATCTAAGATCATGTGCAAATATGTGTGCAGAGAGAACATAGAAAAGAGACACAGTGAGACACTAATATTTTAGAAAACATATTTTTTACTGCATCAAGCCATGCTCATTTCTGGATGAATCCAACAGCCTCAAATCTCTTTTCTTATATTTGGCTGTTGAGTATTTTTCCCTATCAGCACAGTTAATGAATAACCATTTCACAAGTTGTTTAAAGACCCTTGTGCTCTGAGTTATAGTTATAGTTGTATAAACAATTATCTAAAAAATTTAAGTTATGAATATATGATTTGTGGGAGTTTAGAACACAAATGGCAAGATGTTCTTTGATAAGTTTAATAAATATAAGGAACTTTAATATGAGCACAAATTACTGCCAGCTGTGACATTGATTTTTAGTAGATGATATATTCTCCTAAGTGCCTGAGACCTATTCTGGTAGTCAGTTATAAGTTAATGACTCACTGTAGCCTGGTTTTGTGGGACCCAATCAATCTCTTATTGTTTGTATAGTATCAAAGCTGAAAGATTCCTTGTCTGAGATGACGCAACAGATTGGTGAATCCTGAGCTAATGAGCAACCAGAGGACCCAGACTCAAGGGGAAATTTGTCCTGGAGGGACATTTAGCTCACCCGCTCTCTCTCTTCTTCCTTCCTTCCTTCCTTCCTTCCTTCCTTCCTTCCTTCCTTTTCCTTTCTTTTTCAGCTTTCCTCTGCTACCTATCATTTTCAAAAAGACTTGGAATGCCTTTAGCAACTTCCCTGTCCTTATAATAAGCAAGAAAGAAACAGATCTTATATGTTTTACAAAGTGCCTTTCTTTATGTTTTTTTAAAGGTTTCATTTTGAAAGAAATGTTTAATTGGAAAGTAAAATATATCTTACATGGATTTCTTTTAAATAAATGAAGATGTTTAAAAAAAGAAAAGCCAGAAAGGGAATGACTAAATGATCTAAAGACTGACCAGCAAAATGTTCACAGATTTTTGGATGTTCTTTAATTGAATCATCACAGAACTGAATCATCACAGACACTGAATCGTGTCAATTAATTTGCCTGAGTTTGAGTATGATTTGAAGATAAGCATGCCACCCTGTGATTCAAGGCTTCCCATTCTGAATGATATTGATTCATTCTTGAATGTCATTGAACTGCATGCCATGTCCTGAGGAGGACAATGTGTACATTTTGAAATTCTGCACACACATGGAAAAGTAAGGATGAACTTGAATTTATATTCCCAAACTTGCCATTGCTGAAAGCCTCACTGTACTTCATTGAACAGGTTTCCTCTTCTGCCTTTTTGTCTCAAGCACAATATTGTTGCTGCTAGGATAGTCATGGAACCCTACATGTCCAGCTTCAGGTCACATCACTGCCACTAAACAGGCTGAATGACCTTGATAAGTTCTTTTAATTCTGGCCACGGGTTCCCTCTCTTGTTAAATCAGTAGGTCAGCCAACAAATGTTTCTAAGATTTCTTCCAGATCTGTCTTTAATACTCATATTTAAATAAAATCTGAGATGGTAGGTCAAAGCCCAGGTGCCATTCAGAAATCACTGCTGACATGCCCTTGAACTAGGCAGTGAGTACCCAGAACTGTATCTGCAAAAACACTTAACAGAAGAACTGAGATCCTTTCCTCCACGTCAGGTAGACTCAGTATTCTTGCTTCTCTGCTTCCTTCTTAGCTCTGCATCCTCACAGCCTTTAACCGTCCCTCTTCCCCGGGTCTGTTATTTTTTTCCTAAAGGTTAATCATGTACAGTAACAACCTTAGGTCTACAAGAAACAAAATTACCCATAAACAATGACTTCAGCTCTGCATAAAATAGACAAATGTTAAATCTCTGAACAGAAGAACAGAAATAAGCCCAAATTGAGGGTCACAAGTAATATTCCATTTAGATACTTTCACATTTAAATATTCAAACTCATATTCATTATTTAATAAATCTGAGCCATCTTGAGGAGTAGGTATTGACTGTATTAAAGGGAAACTTGAAAATATATACTGTTTGCTTCAGAGCTTATGATGTAACCAGAAATCCTGCTTATAAGTACAATTCTTTCCTATTATTACTAGATATATCATCTGTGAATCACACAGGAACTTCCAAAGTGTAGGGCATATCAGGACTCCACAAAATACCGAGTAGCCAAAGCGCATTGAAAATGATAAATCTATAAGCAATTGTGAGTTAATTACTGAGAGGTACACCTAACTCACAACGCCATAGGTGAGCAGCTGTGCTGTTCACAGCAGGTCCTTCAATTTCCATTTATAAAGCACCCGTCTATATAGTATGGTCAATGAGTACTGGCACTCACAGATAATGCAGTCTTAAGTTTTTCTCTTCAAGTCTTGGGGAAGGGGTCTTATCGCGTTCTCTAAACTGGAAAAACTGTATGAGAAAAATGCCGCTAAAAATAATTTGTTTTACCAAATTCATGAGAAAAAGATTTCAAATTTTTAAAGCTACCTCCCCTCAACATTCTAACGACCTTCCTTCAAAGCTGCTTATAACTTAGAAATGAAAGGTCACCACTTACGTTTTGACTGTTTGAGGTGGCATATTTGATGTGCTTCTCATGTGATAACCCTAACTTTAAAGTAACTGTTATTTTACACTGTGTTGCTTTCTGTGGTTCAAAACCATTACATGCCATATTGAAATATTTAATCTTCATGTAAAATTTATCATGTAATACAAATGAAAATCATTATTTAATGACTTATGATCTAACCATATGTAATTTCAATATAATTATGTCTATGTCTGTAAAACAAAACTAAAAACTATGTAATCATATATGTAATCATATATTTCTGTTGAAACTGTGAATGTACTAATTTTTTCGTTAATTTTTGTCTACAAGTGGCATTGTATACCATGGTATAGCCAACCTGGGGTGTTAGTTTGTTTGAAGTACAATCCACCAATTATTAGACTATCAACCCCTTGGCTTTGCTTCATGTGATTGCCGAGTTTTCTTCAGTGTTATTTACACCATGGGCCTTGATTTTGTGCTTTATCATTGATTTTAAAAAATCTAAGAGTCTCATGTAGAAACCAAAGCAATCTAGATGCAACCCATTCAATGATCGTGTCTTCTGTAAAGCCATATTGGAGTGAAGACGCCGCTGTAGCATAAGGTTTCATATTTCCAAAGCTGCCACTACCTCTCTTCCTCTTTCCCTAGAAAATGTCAGGCAAAATGAAACCTTAAGTGGGAAATTAGAAGTGATTGTTACAGTAAGTTGCTGTTGTTTTTTTACCCAAGAAGACACCTTCTAATTCACTACTTTGCAAATTTATGCTAGGTTTTCTGAATAACCATTCTTATGTTTTGATGTTATGGAAATTGGCTGATGAGTAAAGTGCAGAAAGACTACACAGAAAGTCATCAGATAAAAACAAAGTGAAAACCATAGAGTGCAGATATTTTTCCTACTTTTAAGTTACATCAAGGTGTTTGGCCAAAGCCATTACAATCTATTTCATTATATTAAAAAATTCCCAGCTCAGTGCCTGGCTGAAAAGTGTTCATTTTCCTTGTTTACCCATCTTCTATCTTTTTCTAATTTGAAATACAAATGTATAGAATTACATGTATATAGCTGAGCAATTTTCTTAAATAATTTTTCTGCTAAAAGATCTATAATTGTGAATTTAAATTTTAATTTCTCCAAATGTCCAAGAAATAATATTCTCCTTATTTTATTTTAGTCATCAAATATATTATGGTATGGGAAAAGTCAGCCATTTTTCAGAAATAATCTTGTTACTGTTTTAAAGACTCATTTCTATGTGTCATTGTTTTGTGATGTCTACTTTTTTCTTTTTTAGCCTTAATGATTATAGAATGATAGTCATCTGATTTGTCTCTTGAACTTTTTATTCTGTAAATCTTGGGTTACTACACATTGTGTTTCCTGTTTTTCATGGATTTATTCATGTATCTCCATCTGTTTTGTGGGGACAACATGGACAGTTAAATCTTTGTCAATGATATGAAGATTATGCTAACTTCTCTCACATCATTCTTACTGCATGCCAAAAACAATGCTTGCCAAACAGAATCAGACATCTCAGAATAATATGGTCATTATGTTTCTATTTGTGTCATTATTGAAAACACCCAGCTCAGTGCCTGGCTCAATAAATGTTTATTTCCCTTGCCTATCCTCCAATTTTTTTATTTGAAATGGGAATGGGCAGATATGTGTGTGACTAAAGCAATTTTCTTGACGATTTAATAATGAATTATCTATAATCAAGAAATTGTTCATGAACCAAACAGATCTTCACATTTGTACTCAACCTGACAAGTGATTACAAAGCAAAATTTCTCTCCTTTAGCTCATCTGTGTCATATAAATTGATTAAAAATAAAGTGGGATGGAATTGGATTAATGGGAATCAAATAAGAGAAGCTCATTTAAATATTGTGAAATAAAAACGGGCCAACCCGTCAAAAACTAAATAGAATTTCTTTGGCCAGTGTGATCCATTATTATTATTAACATCTTTTCTGACAAAATCCATGAGACTGAGCATAAATGAATAATCTTTAGCTTTTAAGGAATCTAGATCTGGAATTACTCACAGTTCATGCTGTGTTACCAAATTGTGAAATGGTGGGGGTGCTTTAAAACCTCTCTGCTCTTCTTAATTCTCTACTGCAGTGTCTTATTGAAGGATAAAATTTTTCTTTCTCATGATGAGTATCAGCCTCTAAAACTTAGCTTCAAGCAAAAAAAAAAAATCATTGGCTTTTCTGGAATCATCTGCCTTTGTAGTTCTGGAGTGTCAGTCACCAACCACAGTGCCATATGACTATTGGTGATCTGGGGGTTTATAACTGACAGTTTTCCAAAATGTTGCATGTGTTTTTCTGAGAGAAAACAGGAATTCGACATTACCACATCTTGCCAGAATCCAATAAAAACGTGAACCCAGTTAGGACTCCTACAACTTACGAACTAAATGTTCTACATTCTAAATGATACAATCTCCTTCTTTGAGGAAAAAAGATGGGAGTGGAGGAGAAATAAGAAATAGGGCTATTGAAAAGCCTCCCGAAATGGACTCTCCTGAATATGGACAAAAAGAAAAGCTCCTCCTGGGTTTAATAACCTTTCCAAATTGTGCGGTGGAATTCTGACCAATTTTTGATGTTGTAAAAGGCATTCAACTTTGGAGTTCTTGACATCTAAAATCGGATTTTAAAAAATATTATTTTTTTATTTTAAGTGTATGAGTGTATTGCCTGCTTGTAAGCGCATCCCTGTCATGCTTACCCGCAGAGGTCTGAAGAGGGCGGTAGAACCTCTGGAACTGGAGTTATGAACAGTTGTTAGCCACCATGTGGGTGCTGGAAATCCAACCAGGTCTTCTGCAAGAGCAACGGTGCTCTTAACTGCTGAGTCATCTCTCCAGACTGTAAAATTGGAATTCTCATACCAATAGCCTCTTCTACCCACACACCACACTCCACAACTCCTGCTGCCCATGCAAATGTTAACCATTCTTCTCTAGTCATGACCAGGTTCACATTAAAACCTGTACTTAAAAACTGACTTGAAGCATTTGAATGCTACCAAATAATTTTTTTTAAGTCTAGAAGATAACAGTCAAATAAAATATCACTTGAATGTCGGTTTTTGAACACTGGTGGAAGAAAAAGGAGCTGGGTAACTTATATAAAAGTATTTATAAATGTGTTTGAAAGAAGTTTGAAATGCCTCAGGAACATTTTAGGGTGGTTTCTGCTTCTTATAAAAATTAGAAGGTAATATTAAATGTTATGTCTAACAGTTTCATTTTATGTGTTCCATACTGATATTGCTGCTGAATTATGTGATTTTATGATACATTTCCTATGCCTTTTTCAGAGCAAATGCTTTGCAATGGTAACAACATTTACTTTAAATTTTAATAAATTGTTTCTTGAGTGATGTTTTCTCTGATACACACATGCACACACACACACACACACACACACACACACACACACAAACACATATATACCATTATGTGAAAATTGAACTTAAATTTTTTCTTTGCTTTAACAAATCTTTTTAGAACTTGTTTGTTTGTTTGTTTTTGCTTTTTGGTTTTTTAGAGGTTTGTTTCGTTATTGCAAGAAATGGGAAAATGGCATATTTTAAGTCTCTCTGGAAATAAAATATTGAGGCCAAAACATTTTATCTTAGGATACTCATCCATGGCATGTTTTTCAGAAATGAAGTTTTGTGCTAATCCTTCAGCACCTTCTCTATTTTTATTTTCCTACTAATTCTAAATCAAAACTGAGTCTTGTTTCCAACTCAGCTGAGCTCCACATCTCTTTCCATGGTCCTCACGTCCCTTGCGTTTATTCATTTGTCAAACTCATCTTGAAAATGCAAATGTGATTGGAAGCATCCAGAAGTTTCTTGGATCTTCTCCTGGGAACAACTAAGAATAATCAAAAGGAGAGTTTCCAAACCTGGGATGCAATTAGATTTTGAAACTGCAAAATCTTAGTGCCAAGAGCATTTTCTTGTGTTAAGAGTCTTCCAACCTGGAATTACCCTACACATTCATGCAAAACTCCACTATGATTTAGTCCTCCTTTTATTAATAAAATTTCAGAAATGCTTGAAATTTTCATAGAAAAAGAAGAAAATACCTTTTATGAACAACAAATTTCATTAATATCAAAAGTTTCCTTCATGTATTCTATACCTTTTTTTGACAAATGAAACATCATGGACACTATAACATATGCTCCTCAAAAACTACAGTCTCTGCCCTGCTTTCCAATGGCAGTTACCATCCTGGAGTTGTATTTATTTCCTGGCTTTTGAAAAATGCATTTTCCTCATATCCACATATCAGTAAATAGCACATATAATTATTCAAACTATATTAAATTTAATTTTCTTAATTTTTTTTGGATTTTTTTTACATTTATGAGATTAATCTTGCTGCTTGAGATAGAATTTTGAGATAATTATAGATAAATTAAGAAATGATAGTATATATCATTGTGCACTTTTATTCTTTCCTTTATCATTGGGATTTTAAAATGCAAGTAGCTTCCATTTATTGATTCTGTCTGCTGTACACAACTGTGTGCATATATGTATATGTGTATATTTACCTATATATGTAGGGATATATATTTATAGGTAAATGTATGTAAATTTACATGTATATCACTATGGAGCTAAGTTCTTTCTATTTTAAATGACTCTTTGATGGGTATTCTTTTGCCATTCTCATTTGGAAGAGTTTCTCCATGATATAAATGTGGAGGTAGATTACAAGGTGATATAAAAAGCATACCTTAGCATTCCCCAAATGCACTCATACTGTCCATGTAGGACGTTTCATTTTTCCCATCTTTATAGTTACCTAGTGGTGTCAGATGTTTCCATTTTTGACAATTTGATGACTACAAAATGAAATATTGTTATTATTTGAATATAACATATATATTATTTGAATATAACACATAACTCATATAATTCATTCATTGCCTGCTTATTTTATATGTCACCTTTTCCATGTCCAGAGTTCTGACAGATTTAATTTGTGTATTTTTTAATTCATCTTATACTTGTCCTGGTGCTCTATTATGATTATTCTGTCTTATGCAAAGTCTGACTATTCAGTAAATTGATTCCCACACCACCATACCCTTCCTGGAAATATTCTGGTTATTCATGGTTTTTCACCATATAAATTTTGAGATGAATGGATCACATTTCCTAAAATTTTGTCCTGGAACTAGGCTATTGTATATTATACTTGTGTATAATTCCAAGAGAAGCTACAAGTTTACAGCATTGTACCCTCCTAATTATGAACATGATTTATTGTTTCATTTATATTAGTCTTCAAAGTATTTATACATGTTATATGGAACTCATTCCTAGGCACCATATAAGTTCTGTTGCTATTGTAACTGACTTTTTAAAAAACGTATCCCCTTCTAAGCAGTGGTTGATGCTAGGTAAAACATCCGATTTTTTAAAACATATTTGTATTGAACGTTACTAGACTATTAGTTCCTATAATTATAGATATTCTTGGATCTTCTATTTTTACAATTGTATCCTCAGAAAATAACAAACTTCATTTCTTCTTTTCCAGCACTGTGCCTCTTATTTCTCTTCCTTAATCTAATAGCATAGTGTTTCCAGTATAGCAGTGAATACAAGTAAAGGGCCTTCTTCCTTGCTCCTGACTTTAAAAAGGAGTGTGGTTAAAAGTTTGCCATTAGGTATACTGCATTGTGTAGTTGTTTACACATACCCTTAGTTGTAGTAATGAAATCCTATCTACTTCTACTTTGATAATTTATATAACCATGTGGTTCTCTCCAGAAAATAATGTATAAATTACTGTAGAAAATTTGTTCAGAGATTATATTTTAGGGCTGAATTACCAGTACATTCTTGAGAAAACTCCACTTGTTCATTATGTATTTCTGCAAATTTTGTTATTTATAATTTGCTAAAAATATTAGTGTTCTTGCGTTTATGAGATTCATTTGTTTTGCTGCTTAGAATTTTCTGTGATGATTATAGATAAATTAAAGTTATGATTATAGAGATCTCTCCTTATAATTCTAAAAAATTTGCTTTATATATTTTTAAGCTATATTGTTAGGTATATATAGATTTAAATATTCAATCCTCCTGACGAGTTTAGGCTTTTCATTGTTTATTTTGATCCCTTTATCTCTAATGGTTCTCTCTGCTGTAAACCTTTTTTTTTTCAGACACTAACATTGTTACTCTCTTTGGGGTGGTGAATCTCTTTCCATTATTTTCAGTTGTTCTATCACCATGTTTTAGGTGTCTTTTTTTTTTTTTTTTGACTGACAAAACTTTTGTTGAGTTTTTGTGCAATACATCTTAATCAAATTTAGACCCTCCCCTCTACCAGATTTTCGGTATTCTGACATATATGTTAAGTCCTATCCAGTCAAGCATTTGTATCCAGATGTCCCTAGGCACAAATTCATCCACTGGAGCCTATCTAGAGTAACTCCCTTAAAGATCTACTCTCCCTCGCCCATAGTACAATAGTCTTTTATCAATAGTTCCTTAGCTAAGGTTGCGTCCTGCTACCCATTTTCCCTGAAGTTTTAGAGAATAAAATACTATAGAGTCTGTGTCTCTGGATAAGACTCCTATACTAAATCTCACTCACCCATGGCTCAGGGAATATTATGGAAGAGGGAGTGGAAAGAGCTTAAGAGCCAGAGTTGGTTTATGAACATAGGTGTATCTTATAAGTGGATATACCTAGATTTTGTTTTCTTCTTTCAATTAAGATTATTTTTCCTTTAGGTGATTAGAAAGTTTTCTTTTCCGCATTCGATGAATTTTTCCTCTATTATTTCTTTTACATACTGAATTTTTTGTTTTTTGAAAATTTCATACATAGCACTGTATTCACCTCCACCCCACCCTATCCCCACTCCAACTCATTCTATGTTCCACTCAATTTCCTCTCAACTTCATGACCTCTTCTTTGATTAATATTGTTTCATACACATACATAGATACATACAGATAGACAGGCAGATAGGTAAAATGTACTCAGTCCATTTAGTGGTGCTCAAGTGCACACGTGTTTATGGCTGACCTCTAGGAACTGGAAAACCCAGCAAGAGCTTGATCCTAGAGTAAACTGATTCTCCCTTCCTGAGCAGCCTGTGGCTCTTCAACTAGAGGTGGAATTTCCCCTCCACACTAGCATGTCAACTTGTGGTGTCATTATGCAGGTCTTATTTATACAAAAATGTTGTTGAGATCTCATGGGCGCAACTTCTCTGTTATGTCTAGAATATACTGTCTATTAGCAGGTGTCCTGTTCCTCTGGCCCTTCAAATATTTCCACCTCACCCCCTCCACTCTTCCTGAGCCTTAGGTGTATGGTTTGCCTTGTATATGTTTCAGCTGTGACAAGGTACCCCATATTAGCTTATCGTCTGTCTTTTGACAAGTTGTGGAACTTCATAATAGTCTGTCTGTTGCAAAAAAAAAAAAAGAAGCTTCTTTGATGAGTGATGAGAGTTATATTTATCTATGAACATAAGGATAATTATTTAGAATATAATAAGAAGTTACATTGGTTTAGGAAAGTGACAATAATAGGTTTTCCTCTAGGGTCTATGACCTCTCAAGCCATGGGCATTTGGCTATATTTACAGTATCAGATATGGCTTCCCTCCTAGTAACTGAGTTTTAAGTCCAGTTAGACTGACAAAAGTGTCAATTCTATAATAGTCATTATAGGAACCTAGTAATTAAAGATCCTTGTCAGATAATTCATTGTAACTGAGGGCCTCAGGTTTAGAGAAAATTATTCCCCTATATAGGAAAAACAGCAGCCATACTGAAACAAGTTCTAAGGAATTTCATCCTACTGTGATTGGAAGGAAGAAAAAATTCTGCCTTGGTTGGTAAGTTAAAGAAAATGAACAACTAGAAAATTATAACTGCTTGGCTGGAGATATGGCTCAGCAGTTAAGAATACTGGTTGTTCTTGCAGAAGACCCAGGTTCAAGCCCCAGTACCCACATGGCAGCTAACAACTGTCCATAACTCCAGTCCTAGGGGATCTGACAGCCTATTGTGTCCTCCACAGGCATTGCACTACGCAGGCACCCTTATCTACACACAGGCAATACACACGTATACAAAAAAAATAAAAATAATAAATAATATTTTTTTAAAAAAAGAAAAATATAACTGCTAAGAAAAAGACTTGTTCTCAGAAAGGTTTCTGCTGTATAGTCTACCCAAAAAAAGAAAGAGAAACAGAAAGAATGAATGAAGGAAGGGAGGGAGGGAGGGAGGGAGGGAAGGAAGGAAGGAAGGAAGGA
>NW_008329320.1:628677-645918 GCF_000622305.1 Nannospalax galili
AGAAGGAGGGAAAGCAGCTGTAAGATCTTCCTTCTAAGTACAAATCTTCCTCAAAAAAATTATGTGTTAGACATTCTACCACACCCATTACTGAATAACACTTAATGATTTCTCCCATATAAGAACCTACATATGAAAGCAAAAAGGGGAACTATTTGTGAGGAGGAAGGGAACCAGCAGGAGTAAGGTAGAGGGACAGGGGAAGATAGTAGATAACCAAATATGAGAAAAGTACAACGTTATATATGTAAGGCTCTTTATTTTGTGTACTAACTAAAAAATTAATAAAGATACAACTTTTTAAATGAGCATTGTGTGTAAGGTACTATGCTAGGTTAAGTGAACAACATGAGTGTGCTCTGAAGCCTCCTTGGCATTAGAGTCTAGTAGGAAAACAAGTAATTCGTGTGTCTTAGGTCTGAAGAATGTAGTTGTGTTGTTGTTGTTATTTATTTTGTTTTATTTTTTGAGAAAGGGTCTCATTATGTAGCCCTGGCTGGCCTGGAACTCACTATATAGACCAGGCTGGCCTCAAACTCAAAGAGATCTGCCTGCCTCTGCCTCCAGAGTGGTTAAGGGTGTGCACCACCACACCTGAATGGCTTTTTTAAAAGGAGCAAGTCCAATAACTCTGATAGGGTGCATCTAAAAGTCTTGACTTTGTGCCTTTTCAAGAAAATCGCTACTGCATGAAACTCTAACGGAACTTAACTGAACCACATCCCTGCTTATTCTTTCTTAAGCATTGTGTTCTCAGTCTGATCACCCTGCATACATCATTCTTTATGGTCTATTACCTGTGAGGTTTTGTGTGAATATTAGTTTACCTAAACCTTTCAAAAATCGTTTTTGTTCCATTTCATAACTCCTAAATGAGCTGGAAATATAAAGGGTTGCTCTGGGAATGCTGGCACTTAGGCTTGGTAACTCTTACAGGATCTTAATCTGTTATTGGGAAAAGGCCTGGGCTGCAAAAGAGAGAGCTTTTATGCTCAGAACTTAACTGATGAACAGCTGGCAAATGTGCATGCAAATCTTTCCCTGTTGTTACTAATGAATGGTGTTTGCCCAGTTATTTCTTTATCAAGGAGAAATCCTCAATTTTCTCAACCTGATAAAATACATTCTGTCCTTTTGAAAGTTATTCATTCTCTTAGAAATGACTTCAAGTAAAGATAAAACATTAATGTTCCTTCCCCCGTTTGCTATGTTGTGTAGCCTGAGTACTTCCTGCTCTCTGATCTTGATGTAAAATTGGCAAAAGTATGTCTCATCTGCTCAAAGAAGAGAGAGAAGAGTGTGATTCATAACAGGTGTCTCCTAAAGTTCCTTATAACTCAGGCGTAACATCTGTTTAACTGGTGTTCTATAATGAACCTTGAGTAAGATTTGGATTGATATTCCAAATAGCTCTTGGGATGAGGGAGAAGATCTTCTAGATGGAATCTAAGTTTCATCCTCATCCTGGTCTTCAGATTCAGTGGATATTATTTAATTCTATACAGTCAAAAGGACAAATAGCTTAGTTTGGGAAACTTTAAATTGCTGTTGTCTTACTGAGATACATTCAAAATGTCCATATTTTTTAATATTTTTAATATTTTTTATTTATTATTTTTATTTTATGTACGTAAGTGTATTGCCTACATGTATGTAAGTTCACCCATGTCATACAATGCCCACAGAGGTCAGGAGAGGTCATTGGATTCCCCTTGAACTGGAGCTACAACCAGTTGTTAGCTGCCACCTGTGTGCTGGGAACTGAACCCTGGGCCTCTGCAAGAGCAGTCAGTAGTCTTAATCACTGAACTATCTCTCTAGCCCCAAAATGTCCATAGTTTTTATCTAGGACTCCTTCTTCAAATAATTTATTCAAAGGAAAAAAATGAATCACTAAGTAATTAAATACAAGTAATTCTGTCTCTAAAGATGACAGAGAAAATCTAGCTATCAACAAAAACTTATTAAATAGGATATGTAGAGTCTTCTAATCCCAATTTCAATATGAAGAAGTTTGGAAGTCACCACTCTCATCCATGCAACAAAAAGAGCCTAGACAAATTAAAATTACTTTCCTTGAACCCATCAGGGAGTAAAGGTGGGAAATGAGTTGTCATCCTATAATCTAGAGAGGTTTCCTAAGAATCCTAAGCATTTCGACCAAGATCTGCTTATACTTTAATCCTGTAATAAAGTTATGATACCAGAAAAATAACTATGACAATCACAGTCCAGAGACAAATACCTGTTAAAAGACTAAAATCTAATCATAAGATTAGGTCAACAGTATAACTGTAGTATTTTACAGTTAAAAGAGTTGCCAGGCTGAAGAGATGGCTCAATGGGTAAAGGTGCTTGCCACCAAGCCTGATGACCTGAATTTGATCCACTGGAGGAAGAAAAAAAATTGGCTCCTAAAAATTGTTCTCTGACCTCCATATGCATGCCATGGCACACATGTGTGTGCATATGGGGGGCGGGGAGAGAGAGAAAGAGAGAGAGAGAGAGAGAGAGAGAGAGAGAGAGAGAAATAATAAATGTCTTCTTAAAAAAGACCTAACCCCAAATTCCAATTAAAGAATTCTTAGGGAAAGCCAGTTACAAAAGGTGATAAAAGTAAAGACCCTATTCAGCACTTGGGAGGCTAGACAAAAAGATAATAAATTAAAAGACATATTAGTAATCCTGTCTCAAAGACAAGTCAAAAAATGCACTAGAGAAATTCTAATACTCTAGTACTTAAGCTACAGAAAACACTAAATAAAGCCCCACTTCTAATTAGGTTAATATAAAACCTTATGCTGAATGTCTATTTGCCTCAGATCCTGTTACACATCATGTCCAACATTTGTCAAAAAATTACAGAGCATGTTAAAGAGTTAGGGAAACAAACACTGAAGAGCCAAAATAAACATAAGAACAAAACTCAGATATTATATAACTATTATAATTAGTAGACTATTTTAACTCACTATGTTAATATGTAAAGGGCACTAACAAAGATGCACATGTAATATCATACAAGTGCTATAGTTAGAGAAAGAAACTCTAAAAGGAATCAAAAACACTAAAACAGAAATGAAGAATACCTTCAATGGACTCTTTGGAAGACTGCATTCATCTGAGGAAGGCATCAGTGGGTTTAAGCCCATGTCAACAAAAATTTCCCAAACTGAAATGTAAATAGGAAAAAAAAAAAGGAGGGAAAAACAAACACAACCAAAGAAACATGGAGTGATTTCAAAAGGTGTAATATGGTGTAATTAAAATATCAGCAGGAGAAGAAAGAGCAGAAAAGAGGTATCTTAAATAATAGTGACTGCGATAGTCTGAATATTTGTGTCTCCCTGACCTTGATGTATTGTAATCCTAATCCTCAAAGCAACAGTTTGTGGAGCTGGAGCTTTGAAGAAATGATTACATCATGAGACTGGAGCTCTCCTGAGATTCGTGACCTTAGGAAAGGCCCTTCTTCCATGTAATGGTACATGTGAGGAACATGGCCTCAACAGGCACAAAAATCTGTTGACACTATCTCTTGGATTCTCCAGGAATGTGAGCAATATATTTCTGATTTATAAATTGCTTGGTCTTTATCCTATCAGCCTGTATGGGTTAAGACAGTGGCAAAAATCTTTCTAAAGTTAAAGAAAATATATAATAGGATATTATAAAAGAATCTGAAAAAAGACTCAAATCTTTCTTTTGTATGTTACATTAATAGGTCATAGGTATTTTACTAAGTAGCATATACAATTATTAAAACTTGCTGTATGCCCTAAAATATCTACCTTGGATAAAGGCCCATAGGTTGCTGAGAATATGTATTCTGCATCTTTTGGGTGGGATGTTCTGTAGATAGATGTTAAATCCACTTGATCTACAGTTTCATTTTATTCTGATGTGTTTTCTTCTGGGTGACATATCATCTATTGGTAAGATTGGGGTGTTAAAGTCACCCACTACTATAAATATATTAATTATATTTATTTAAACTGTCTGACAATGACAATATCTATGTATGTTTATAACTAGTAGCATTTGTTCTATAAACTGGGAGTGCTGAAAATTTGTCATATATGTTTATATCTTTTTGACAGATTTACTCCTTTTTCCGTACAAAGTGACCTTCTTTATAATTCTGACTAATTTGGGTTTAAGGTCTGCTTTGTCAGGTATGAGCATAGATGCTCCTGTTTGCTTTCAGTTGAATTTACCTAGATAATCATTTCACTTTTAGGCTTTTTTATAATCATTTCTATTTCATTTTACTTTTAGGCTTTTTTTTTGACACCAAGGTATATTTCTGACAGGAGGCAAACAGTTTAAAATAAATAAATAAATCCAATCCACCAATTTTTTATCTTATTTTATTTTATTTCAAAGAAAGGCAATCTTTAACACATTTTTCCAGAAATAACTTGAAATAGGTTACATAAAAATATATATACAATGAAGTTTAAGGGGGGATATGGGGATAAGAAATCAAAGACCAAAGGATTTGCCAACATGGGGCAACTTTGGTGGAATAATGAAGGTTTCCATTAGCTGTTTTTTTTTGGGGGGGGGGGTTTCTTTTTGGGTTTTTTTTTTTTTTGGAAAATCATAATGAGTTTATTGGGCTTGCTAACAGAGCATAGGGTGGGGGTTTATTTACAGAAGAGTGTGTGCTCCCCCGACCCATTTACAGCTGTACTGAAAAGTCCACACTCAGATATAGATCCTGTGACTTTCCAACAGCCACACAAAATGGTAAGAGAGGTGCCTCAGGTGTTCTCGGCTTATATATCCTTAGGCCCTTCCCCTCATGCAGCTAAAGCTGACTGATTGGGTGGGAGGGGCAACTCACTTCCCATAGACTCCTTGACAAGCTTGGGAAGGAGGTGTGACTATATCTTGCTGGCATAGTGGTCGGAAGACACCTTTTGACTATTTTTACTGAATTTTTTTGTGCATTTCATGATACATCTTAATCATATTTAATCCCCCTCCCCTATCTGCATCTCCCATAGCCCCCACTGAATTTCATGCATTCTGTCATACATGTTAAGGCCAATGAAGTCATGTTTATTTATAAATCTGTGTAGATAATACACACACACACGTGTGTGTGTGTGTGTGTGTGTGTGCATGTGTGTGTGTGTGTGTAGTGGTGCTCATATGTATATGTGTTTAAGGATGACCACTTAGGATTGGGTAGCCTGTCAGGGACCTCATCCCTGGAGAAAACTGGTGTCTGTAATCTTTGAATTGGAAAATTAAAATCATTAATGGTCAGATTTAGAATTGAAAGATAGGTACTAATTCCTGTCATTTCTTTATACTTTTGTGATGTTTGACTCCTTCCTAATCCTTATTTATTTACCTTCACTTATAAGATTCATTCTCCCTCTGTTCTTATGGTTCTGAGAGCCTTTGAGAACTGCAAATAGATGTGGCCAGGGAAGAAACTCACGTGGCATATTACAGTTAAAACACTAAGCACACCCAACAAGGAAAGAATATGGAAAACTACAAGAAAGAGCTCCAAGCCACATATAAAACCCGTGTTTGGGATCCTCATGATTCTCAAAGTCTCCGTTACCTAGATGAGCATCTCTCTCAAGATCTGGGGAATTATCTTTTGCTATTTTGTTAAATATGCTTTTGTTTCTTTAGCATGTACCCATCTCCTCTTCTTTTCTTTCCATGACTCATAAATTTGGCATTTTAATGGTCTCCCATAAGTCTTGCCTCCTCTGTTTGTACTTTCTTCATTTTATTTTTATTGTCTGAATATTGCATCTGTCTATTTTGTCTATCAGTGAAATTTCAACTGAGTTTTTATTTGAATTACTGATCTTTCTAAATCGAAAATTTCAATTTGATTTTTTAAATATTTTTATAGAAGAAGCATTTCATTACAGCTTTAACATACTCAATAACAGTTTCCAGAGCAAAAATACATCTCATTCAAAAGTGGTTATAAAATTTTTAGGCTTGCTATTGAACCTAATAACCACATACTTAGAAGAAACATTTCATTACAACAGCATTGACATATTCAATAACAATTTCCAGAGCTAAGATGCATGTCTTTCAAAACTAGCTGTAAAAATTTAGGTTTACAGTTGAATTAATACAGTTATACAATATTGTACTCAGAATAAATCCTATGACATAAAATTAAATGAGGTTTTAACCCTTAAAAAAGATCTCCATTTCATTATTAAAATACACAGTTTCATACAGAAAACTTCATTTTTAATGCAATTAACCCTAAGATGTTTGCACATGCATTTCTAATGTCTACATATCTGATTATTACTAGTCACAGTCGGTTACTTTCTGAGCTCCTTGGCATCTGAGCATGGATATAAAGTCATCAGGTAGATTTCAATGCCAATGTTTTTCATATCAACTAATTATTAAGGAGCAAATTTTTATGCTTTGAAGAATTATTTTTTAATTTTTTTAAAAGTTAATAACCACATGATTAGAAGAAGCATTTCATTACAGCTTTAACATGTTCAGTAACACACTCCAGAGCAAGGATACATCTCTTTCAAAAGTGGCTATAAATTTTTAGGTTCACAGTTGAATTAATACAGTTGTACAGTATCAAAGGTTAAAAAACTCCAATTATACCTTTTAATTAACATCTTTATTTCATTTAAAATATGCTGTTTCCTACATTTTTAATGCTACTAACACTTAGATGTTTGTACATGTGTCTTTAACCTCTATGTATCTGATGATTACTAGTCATAGTCAGATACACTCGGATCCTTAGTACATGAGTATGGATATAAAGTCATCAGGTAGATTTCATTACTAATGTTTATCACCTCTACTATTTCACATGAAGTAAATTTATATGCTTCCTCCTCAAATATCTCTTTATTTTAATTTGTTGATTTTTCTGTGTGTATATCATACAGAACATCCCACATAGTCTTATTCATCTATATACCCACTTCCCAAATGGCACCCTCCCATAGCGTCCCCCCCACATACTGGAGCCCACATACTCTGTCATTCTCTTACTATCCTCTATGTTGACACCCCCAGCCATTCTCCAGTGCTTGTCCATCTGCTGAATCTAGTCAGTCTGTCTAGAGATCCTTGTTTTAGGAAGATCAGCTCTTCCTCATCTAGCAGCAATCAGTTGTTAATATTCCTTTAGATAAGATTGGGATCTGCTGTTCATATTCCATGTTCTGTGCTGGGTTACTGTCTGGGAGTCTCTTGCACCACCTTGGCCAAGAACTCAAAGGAAGCTATACCTGTCTGGCATTGTTTCTTGTTATGTAGCCTTTAGCTATACATATGGACTCTTAAAAGTATATTGACCTCATTAATCTTTGGTTATACTTTCCTTTTGGGTGTTTAAGACCATACAGTTGGCCCAGATAAAACAATTTATTTTTACTCTTATGGTTGTTTGAGGACTTGTACCTCAGGGGTCACATGGGCTTGGGATGAGCCCCTGGCTCCTTTCTTTTACCAGTTCCACCTATGTGAAGATAAGTCAAAGGTCCTGCTCAATCATGGCTGCCTTCACTTGGAAGAATGCAGGAAATGTTTCCTCTGTGTTGACCTTCCTCTTTGTAGACTGGACACTGTCAGGTCCATCTGGTGGGGTCTCCACAGCCTCCTTGATCAAGAGGACAGGTGACTCACCACAGTTACAGGACATTTTGAGAGATGCTCATAGTCCCCTGGAACTTGGTCGACCTAGGAGGGCAAGGAGCAAAAACTGTCCTTTATGTCCCCCTGACCAAATTAGTATAGGCCTCAAAGTATGGCTGTTAAACATCCAAGAATGTTAGTTCCACCAATCTGGTACTTTTAATTACCATATGCCATGTAGATAGAGCTTGGGCAAAGATCAAATGCTCTCAGATAAACTTTGCCTAGGCATATACATTCTTTGATCTGGTTGTATGTATAATTTGTCAGTAGGTTGTTGGCCTAATGTGGTTTCCTCTGGTTTTCTAAAACTGACACATAAAGTAGCCTATGGATGAATCCAGTTGATCAAGGAGAAAGCACCAGGATGCAGATAAAACTCCACTGGAATAGGTTTATTAGCAAAGGAACGCATGGGACAGATTCCTTTCCAGGCAGGGAAAATGTCTGCCTGGTTATGAGCTGGGGTCCTTTCAAAGTGGGAGGCTTCTGTTTCCTGCAGAAGGTGGGAAGATGTACTTTTTTTTTAAGTTGGGCAGGGGAAAGTGGGAGAGCAGGACTGCTAAAACCTGTCCTCTTTAGAGATCAAAAGGGAAGCCTGCTGTGTTGACCAAACAGTGGAGAAAAGTCTGCTTCTCTTGACTTCAAAGACCAGGGTGCTTATCAGCTCAGTTCCTTTTTCCCAGGAGCATGAGAAGTCCTTGGGATACTGTTGGTGAGGGGCAGGGCTATCTGAACCTTAACATTCCAGCCTTTTGTGTTATAGGATGGGGGTGCCGTTGTCATCTTGCTACTTCCTGCTGGACAGGGTCAACATGGAGGGGGCTAGATTAGGGGTCAATCAAACAGCAGGGGTTCCCTCTTCATGTATCTCAACAGTTTCCTCATTGGTTGACAGGTGTTCATATACATGTGGAGGGAAGGGAAGTAACAACTGATTAAAATTAGTATGAAAGGATCACCAGGTGAGGACCAACACAGCTGGAGGGTGTCCTTCACTCTTTTTTGTTGGGTGTGAACCCGCAGGTAGGTGTGATCTCCAGGTTGAAGTGGGTGGTCAATTTGGCCTTTAGAAGCCTGGGGAATAATCTGGTCAGTGTGTTCCCTGAGTAGTTTCCTTTGAAGGGTGAAGGCAGGTAAATAGTCATGTAGAGGGGAGGGATGCTGGAGGAAGAGGTCGTCCTTGGCTAAAATTACAGCCCTGGTGAGTGTCACATGTTTGGCTTTTTGTGACATGGTTTCAAGTGATAGGGGTCCTGACTCAGTGACATCTGTGAGAGATACCATGGCCTGTGGGACACTGTTGGGGTGAGAGTTAAACTTCTAACCATAAATCAATTTAGGGTTGGGTTTGGTAGGGGATCTGGGAAATTAGGGGTAGGAGAGTTCCTAAAGAGTTTCCAAGTACAAGTGAGTGAGCAGTTCACTGGAAGGGAGGTAGGAAGCTGGATTGAGAGGAGGGCAGGAATCAAGGGTGGGCAAGGGGATTTTAAAGAAACATGACATGGACGAGTTGTAATTTAGCAGGAGCTAGAGATTGGCAAGAGATGTGTGGGTTAGTTAAATCCTTAAGCTGGTGGGGGGAAAGGACAGAGATGGGCTGACCCAAAGTGAGCTTAATTCCTTCTGGCGCCAGGAGAGTGGTAGTGGCCAGAGCACAGAGGCAAGGTTGCCACCCCCAGATGGTGATATCAAGCTGTTTAGAGGGATAAGCTACTGGGGAAAAAGTGGGACCCCTCATCTGTCCCCAAACCCCTAATACCTGGTCCTTATTTTCAGTTCTATAGAGGAGGAATGGAAATTTGAGGTTGGGGAGAGGTAGAGCCAGTGACTTTAAGAGTGTTTATAATTGTGGAAGGCTGCTGTAATGGGCTCTAAGAAGTCAACCGGCTCAGGGGAGTTCCCTTTGGAAGCTTTGTGGAGTACCTTTGTAAAGAGGGCAAAGTTAGGAATCCAGGTGCGCAGGTACCCTGCAATGTCTAGGAAAGATAGAATTTCTCCTTGGGGGGGTGTCTTTAAAGACCTTAGGTAATTTGTCCTATCTATAGTTAAACAACGGGATGTAGGTTTTAGAAGGAACCTCAAGTACTTGACTTGAGGGAGAGAAAGGTGAGTCTTCTGAAAATATCCTATATTCCTTGTAGCTAGAAAATTAAGGAGTTTGATTGTGTGGGCCTTGGAGACTGAGAGAGATGGAGAGCAAAGAAGTGAGTTATCTACATATTGTAGGATGCTGGTGGGGTTAAGGTCTAGGGAGATTAAATCCTCAGCTGGGCTTGTCCAAAGTGGCGAGGGCTATCTCAAAACACATGGGGCAGGACAGTCAAGGTTAGATCATAGGTATGAGTGATATATTTAAAATCTTGTATGAAGTGTGAGGGACTAGTAGGAAGGAGCCTATTTTGCTTTTGAGGTGAGCTAGATCTCCAAGAAAGAAAGAGACATGGACCTTGACCATTCCATGTTTGTCACCTCCTGGAGAGGGAAAGATACCATGGGCAAGGGGTTGAGACTGGAGAGTGGTTGAGAGAAGGGGAATCTTGGGAAGATGCTAGAGTGGAAGAGATGGGAGGGGTGTCCTGTCCGCAAGGGGACGCAGAGGTAGGGGTATCAGAGGCGGGATCTGGAATTGAAGTAGAAGTAGAAGTAGATACAGTTATTTGAGCTAGAAGCCAGAATAGGGGAGACTAGGGAATATTTGGCAAGGAGGTGTTTAAGGTTTTGGATTTCTTCAAGTAGAGGAGAGTCAGTGGAAAGAGAGCTAATGATGAACTAAGAGTGGCACGGGAGAGGGGAAGGGGAAGATCGTGGCATGGAGAGGGAGTTCAAGTTGGAGAAAGGAGGGGAGCTGGGTTGGGCCCTCCAAGGAATGGAAGGCAAGGGAAAGTATAGCAAGGGTACAGAATAGGGAGGGCTTGGCTGTGCCTCAGGCTGGGGAGCAAGAGGAGGTTGGGGATGGGTCCTAATTGGAGGCAGTTCATTGGCTATGTTAGGATCAAAAGCTAAGGTAGAGGGGTAGAGAGGAGGAGGAAGAGGGGCAGAGGTCCCTGGCAGGTTGGGATCCCATGAAACTGTATTAGCCAGAAGAACCTGATGGGAATAACATGGGACCCAGAAGGAGGATTAGCACTGAGATCAAAGGAAGCTTAAATGTATGGTAACTTGGACCATTTGCCTTTACAATGGCAGAAATTTTCTACATCTCTCAACATATTGAAGGTTAAAGTTCTGGTGCCTAGCCAAACAGAGTTATTATCTAACTCGTGCTGAGGCCAGGCAGTGATGTACAGGAACTTCAGGTGTTTTGGCCTGATTGTATCCAAAAGTCCTAGTTGTTTTAAGGATTTAAAAAGACAAGCAAGAGGTGTGAGACCCCAAGACTCTGAGTGGGCAGTTCCCATAGTGACAGATTATGCACAGAGTGAAGATGAGATAGAGAAAGAACTAAGCAAGCAGGTAGGAGGCAGAGACAGAACCAAGCAGATGAGAGACAAAGAAAATCCTCTCTCCATAGGGAGTGGAGGCAGGATCACGAGTCTGGGCAGGAAAGCACAGCAGACAAGGAAGAGAGAGACAGGGAGGGAGGAGGAAAAGGGGGTTGGCATTTGGTCACACAAAATGAGAACAAGGAGAACCAGGCATCAAAACAAAGCGTCCTTTTTTTTTTTTTTTTTTTTGCATGGGTTTGAGTTATTATTTTCGAGTTATTTCCAAGTCCCAAAAGGTGGTGTTCCACAATCACATCATCAGGGAGAGGAAAGGAAAAATCCTGTCCTGGACAAGAAGTAGTGCATGTTCCTATCTCTGGAAATAACATCCTATATCCAGAGAAAGGAAGGGGTTTTCTGACACGTGTGATTTCAAGGCAAGTGAGAGGAGCAGAAAACCCTGCAATGAGAGCATGGCATGACCAGCCAGTAGATGCAGACAAAGTGCAAGGAATGGATTGGGAGAAAAGCAGAAAAAAACACAGTGAGCCAGAAGGGAGGGAAGCTTGTGGAACAAGTTGATCCTGAGATTTAGTAGAGGCTGAGGGAAGAGGAGCCCTAAAAGGGTGGTGGTTTAGTAGAGATTTAGTAGAGCCCCAGAAGGGTGGTGAGAGAGAGAGAGAGAGAGAGAAAGAGAGAGAGATTTAATATTAATTTATATATTTTAGTACCAAGAACCATGTTGTATGTTAAAGGAGAATATTTTGGCTGAAATAAATATTTTGGTGTTAATTTAATATTTTTAGTTTGCATGAGATTTTAGTTAAAAATTAATATGATATTAAGTAAATTAATTTTAAGAAGCATAAATTTATGTTGACTGTATATACATATTTAGTTATATAGTCTTTGTTGAGAATGTGGTTGGTTTATCATTTTTAAACCAAAACACCTTTGAAGTAGACAAACAAAATGAATACACCTTAGAACACCTTGAAAGTAAACTAAAAAGAAAAATGGTATTTAACAAATAGGATTTTATCCAACCAGCTTATATGTCATTTTGTATAGGTAATTAGTGGTCTGAAAAAAAGAGTTAAGTTTCCATATAGATTTGAGCTAGCATCTTTTCCTTTTCTTTTTATTATTTTTTAATCTTTTAAAATTTTTAATAACTACATGATTAGAAGAAGCATTTCACTACAGATTTAACATATTCAGTAACACATCTTTTCCTTTTTAAGAGCTAAATAACTGAAGGAAGTTAATAAAAGCTTGTCAATCTAAGAACATAAATCAGAGGAGACAAGAAGGACAAAAAGGAAATATTAGCAGATTAGATTAACAATAAGTAAAATGTAAATAGTACTGAAAATAATACCATTAGTTAGTTTCATTATGACAGTAATACCCTCTGTTGAAATTAATTTACATCTTAGTTGTTCTCAACTGTATAGTGCCTTTACTCTTAGGCTGCTTTGTTGTTCTCCTTTTTCTTGTCACAGGGTCAGGGGGCCAGCCTAAACCTAGAAAAGTCTTGGAGAACATATCTTGAGATAATAGGCTTGAGTCTGAAGTGGAAGGGCCAATCCCATCTCCAGAGTCAGCGTCTCAGTGAGCTCAAACAGCATATGACAATTTACCAATGTAATTAATATTACCCTGACATTATAACTAGAAAGCACTCAGGGAATGATGGGGCAAGAACATAAGCAAGCATAGAGCATCTCAGTATCAGAGAGGGAAATAACTCTATTTCAGAGAAAAACAGGCTTAGAATCATAATGCAGAAAGGGGAGGAGTTAAGACCAGTAGAGGTGGCATCTCAAGCCTCTCACTCAAGTAGACAACTACTTTTTACCTCTCATTGTAACTATGTGTTGGTAGTAGCTTGTCTCTTGTAAGGTTTTGGCCCTGGAGTACAGCAAATTTCCATGTGCTTGACAGGTCTGGTCATCACAAAGTGTCAGCTCCCTTTCCACCTTGAAGGCAAATAGCTTGAAAAACTTTAAGTTCCCTTTAGAAGCTAACAAATATACTATGTAAAACAGTAAGAATTTAAAATAGTCATTTTTAGAAATTAGCAAATACCATATAAAAGATGCTAAAATCCAAAATAATTTCTTTAATAGTACCAGATAAAGATGTCATGCAAACAATGTCAAAACCTAAAAATAATTCCTTTAAAATATCTTTAAATATGTCAATGTGAAAACTTAAAACAATCATTTTTTTAAAAAAACAGTAAATATATCATAGAAGAAGTTAAAACTCAAAGCAATCCCCTTTATAAACAGGCCCGAAGCGATGTTAAAATTTAAACTCCCATTATGTAGATCTGGCATTATTCCCTTAGTCTGAACTAGAAATGCATTGTTTATTCTTTGACATCATCAAGAAATGAAAACAAAAATAAATTGCAAGAGAATCCTAGGCATCCCTGGTACCAGTAGGTTAGGCTTGATATAAAAGAAAAGAGTACCCTCAGATATTTATATGTGACCCAAATAGAAAAGCAAATCAAAGGAATCCATGGTTTTCACCAGCCATTGTAGTTGTGAATACGAAGCCAAGTTCTAAGGATCTCTTAATTTCCAGACAGAAGCTATGCTGGAAAGGAAACTCATGAGGGCAGCAGAAGGAACAGGGCATATAAATCAGTGTATTGTTGGTCTGAAAGCATGTGACTTGCCTGAGTAGTGTCTGTGACTGTTTTATGTATAGCAAAATTTAAAACAGTTGGGTCTAGTAAGAAAAGTAGGCACCTGAGCACCAGTTGCTTGGTGCCCAAGAGGGCCTAAGACCAAAATTTCTAACGCTTTTGTTTGAGAAAAAGTTTAGGAGGAAAAAAAGGCTTTTAAAACGTTGTTTGTGCATGGGGCAAGCCGCCTGATTTGTTTAAATGATCCAACAAAGTTGCCCAGCTGGTTTAGGCTAGTTGGGTCAAAAAGGGGAGAAAGGGTCCCCTAAAGGGTTCTTAGCCACATTTATAAGAGAATTTAAGAATGGGACCAGCTGGAAACTTTTATCATTTTATTAGAATGTTAAAGAAAAAATCCCCAGGGCAGGCAAGCTGGCAATCTTGGCAGCTACCTGGAGCGGATGAATAGAGGGAAGGAAAAAGAAGCCTTGGGGTCATGCAGGTTTAAAACCTGCATGGGAGGTCAGATACCTGGCAGGATGGCAAGCAGGGGAGTACAAAGCTTTAGTATGGGAGGGGGAGAGAGAGAAGGTTCCAGAGCATTTGCATGTTTTGGATTGAACAGTATCAAAAATCATCCTGAGTAAAGTGAGGAAGAAAGGCAGTGGAAGAGGACAAAGACATGAAAAAAGGATGGAAGACAGCAGACCATCCAGGCCCATGGCAATGGAGGGGGGTAGGGGGTAAGATGTCAGTGGCAAGTGGGGGGAAGGAGAACTGAGGTAGCGAACGGATGAAGCAGCTCCATCCTGGACAGCAGTGATGGAAATCAATGGGAAAGGAGATCAAAAGAAGATGCAGGCAAGGCAGAGTGTGTTCCCCAGTGAGGAGAGCCAGAAAGAGGTGAAAGCAAAGCAGAGAGCTGGGGAGAGGAGGAGAGAGAGAAGAAGGGTGGGAGTGTGCCTGAGAGCCAAATTAGTGGTGTTGGGAAAGTCCAGGCAGGTCCCTTGAAGTACGAACTGGGTTTTGGAACCATCTGATAGATAAAATAGCCTATGGATGAATCCAGTTGATCAGGAGAAAGCACCAGGACACAGATAAAACTCCATTGGAAAAGAGTTTATTAGAAAAGAAATACATGGGACAGATTTCCTTCTGGGCAGGGAAAATGTCTGCCTGGGTCATGAGCTGGGGGCTTTTTAAAGGGGGAAGCCTGCTTCCTGCAGAAGGTGGGAAGATGTATTTTTTTTTTAAGTTGGGCAGGGGAAAGTGGGAGAGCAGGACCATTTAAACATGTCCTCTTTAGGGATCAAAGGGGTAGCATGCTGTGTTGGCCAAACAGTGGAGAAAAGTCTGCTTCTCTTGACTTCAAAGATCAAGGTGCTTATCAGCTCGGTTCCCTTTTCTCTGGAGCTTCAGAAGTCCTTGAGACCCTGTTGGTGAGGGGGTGGGGCTACCTGAACCTCAACAAAAACTAGCTAAGCCATTGTTTATCTCTCACTTTGTCTAACCCTTCCACCAAGGTTTCCCCATTTAAGGTGCCCCCTATTTTTTCCATTTTCCCTAAATAATACCCTTCTCCTATGGTCCCACCTCTCTTGAGCTCCTTCTTTCCCTTTATCACCTAGGTTCCTTGTATACCCTTCCCTCCCCCGTCCCCTTTAAAATAACCCCATTATTTCCATATCTCCTTTGTTAACACCTGTTTTCTACTGTTCTTCTCTTTCAGATTCTTTCTTTTGCTTTACTTCCCTGGTTCTTCTTCATTATCCTGGTTACTGTATAATGTCTGGATAAATACTCACTTATAAGGATTTGGTGCTAGGATCGACATATTAGGGAGAACATATGCCATTTTTTTTTTCTGAGCCTCTGTTACTTCACTTAGTATAACAGTTTCTAGTTCCATCCACTTACCTGCAAATTTCATGATTTCATCTTTCTTGAATGCTGAGTAAAATTCAACTGTATAAATGAACCACATTTTCATTATCCACTCATCAGTTCAGGGACACTTAGGTTGCTTCCATCTCTTAGATATTGTGAAAAGAGCAGTAGCAAACATGGATGTACAAGTGTCTCTAAAATAGGATGAGTTCTTTGGGTATATGCCAAGGAGTGGTATAACTGGGTCAAATGGTAGGTTCATTTACAGTTTTTTAAGAGTTCTCCACACTGCTTTCCATAGGGGTTGAACAAGTTTTCAGCACCCACCAGCAGTGCATAAGTGTTTCCCTTTCCCCACATCCTCTCCAACATTTGGTATCATTTGTTCTCTTGATCTTAGCCAGTCTGACTGGGGTAGGATGAAATCTTAAAGTGGTTTTAATTTGCATTTTCCTAATTATTAGTGATATTGAACATCTTTTAAGATGCTTCTTAGCCATCTTTACTTCTTCTTTTAAGAACTCTCTGTTCAGCTCCTTAGCCCATTTTAATTGGGTTACTTCCTATCTTGATTCTCAGTTTTTTTAGTTCATTATATATTCTGGATGTTAAACCTCTGTCAGATGTGTCACTGGTGAAGGTTTTCTCCCATTCTGTCGGGTTTCTCTTTAGTTCCTTAGTTTCCTTCTTTTTAGTTTAATTAGGTCCCATTTGTTGATTCTTGACCTAGTTTCCTAAGCAATTGATGTCTGGTTTAGAAAATCCTTTCCTACACCTATATCTTGTAGGTTTTTGTCAAAGTTTTCTTCTAACAGTTTCAGAGTTTCACGCTTTACATTGAGGTCTTCGATACATTTGGAATTGACTTTTGTACAAGGTGAAAGACGGGGTTTAGTTTCATTCTTTTACAGGTGGAGATCCAGTTTTGCCAGTACCATTTGCTGAACATTCTCTTTCCTGGAGTGAATGTTCTTGGCCCCTTTGTCAAACATCAAGTGACTGAAATTGCATGTACTCATATTTGGGTCTTCAATTTTGTTCCATTAATCTATGGGTCTATTTTTGTGCCAGTACCATGCTGTTTTTATGACAAGAGCTCTGTAATACAGCTTAAAATCTGGTATGGTAATCCCCCCCAGCATTGCTCTTAGTGCTCAAGGCTGCTTTGGCTATGAGATGTCTTTTGTGCTTCCATATCAATCTTATGATGGTTTTTTCCAGTTCTGTAAAAAAAGTCATGGGGATTTTGGTTGGCATTGCATTGAACCTATAAATGGCTTTTGATGGTCATTTTCACAATATTAATTCTTCCAGTCCATGAGCATGGGAGGCCCTTCCATCTTCTGATGTCTTCCTGAATCTCTTTCTTTAAAGATTTAAAATTTTCATTGTCACGGTCTTTAATGTCTTTGGTCAGGATTATTCTGAGATATTTTATTTTTTTGCAGCTATTGTGAAGGGGACTGTTTCTATGTGCTCTTTCTCTGATTGCTTGTTATTGGTATATAGAAAGGCTACAGACTGTTGTAGGTTAATTTTGTAACCTGCCACTTTACTGAACTTGTTAATATTTCTAGGAGTTTTCTGCTGGAATTTTTGGCATCTCTTAGATAT
>NW_008329320.1:646089-647076 GCF_000622305.1 Nannospalax galili
CCCTCTAGGAGTTTGAACATAAATGCATACTGAATTTTGTCAAAGGCCTTCTCTGCATCTATTGAGATTACCATGTGGTTCTTGTCTTTGAGCCCTTTTATATGATATATGACATTTATTGACTTACATATATTAAATCATCCCTGCATCTCAGGGATAAAGCCAACTCGATCATGGTGGATGAACTTTTTGATGTGTGTCTATAGGCGGTTTGCAAGTATCTTGTTGAGAATTTTTGCATCTATGTTCATTAAGGTATGGGTCTATAGTTTTCTTTTTTGGTTGTATCTTTACCTGGCTTTGGTATTAGAGTGATGCTGGCTTCATAGAAGGAATTTGGAAGTTCTCCCTCCATTTCTATATTTTTGAATAAATTAAGTAATATTGGATGCAGATCTTATTTAAATGTCTGATAGAATTCTGCTGTAAATTCATCTGGTCCTGGGCATTTTTTAATCAGGAGGTTTTGTATTACTGTTTCAATTCCTTTTTATGTTATGGGTCTGTTTAAGCTGTTAATCTCTTCTTGGTTCAGTTTTGGTGGTTCTCATGCCTTTGGATATCCGTCCATTTCTTTTAGGTTTTCAAATTTAGTAGCATATAGGTTTTTATTTTATTTTATTTTATTGGTCTCTTTTGAGACAGGGTCTCCCTGTAGCCCAGCTGTCCTGGAACTCACTATGTAGACCAGGATGGCCTTGAACTCACAGAGATCCACCTGCCTCTGCTTCCCAACTGCTGGGATTAAAGGCGTATGCCACCACCCCCGGTGCATATAGGTTTTTAATGTATTCCCTTATAATGTTCTGAATCTTTCTGGTGTCTGTTGAGATGTTTCCCCTTTTATCTCTGATTTTTTTGATTTGAAGGTGCTCTTTCTTTCTTTTGGTTAACTGGGCTAGGGGTCTGTGAACCTTGTTTATCTTTTCAAAGAGCCAGCTCTTGGATTCATTGATTCTTTTTATTGTTTTCTTTGTTTCAATTTCA
>NW_008329320.1:647134-648097 GCF_000622305.1 Nannospalax galili
TTGGGTTTCATTTGTTGTTGCTTTTCAAGTGTCTTGAGTTGCAATGTTAAGTCATTTATTTGTGTTCTTTCTGATTTTTTTTTTGATCTTTTTGAGACAAGGTCTCCCTGTAGCCCCAGCTGTCCTAGAACTCACTATGTAGACAAGGCTGGCCTGAACTCACAGAGATCTGCCTTCCTCTGCCTCTTGAGTGCTGGGATTAAAGGTGTACACCACCACGCCCAGCTTTTGATTTTTTAACGTTGGCACTTAGAGCTATAAACTTCCCTTTAAGAACAGCTTTCAGTGTGTCCCAGAAGTTTTGTTGTGTTATATTTTCCTTTTCATTTAGTTCCAGGAATACTTTTATTTCTTTCTTAATTTCTCTTTTGACCAATTCATCATTCAGGAGTGTGTTGTTTAATCTCCATGTGTCCATGTGGTGACTAGGGCTTCTTCCAGTCTTGATTTTAAGCTTTATTGCATTGTGGTCTGATAGAATGCATGGAATTATTTCAATCTTTTTGTATTTGTTGAGGTTTGTTTTGTGCCCCAGTATATGGTCGATTTTGGAGAAAGCTCCATGGGGCACTGAATAGAAAGTATGTCCTTTTGTGCTTGGGTGGACTACTTGGTAGATGTCCATTATGTTCATTTGATATATGGTATTGTTTAATTCAGATGTCTCTCTGTTAACTCTCTGCCCTGTTTACCTATCTAATGAAGACAGTAGGGTATTGAAGTCCCCTAGTATTAATGAGTAGGGATTAATCTGGGTCTTAAAGTCCTGTAGTATTGTTTTTATGATGCTGTGTGCACCAGAGTTTGGTGAATATGTGTTCATGATTGTAATATCTTCTTGATTTATTGTTCCTTTGATCAGAATGAAGTGGTCTTCTTTTTCTCTTCTGATTCATTTTAGTTTAAAATCTATTTTGTCAGGTATTAGAATTGCAATGCCTGCTTTTTTCTTAGTACCATTTG
>NW_008329320.1:648735-655345 GCF_000622305.1 Nannospalax galili
CTGTTGAAGATCTGGTCCATACCATTATCTTGAGATTCTTCTCCTTCCTGTATGCCTATGATTTGTAAGTTTGGCCTTTTTATGGTGTCACACAATTTCTGAATACTCCATTCTTGTTCTTTCTTAAATTTTTCATAATGTTTGCTTTAGTGGTCTAGTTCATCCACTTTATCTTCAAGCCTTTATATTCTGTTTTCCATTTCATTCATCCTATTGGTAAGGCTTTCTCCTGCCATTTCTAATTGGTTTACTGATTATTTCACTTCCTTCTTCATTTCAGCTCAGTATTCTTCAATATTTCTAGCTTTTTTCTGAATTTTTCAGAAGTTTACCCCATCTTCCTTCAGTTCTTTGATTTCTTTGTTTATGTGTTCCTTAAATTCACTGAATCTTTTATCATGTTCATAATTGTTCTTTTGAATTCCGTGTCCTGCATCACCTCCAGCAGGTTCTCATTGTACTCCTCAAGAAGACTATTGGTATTTGGTGGGGATATGTTATTTTGGTTTTCCATGTTATTATTTTTTCTCTGTTCTGATTCTTCTGTGAGACTCAAGCCTTCAAGTTTAGGTCTGCTTCTTTTTGTGAACTTTATGTGCCTTTGTGGTTTACTTTTGGGGCATGAAAAGCTGGTTCATCTAAGCTTCTGGTTCTCTCTTTTGATTTTATATTGGAGTGGCCAGATTGCTTTTGTCTTCAGGAGTTCCCACAGAGGCCCAAGTCAGATGAGGATCAGATGATCTCAGGCTTTCTCGTAAGGTCTGGATTCCCTCCAGGAAAGATGTTGCCCTCAGGAATTTGGGGGTTGGACTGGCCTGGGAGCAGGGCCCAGGAAAGATGCTGGTCTCATGCCACCCAGAGATGCAAAAGGAGATGGGGGAGGGAAGAGGCCCCAAGTTCTCCTGGGGACTGCAGGGAGGAACTGGGTGGGTCTGGATGCAAAAGATCAGGAAGTAGTAGTGTTTCCCAAGTGGGGTGCCAAGACAAGGAATGGGACAGTACCCAGGCTAGGAGGAAGGACAGGCAGGGGAGATGGGATGGTGAATGAGGCTGGGGGAGTCAAGGTGCAGAGGGCACGATGGAATTACCCAGGAGAAAGGGTGGTGGGTTGTGCAGGCCCAAGGAAGCAGAGGGAGGTCTCAATTTGATTTTTTTCGTCTATGACTTTATTGAATTCTTCCATGAGCTTCAGCATCTTTCTTATCTTACTTGGCTGTTTATTTGTATTTTCTATTAATCCACCGGGTGTTAATTTATGTCCTGTAAATTTGCTGATAATTCTTGTAATCACTCTTTTGAATTTTGACTAGAATTTTTCCCACTTTGCTATCATCAGAATCAGTTGTTGTGAAACTGTTAACTTTTGCAAGGAGTTATGTTGCCTTTCTTTCCATACTGATTGTATTTCTGCCCTGAGATTGGCACTTCAGGGTGTGGTTTGTGGGCAGAGGCAGCTGTAGTCACTCAGATATCCTGTTTCTCAAGCTTTTGGCCTATTAGTTCTGGTCTCTGTTATGTTCAAATATCTGCTTGTTGGGTAGAGAAGCCATTTGTGTATGCAAAGCGCAGTGCCTGTAGAATATTACCATGCTCCATTCTCTGAGTCTCAGGCTTTCAGGTAACTAGTCCCCTAAAGGCAATCATTTACAGTCACCCATTCCCCCTCAAGGAACTCTGGTAGTTAACTTCCGTAATTGATGGTCTCCAATGAGACACAACTTGCCCTTTGCCCAGTGACTCCCACTGATTTCCCACTGAATGAAGCTCTCTATGGTTCTGACTCAGTCTTTCTCCTGTAATTAGACTGGCTCTCCAAGCAAATTCCATGTGGATCTGCACCTGGCCCTTCCTAGAAGATACCAGAAACAGGACAATGCAGGGAAAGTTGATTCCTGAAGCTGCAGACTCAAACAGGAGCTTCTCAAAAATGGTCCCACCACTGCATCGTGACCAAATGCTGAGAACAAGGCAGAATTTTCCCAGTACCAATACGCTATCCAGACTCAATACCCTTGCCTAATTAGACTGTGAATCTGTTCAGAGCTGAGATCAGTGTTCATTGTGTTTTCTGAGTGACTGGGTGACTTCTGCTTGCTTTCTTTTGTCTCACTCGTTGCCTTCTTCCATCAACTTCTCCCAGTTTTATGTTCTCATTCTCTCTCTCTCTCTCTCTCTCTCTCTCTCTCTCTCTCTCCCTTCTTCTCTTCTCTAAATTATCTGGGGTTTTTCAACTTGCTCACAACTGAAAGTATTCTGTGTGTTTTCTCTGAGTCTTTTGCTTTCTTTCAGTCTCTGTCCTTAACATCTTTCTCTGCAGTCACTGGAGTAATTCTTTTCTCCTTTTGTAGTGCTCTCTAAATTCTGTTTCTATATGAGTCTCTCTGATTGCTGCTGAAGCTTCAGGCCTTCCTGCTATCATCCATCTCAAAGAGAAATTGCTTTTCAACCACCCTGGTTCTATTCCCCAGAGATTCTAGTCATCAATGGGTGTCATTTGTCTCCCATCGTCCCTCTCTTCTTCATGCTCTTCTACGTGTGAGTGTGTCTTTACTTGTCCATCTGCTCAATAAAACACCTCTATGATCACAAGAATAATTTTCCCCTTAAATAAAGAAGTCACAATCACTCAGTTCCTCTCCAGAATTCATTCAAAATGTATCATTTTGCTTCCCACTCTAGAGAAGCTTCTGATGTTGGATGCCTCACCAAAATCTCAAATCCTACAACCCAAGAAAAATTTTTAGTCAAGAAGACTATATGTCACAGTGTTCACATAGGAAAAACTGATTATAGCAGAGTAGAGCTGAAGAGTACAAGCCAGACTTCAGGAAGTCAACATTTTCTGCCCACAGCTCAACAGCATGACAGCTGTGCATCCACTGCCCCCACTAGCATGGCTGCCTCCTGCAGCACTTGACTGACGACATAGCTGCATCCTACAGTCCTCCAAGCAGAATGAGCTGGGAGCTGGGATCCCAGCAAAAAATAACAATGTATATTGAATTCTGTGCTCACGTTGTGCCCTTTCTTCCTTCAGGCATTCTGAATTATAGGTCTCTTCTGAGATGTTATTGAAGGATGTCTGAGCCAATTGTCTTTTTGTTAGACAGAAGTTAGGCATAAGTGGTGGCACTGGGAGAAAAGTATGGAAGCAAGGGGAGGCACACTAGACAGTCTCACAACTTGCAGCTGGCCTGCCCCTGCAGCTTGGTAAGAGATTCTGGCACAGGCTCTCATGATACCCTCCAAAATAGTAGGATGTCTTTACCATGGGGCAGGAAGATGCTATAACGAGCATACAGTGGAGAAACAACCTCAAGAACTTGAACATAGCTCCAGAAAGAATAAATAATTTCTAATCTAAATTGATTCTGAGAACACAAATGGGAAAAAGAAAACACTCTAAACCTACAAATTCAGGAAGAGATGGCAAAAAATAGAAAGCTCAAGGCAGATAATGCATGAAGAGACTCCAAATCCCACGGCCATTCCCTTCTCTCTTTCAGGTTCATCCACTCATAATTATGTAAATATACCTTTGCTATTAATAGATTTGCTTGCTGGTCACAGTGTTCTTTCTATCTGTGTGTATGTCTAACTGCATTTTCAATAAGAGTACAAGAACAGAAGAAAATTCCCATAACACCTTCTGCAAGATTGATGGTACCCATCTATCCCACATTTTTGCCCCTCTCATTTTAATTGGTTTTGTGACTGTTTCTTGTAGGTACTGCCATGAAAAACATATTGATTCCCATTTTTAAATGTTGGAAACCTAGAAGAGATGGTCTCATAGACACCTGGTGGGATCATAAAAATATGACTTTGAAAGGGAATAAACTGAAGACAAATATGGCACATTTCAAATACTTACATAAATTAAAAGTGCATTTGTGTTGAAGAGCCTTTTTCTATCCCACTCCAAGGTCCTAGGTTTGACCCTCAGTAGAGCAAGCAATGATAACAATAATAATAATAACACCACCAATAATACACATCACATGAAAATACAAATAGTATACATGCTTATCCCAAATAGTATGCATATTCACAAAAGGATACAAACACATTTAACAAATGCCTATGAGGACTGGAGTTAGAATGAGGCAGGACTGGTGAATTGTTGGGGACCCCTGCTGTTTAGGGTAGCAGTCTCCCCATGTCCGGATAGCCACAAGCTGGCTCGGCGCGAATGGGGAGACTCCTCAGCGGGGCGCTTTCTGCTCTCCTCCCTGACTTACTTTTGAAGTGCCCGTCACAAGATACATGCCCTCCGGCACAGGAGCTACCAGGTTTTAATCAGGCGTTGTCTGATAGCCTGATAGAAGCCCACCGCCGGGCGCTATCCTCCTGTCATCGACTCACGAAGACCCTGCTTTTGCCATTTCTCGCACCTCCCCTCGTGACCTGGTGGCCAACAGGTCTCAAACTTAGAGGGAGAGTGCATGGTGGAAATTGAAACGGAACCCGCCCGGGCAGCTGACAGTGGTCCTAGAGCTGCCAGCTCTGGTAGCAGAGACCCACGGCGACGCGGTGCTGGACCCGCCGCACCCCAGGTGCACACAGGAGACCGGCGCCACGCCCAGCAGCTGGCGCCCCGAGATCCCCACATGCCCATATCTGGTGCCCAACGTGAGAGCCTCTGAACCTCATGCCAGCCAGCAGCTGTTACCCTCGGAAACACAGAATACGTGAGTACCTCTCCCACCAGGAGAGAAGCAAAAATCTCTTCTAATTTCCTCCTTTTGTTTCCGGTCTAAAAGTCTTCGCGTGGGACCGCTAAGGACAGAGAGACAACTGAGGCTTCCTGGTCAGGGCTACTCCCTGATGTTAGCTGAAGGTTTCTTTGACCCCCTAACGGACCCTGACTGCCTGCAAAGGTGTAGACAAAAGACCTCTATCTATATATCTTTCTAATATAAAAATCTGGTGACCCAACGGCCACTTAAGAGTCATTAGGACGGCTGCCAGTTCCTTAAATTTGCAGGAAGGCCTGTGCTGGGAACCAAGCAAAATCCCCTGAAATCTTGATTTCAGGCACGTTTTCTTGGGAACCATCACTTCACCCCACTTTTTCTATCTCAACACTGATAGAAAAATCCCTAAAGTTCTAAGAAATCTCCATGTAAGCTTTGGAGTCAGGCAGATTTCTCTAGTCAGCTCTGTTATCCTGCCCCCAGGCATTCAAACCACAGCTAAAACCAGTTAAGTGAGAATTTAAATTAACTAGCCCCTGCCGAGCACCTGGGAGTTCAAGGTGGTTCGCGGCCAGAACAAAAGATTTAAAAGTGACACTTTTTTTCTGTAATCTAGAGGCTTGTAACTTGCCAGGGCGCTCCAACCCCCTAGTGTCAGACTGCTGTAAAAACATCTCCTTTTATAATGGGAAATTCAACATCACGCCAGAAAAAAACTCCAAATTCGTTCCCTTAGAGCCTTACTTGAATCAAGAGGGCTTAAGATCTCCCAAAAGGAAAGCTTAAAATTTTGGAACGAAGTGTATCAATTTGCGCCCTGGATCCTATCAGCAGACATATCTGATCCAGAGGTCTGGAACTTTCTTGCGCATCTGGCTCGTAAAAAAGAAATCCAAGAAAGGCATAATTTTCCCCTTTCCTTTTTCCCGATAATGGCAGCCATCCAGCAATGCTTAAAAAACCCACCTAAGATTGAGGAAAGCTTACAAACACCAGAAAATAATAAAGGAGAAGTTTTAAATGATAAAAAAGACTCTAAAAATTGCCCAGTAGCAGATTCAACAGAAGTCAGACAAAACCTACTCATCAGCAAAATTAATCTTTACCCCCCTCTTGCTGACTTAACAAGCCCAGATATTAATGCTCAGACTTCAAGAGCTCCCAAAGATCTTGAGATAAGTTCCCCTCCCCCTTCACCTTGGCTGCAGCCACACCTTGTGGCCCCGCGACCGCCTGTGGTACCATTCCAGCCACAACCTGCCATTCCAGCCATGCCCTACAGCCACAGAGTAACTGTGTAATCTTAGAGATAGTGGAAGTTACCAGCCTCAATGGCCTCAGGACCCCCAAATCCCACTGGTAGAGGCTTTTCCTATTAACTTACAAATAACAAGGCAATGCCCACTAGCCTGGTACCCACTCCCAGCAGCGGAACTTAAAGAATTGCGCCAGGCTGTCCGTGAAGATGGAATCCATGCTCCATGGACAAAATCTATACTACAAACATTTAATACTAATCTGCTTACCCCCCAGAACTGGAGGTGAGGGACATCTGTAGATCTACCCTCCCCAGTCTATTATTTGTACAATGGGAGGCCTTATTTAGAGATGAATGTCTAATGCAGGCTAAAAGAAATGACACTCATAATCAGCAGCTAAGACCCCAACAAGGACAGGATCCACCACCTGGATTCATAGATTGGAACGATGACCAGCTTTTTGGTCAGGGCAACTTCTCCACAGGAATCCAGCAGGCTGCAATTCCCGCTGGCTGTTTTGAGCAAATTCGCTTATGTGCATTACAGGCTTGGGACTGCCTAACCCCCTTATCCACTGGGCCTGGAGAGACTTCTTCATTAACCTTTTTAAAACAAAAGCCAACTGAAGCTCTCCCAGACTTTATACTAAGAGTG
>NW_008329320.1:655571-655832 GCF_000622305.1 Nannospalax galili
GGGAAAAAAAAAAAAGAAGTGGAGACGACACCCCAAAGCCCCCCTAGAGCTTCCTTCTCTGCCATCCTCATGGCTGTCTTTACCCTGCTTAACACCAATGCTTCAGCCAGCCCCCACTCTCCCTAATACCATGTTCTAAAAATTTTATTTTTCAAGGAAAGGATCAGATCCATGGGTCAATTGCTGGAATATTAGAGCAATAGCAGAATTTTACTCAGGTGCATTTTCTAGGTACCCCACAGCTAACTTTCATGTCTCTCA
>NW_008329320.1:656994-662709 GCF_000622305.1 Nannospalax galili
AGCTGGAGCTGAATCACTGAGATCTGAGCTGAGTCACTTGTCTGAAGCTGTAACACTAAGTTCTGTGATCTAGTCTCCCCGGCGGGGGGGGGCTATCCTTCCGTCATCGACTCACAGATATCCAGCTTCTGCCCGCCTGCACCTCTCCTCGTGACCCAGCAGCTGACAGGTCCCGAACTTAGAGAGAGAGTGCACGGGTGAAATTGGGGCGGTACTCGACCGGGCCAGCCCTGGTAGCAGAGACCCACAGAGACGCGGAGAAGCAGGGACCCGCCAGCAATGCGGAGAAGACAAGCTGCGGGACGCGCCGCACCCCAGGTGCACGCAGGAGACCGGCGCCATGCCCAGCAGCTGGCGCCCCAAGATCCCCGCACACCCATAGTGAATAAGAATTTAAATATTAAAAATTTATGAAAATAAAGCACACTAACTCCACAGTTGTCGGCATCTTGTTCTATTCCGCAGGACCCGCCGCACCCCAGGTGCACGCAGGAGACCGGCGCCATGCCCAGCAGCTGGCGCCCCAAGATCCCCGCACACCCATAGTGAATAAGAATTTAAATATTAAAAATTTATGAAAATAAAGCACACTAACTCCACAGTTGTCGGCATCTTGTTCTATTCAAGCAACTAAAGGGATCTAAACATAGCCAGGGCTTTATGTAGCTGTCCAGTACCCTCTTCATCCCATTGAATGTTTCCTTCCCCGTTATTCACTCATCTTTCTCTACAACTCTGCCCCCCTTTTGTAGTGCTGGGGATTGAGCCTAATGCTTTCAATATGCTAGACTATCACTCTACCACCTAACTTCATCCCCAGTAGGTAGGATTATAAACATGGACACTACACCCAGTCAAATCTAATTCCTTATTTCTTTAAGTGGATTCCTCTCCCAGCTTTTCTATTGACACACTGGTTTCTCAATCTTTGATCCCTTCAAACAAATCCTAGTCTTTCCCCCACATTGTGTTACTCTTCTTGTTGCTGTGACAGAATACTTGACAAAAACAACTTTAAAAAGAAAAATCTTTTTTTCACTCATGAATTGAAAAAGTACAGTCCATCATGGCATGGCAAGAAGGCATGGAGGCTGGATCAGCTTGGTCCCTGCCAATGGGAGTTTAGTGCAGTTGGTTGTTACACACTACAGACCAGAAAGCAGAGAGCTCAGGTGGTAAACAGAATCAGCCCCCTACCCTCAAGCTTTTTATGGTTCTATGTCTGTACACTATGGGCCACATGAGAAAAGGGTCCATAATCTCCCAAAACAGTGTCACCAGCTGGGACCAAGTGTTCAAATGTATAAGCCTGTGGGGGACAGGTTCTATACCATAACCAACTCATGGTCCCTTTGGCTCATGGCCATTTAATTTGCAAAACAGATTCAGTCCAACTTCAAAAGTTTTCAGTCCTGTTAACACTTTGGCAGCACATACACTAAAATTACAATGATACAAAGATTAGCATGGCCCCTGCACAAGGATGGCGTGCAAATTTGTGAAGCATTCCATATTTTTCAAAGACTATTTAAAAAATTGAAAGCACAAGAATGCAACATGCAGGAAATGTGGGACACCATGAAAGGAACAGATATACATATCATAGGCAAACAGGAAGGAAAAGAATCTCAGACCAATCTAATTGATCATATTTTCAACAGGATTTTAGAAGAAAACTTCCCTAAATTAAGGAAAGACATACCTATACAGATTCAAGAAACACATAGAACACCAATTAGGCAAAACCAGGACAGGAACTCCCCATGGCATATCATAATAAAAACACTAAAGGTGCAGAAAAAAGAAAAGGTGATGAAAGCTGCTAGAGAAAAGCAAGTTCTGTATAAAGGAAAGCCCATCAGAATTAAAGCAAATTACGAATGACCAAGAGACTGGACCAAAGTATTCCGAGTTCTAAATGACCTTGAATGCCAACCCAAAATATTTTACCCAGCAAAACTGTCTATCATAGTTGAAGGGGAATGGAAAAGTTTCCATAACATGAATACGCTGAAAGAATTCATTTCCACTAAACTGGCCCTTCAGAAAATACTCAAATCAATACAAAGGGCCAAAGAGAGAAATGTCTATACCCAAGAGATTACAGAAAGAAAACAAAGGAAGGTATAATTATAGAAACACAAAATAGGACCAAGAACACAAACAAATTAAAATGACCATAACAAACACACATCTTTCAATGATAACTCTAAACATCAGTGGCCTCAACTCCCCAGTAAAAAGACATAGGCTAGTGGAATGGATTAAGAAACAAATCCGTTTTTTCATTGTCTTCAAGAAACTTATCTCACCTTCAAGGAAAGTCGCTACTCTTAGGGAAAGGATGGAAAAAATATTCCAAGCTAATGGCACTAAGAAGCAAGCAGGTGCTGCAATTCTAATATCTAACAAAATAGACTTCAAATTAGAACCACTCACAAGAGATAAAGAAGGTTACTTCATTCTAATCAAAGAAACAATTAATCAATAAGATATTACAATCACAGTATATGCACCAATCTCTGGTGCACCTACAAATTTCATTAAAACACTACTGTAGGACTATGAAACACAGATTAATCCCAAGTCAGTAATAGTAGGTGACTTCAATAACTCACTATCTCCAATAGACACGTCAACTGGGCAAATAGAGAGACATCTGAATTAAATAACATCTTACATCATGTGGACCTAACAGACATCTACAAAATATTCCACCCAAGCACCAAGGAATGCACTTTCTATTCAGCAGCCTGTGCAAGTTTCTCTAAAATTGACTACATACTGGGGCACAGGACAAACCTCAACAAATACAAAAACTTTGAAATCATTCCATGTATTCTATCAGGCCACAAGGATGGTTTATAATCAACAGCAAAAGAAGCTCTAATAACTACATGAACTCATAGATATTAAATGACACTCCTGAATGATGAATGATCAAAGAAGAAATTTAGAAAGAAATAAAAGTATTCCTAAAACTAAATGAAAATGATAATACAACACAACAAAATTTCAGGGACATTTTAAAAGCAGTCGTAAGAGGGAAGCTTATAGTTCTAAGTGCCTACATTAAAAAAATCAGAAAAACAACATACAAATAACTCAAGAGTACAACTCAAAACTCTGGAAAAGCAATAGCAAACCAAACCCAAAGCCAGCAGATAAGAAGAAATAACAAAAATCAGAGCAGATTGATGAAATAAAAACAAAGAAAACAATTCAAAGAATCAATGAATCTAAGAGCTGGTTCTCTGAAAAGTTAAACACGAGAGACACACCCTTAGGTCAGTTAACCAAAAGAAAGAATTATCAAATTAACATCAGGGATGAAATGAGAAACATCACAGCAGACAAAAAAAATCCAGAAAATTATAAGGTAATACTTTAAAAACCTAAACTCTATTAAATCTGAAAATCTAAAAGAAATGAATGAATTTCTAATTCATAGAAACCACCAAAGATAAACCAACAAGAAATCAACAATTTAAACAGAATCATAACAAATAAGGAAATTGAAAGAGTAACACAAAACCTCCAGACTATAAAAAACCCAGGACCAGATGGAGTCACAGCAAAGTTCTCCCCGACATTCAAGGAAGATCTACAACCAATACTTCTTAAATTATTCAAAAAGATAGAAAGAGAGGGAGAGTTCTCCCAAACCCGTTCTATGACCCCAGTATCATCTAATACCAAAACCAGATAAAGACAACAAAAAAGAAAACTATAGGCCCATGTACCTAATGAGTATAGACATAAGGCTTCTCAACAAAATACTTGTTAAACTCCATACAGGTACACTTCAGAAAGATCATCCACCATGATCAAGTTGGCTTTATGTAAGGCAAGAAATGTAATAAATCATACAAGTGGACTTAAAGACAAAAACCATATGGTCATCTCAATAGATGCAGAAAAGGCCTTTAACAAAACCTAGTATGCATTCATGTTAAAAGTCCTAGAGGGAACTGAACTAGAGGGAACATACCTCAACATAAATAAAGCTATATGCAATAAACCCATAGCCAACATCATTCAAAATGGATAAAAACTGGTGCTAGAAATTCTGATAGAGCAATAATACAAGACAATGAAATTAAAGGAGTATTAATTGGAAAATAAGAAGTCAAATTAACACTATTAGCAGACAATATGATATTATATGTAAGAAATCTTAAAATTTCTACCAGAAAACTGCTAGAAATGATTAACACTTTCAGGAAAGTGACAGGTTACAAAATCAACTTACAAAAATCAGTAGCTTTTCTATATACCAATAACAATCAAGTGGAAAAAGCATGCAAGAAAATCCTCCCGTTCACAATGGCCTCAAAAAAAATAAAATAAAATAGGAATAAACCTAATCAAATACATTAAAGATCTCTACAATGAAAATTTTAAATCTTTAAAGAATGCAGAGGAAGACACCAGGAGATGGATGGACCTACTGTGTTCATGGATTGGTAGAATTAATATTGTGAAAATGAACATTGTACTAAAAACTATCTATAGATTCAGTGCAATTCCAATCAAAAATTCCAATGACATTCTTCACAGAGCTAGAAAAAACACCCTAAAATTCATATGAAATCACTGAAGATGCTAGATAGTCAAAGCAAACTTGGCAAAAAGAGCAATGCTGGAGGTTTCATCATACCAGATCTCAAAATATAATTACAGAACTGTAGTCATAAAAACAGCATGATACTGGTACAAAACAGCTATGTAGATCAATGGAACACAACAGAAGACCCAAACATGAGTGCATGAAATTTTAAACCACCTGATGTTTGACAGAGGTGCCAAGAACACATAATGGAGGAAACACAGCATCTTTAACAAACGGTGCTGGGAAACTGGATCTCCTCCTGTAGAAGAATGAAATTGGACAATTGGACCCTTCTCTTTCACCCTGCACAATGTCAACTCCAAATGGATCAAAGATCTCAATTTAAAAAAAGCTGAAACTCTGAAACTGCTAGAAGAAAACAGTACCCTCAAAGACATAGGTGTACAAAAGGACTTTCTAAATCAGACATCAGTTCCTCAGATATTAAGGTCAACAATCAACATCACTAAACTACAAAGCTTCTGTGCAGCAAAGAAAACAACCAAGGAAGTGAAGAGGAAACCCACTGAGTGGGAGAAAATCTTCACCAGCTACACATCTGACAGAGAATTAATATCCAGAATATACAAAGAACTCAAAAGACAAAGAAACAAGAAAATAAACCACCCAATAAAAAGATGGTCTATGGATCTGAACAGAGAGTTCTCAAATGAAGAAAGAAAAATGGCCAAGAAACACCTTAAAATTGCTCAACATCCTTAGCAATTAGAGAAATGCAGATCAAAACCACTTTAAGATTTCATCTTAGGGTCTAGAGAGATGGCCCAGTTCTTAAGAGTACTAGCTGTTTTTGTAGAGGACCTGGGTTCGATTCTTAGCACCCACATGGTGGCTAATAGCTCCATTTTCAATTCTCCATAATTCCAGTTCCAGCGGAATCCAATGTCTTCTTCTGGCCTCCGTAGACATTGCATGACCCAGGTGCTCTTACATGGATGCAGGAAATACACTCATACATATAAAATTAAAATAATAAATAAAATATTTTTAAATTATTTAAGAACCACATGATTATAAGAAGTATTTCATTACAGCATTAACATATTCAATAACAATTTCCAGAGCAAAGATGCATCTCTTTC
>NW_008329320.1:662760-730146 GCF_000622305.1 Nannospalax galili
TTCCAGAGCAAAGATGCATCTCTACAAAATTGGCTGTAAATTTTTAGGTTCACAGTTGAAGTAATACAGCTATACAATTTTGAATTCAGTATAAATCCTATAAGACATAAAATTGAATGAGGTTTTAACCTTTAAAAAAGATCTCCATTTCATTTTAAAATATACTGTTTCATACAGAAAAACTCATTTTAATGCTACTTAGATGTTTGCACATGCGTCTCTAATTGCTATGTTTCTGATGATATTACTAGTCACAGTTGGTTACTTTCTAAGGTCCACCTGAGCATGGATATAAAATCATCAGGTAGATTTCAGTGGTGATGTATTTCACCTCTCCTAACTAACATGGACCAAGTTTTTATGTTTCTTCCTCAAATATAACTCACTTTTTTTATTTGTTGATTTTTTTGTGTGTATTTCATACAGAACATCCCAAACAATCTTATTAATCTAAATACTCACATCTCAAATGGCACCCTCCCATAGTATCCCTCCACTGAAGATCATATACTCTGTCATCCCTGTTATTGTCCACTGTGTTGTTGGTGCCCCCCAGCTGTTCTCCCGTGCTTGCTCATCTGATGAATCTAGTCAGCCTATTTAGAGTTCCTTGTTTTAACAGGAAGATCAGCTCTTCCTCATCTAGCAGCAATCAGTTGCCAATATTCCTTTAGATAAGACTGGGATCTGCTGTTCATTTTCCCATTTCTATGCTGGGTTATTGTCTGGGAGTCTCTTGGGCCACCTTGGCCAACAACTCAAAAGAAGGTATCTCCTGTCTGTCATTGTTTCTTGTTATGTAGCCTTTATCTATACACATGGACTCTTAAAGAATTATATTGATTCCTTTAATCTTTGGTTATACTTTCCTTTTGGGTGTTTAAGACCATACAGTTGGCCCAGATAAACCAATTTATTTTTACTTTTAAGGTCGTTTGAGGATCTGTTCCTCGGGGGTCACATGGGCTTGGGAGGCGCTCCTAGCTCCTTTCTTTTAGCAGTTCCATCTAAGTGAAGATAAGTCAAAGGTCCTCCTCAATCATGGCTGGCTTCACTTGGAAGCATGGAGGAAATGTTTCCTCTGTGTTGACCCTCCTCTTTGTAGACTGGACACTGGTTCAAGTACATTTGGTGGGGTCTCCATGGTCTCCTTGATCAATAGGACAGGTGACACACCACGGTTACAGGACATTTTGAGAGATGCTCATAGTCTCCTGGAGCTTAGTTGACCTAGGAGGGCAAGGAGCAAAAACTGTCTTTTATGTCCTTCTGACCAAATTAGTATAGGCCTCAAAGTATGGCTGCTAGACATCCAAGAAGGTTAGTTCCACCGCTCTGGTTTCATCTTAACCCCAGTCAGACTGGCTAGATCAACAGCACAAAAGACACCAAATGCTGGCAAGGATGTGGAAAAGGGTAATGCTAATCCACTGCTGGTGGGAATGCAAACTTGTGAAACCACTATGGAAAGCAGTATGGAAAACTCTCTTAAAAATCAAAAAACATATGATCCAGCAATACCATTCTTTGGCATATACCCAAAGGACTCATCCTACTGTAAAGATACCAGTACATTCATGTTTGTTGCTGTTCTTTTTACAATAGCTAAGAAATGGAAACAACCTAAATGTCCCTCAAGGAACAAATGGATAATGAAAATGTAGCATATTTACACAATGGAGTTCTACTCAACAGTAAGAAAAGATGAAAATTATGAAATTTGCAAGTAAATGGATGAAACTATAAACTGTTATACTAAGTGAAATAACACAGAAAAGCAAGCAACATATGTTCTCCCTCAGTTGTGGATCATAGCACCAAATCCTTATATACAAATATATGGTACACCACTCATCAAATAAGCTTCTTTTTGCAGCATATGGAGGCTGTTACAGAGTTCCACAACTGGTCACACACAGACCAATATATATCTGAGATATGCCCAGCCCTAAATGACATATGTACAGTGGAACCTCTACACCTAAGGCCCATGGAACATAGCGGAACAGGGGTAGAGAAAATGCTAATACATCCCTCAACTCTCACCAGAGAAGTTTCCTTATACAACAGAGTGAAGTGCACACAGACGGCTACAATTGACTAAGTTTTAGAGAATAAGAGACTGCAGAGTGCATGTCCCTGGATAGGACTCCTATATTAAACCTCACCCACCCACAGCTCAGGGACCAATGCAGAAGATGGGCAGAAAGACTGTAAAGCCAGAATTGGTGCATGAACATGAGGAAACAGAGGCTTTCAGGCCACTGGGAACTTGCTCATATGAACTTGCAACAATGGTGACTGCATGCACAGACCCATCCTGACTCAATCAGACAAAAATCCAGCATAAAATGAGAGAAATGGGCAGCAGATCCCAACACTATCCTAGGAACTATTGGTGACCGATTACTGCTGGGTGAAGGAAAGTAGGTCTTCTTTAGGGGAGAAACTCTAGAAAGACTGACTAGACTCCAATGAATGAACTTGTATCAAAGGACATCTGGGTACAAATGCTTGACCAGAAAGAACTTAATATATATGAAAAAATGCATGAAATCCAGTGGGGAGGGGATGGGCTATGGGGGTCATGAATGAGGGAGGAAGGATCTAAATTTGATCAATGTCTATTATATGAAATATACAAAACTCAATAAAAATATTTTTTTAAAGTCTTCACTCCTGGTGCTGGAGAAATGGCTCAGTGGTTAAGGGCACTGGTTGCTATTGCAGAGGACCCAGGTTCAATTCCCAGAACCCACATGACAGCTACGATCTGTCTGTAACTCCAGTTCCAGGGGATCTGACACCCTTTTCTGACCTCCACGGGTATTGAACTATGGGGGTGCACCTACCCACATACATCAAAACACTTGTACACATAAAATAAAAATAATAAATAATTTCTTTAAAGTTTTCAGTCCTAACACTGCTTAAAATCCATTCTACTTTGGTTTCTCTGTTGCTGTGGTAAAACATGCTGACTAAAACCAACTTGGGGAGGAAAGAGTTTATTGCACCTTATGTTTCTAAGTGATAGTCTATCACTGAGGGAATTCAAGGCAGGAACGTGGAGGCAGAAACTGAAGCAGAGACCATGGAAGAATGCTGCTTATTGGCTTGCTTCCTCCAATCTGTGCTCAGCCTGTTTTCATATATAACCCAGGACCACCTTCCCTGAGGTAGCACTGCCCAGAGCAGGCCAGACCCTCCCACATCACTCAACAATCAATACAATGTTCCCATACCCATGCTCACAGGAGACATGGAAACTATTCCTCATTTGAGGTGCCCTCCTCCCAGGTATCTCCAGTTGATGGGAACCAACCAGCACAAAGCCCCAAATTTCTTCTTAGATTCAGACAATCTCTTAACAATGAGCCTCTATAATATCAAGAAGACAGTTACAGACCCAATGGGCAAGAGTACACAGTAAGCATTCCTGTTCCAAAAACGAAGAGTGGAGAGATAGCAAGAAAAGGCTAGAGGAAAGCTAGACATAAACCCATCAGGAAAAATACCAAGCTCTGAAATTACATATCCAACATTTGGGTTCCAACTGACTTGGATAGCCCAGGTCCCTTTGGCATAAATGGGCTCTCTCTTAAGGATAGCTCAACTCAAGTGTCTGAAGATTTGCTTGGTGTCTGCATGTTCCAGATATCTCCGGCACCCTGGGGTCTTCATTGCAACTTAGATTTCACTTTCATAACTTCATGCAATGGTCTCACATGCGTTCTTCCAGGAAATATAATGCTGCAGGATGTTGCCAAGCATCATAATGGTCCATGAGGCTTTGTTGTCATTCTAGAGCTTCTATAGTCCATAACTCTGAACTCTTCCACAGTCTTCCCACAAACCACTTCCAAAAGCCTACAGACTGCACGATCAGGTTTATCACAGCAATGACCCCACTACTCAATACCTATTTGGGGTATCAGTTACTTTAGTCACTGTGACAGAATAATATGTGACAGAAGTAAATTATAGAAGAAAAGATTTCTTTGTTTCATGGTTTGAAAGAGTACAATGCATCACTGTTGGGATAGCATGGAGTCTTAATCAGCTTGGTCAGTGGCAGCTGGAAACATGGTACAGCTGCTTGCTACATGATACTGACCAAGAACAGAGCTTAGGCTAGAAGCAGACTGAGCTCTGCTCCAATGGCTCTGTGTCTGCTAACTAAGCCCCAGGTGCAAAGCGTTCAATAACCTTCAAGCACCAGCTGGGGACCAAATGTTCAAACACGAGTGTGTGGCAAACAATTTACATCAAAGCCACTCCTGTCACTGCCCTTCTACAAAGAGAGGTTCACCCTGTGATTCCGTGGTTGACTACAAAGCTAACCAAACTAATCCAAGTGAACTTTGCTTTGTCTTTCTCTCCTCCCCTTCCCTTCTCTCTCTCTTCCTCCCTTTTTCCCTCCTCTCAGCTTTCTTTATCTCCCTTCTGTCCTCTCTCTTTCCTTGTCTCCTCTTTCTCTTCCCTGCTTTTCTGCTCTTACTCATTTTTCTTCCCACTTAAGGTACCATGGCAAACAATGCCAGGCTGTAAGGTTTGCTTGAAGTCATTAATAGCCACAAGTCTACAATTCCCTTTCTAAAGTTTCCTCCCCCTTCTAATCTCAAAGTCCAGCTGGTCAGTGAGCAATTGGAGCCCATCCTCCCACTGACCTGCTTCCACTGTTGGAATTTGCTTCCTGCCTGGAAGAGATGGCTCTTGCCTGGAGACATTTGCGGAGAGCCTTCCACTTGGAGACTTCGTCTTTGAGAATACTCAAGACGTACCCATCCTTGAGCTGTGAGTCGAAACCAAGGGATATGGGTCAGCAGAGGGGTCAGCAGAGGGGAAAGCCTAAACTCTGGAGCTTGTTGCCTAGAATTTGAGAGGTTGCCTAGAACTTGGATGGGTCGTGGGGTTTTAGAAATATACCTGAAAGCACAGTGAATGGTTATGAGCTTATCTGATCTGGTGCTCCCATTTCAGAGTTAATATTTTAAAATACTCCCCCTATTTGTCCTGAATTGAAACTCATAGATAATAAAACCTGGCTGTGCACAACGTCAAAATTAAAACTTAATATAAAGAAGAAATCAAATGAAAATAAGTCAAAAAAAGTATTATTAAATTCAACATATAGATCCTGGTGATTTTTATTAAAAAGACATGAGGCATCCTCATAAATTTCCATTGGGCCTGTAGGAAGTGAGATTCCCAAGCACACATACACTCACACTCCAATTACTGAGCTATTTTCCTGAGATAATCCAAGCCAGAGCTAGACTAACCAGCACCCCCTCCTCATACTCTCCTCTCTCTCTCTGTAGCAGCAACAAGAAGTTCAGGGAGATCTGAGACAGCCAGGCACTGGGTGCCTTATGGATTATATCCTACATGCCATTTCATATGGATCTTGTTTCCCTGGAATCCCACAGCTTCGTTATTAATTTCCTTTCTAAAAACACAAACTTAAGCAGCCATCTGGCTACATATTTTTGTGTCATAATGAGACCTTATGCTGCACATACTATAAATGGTATAGAAGACCCTTTCCATTCCCCCATTATAATCAATTTTGCCTCTTCCTTATTTTTCCTATTTCTCTCCCCTTCCTTCGTCTCTTATTGTCTCATGCACAATTGCAATTTTATAAAACAATATATGCCTGATGCTCTTTGTGTGTGTTAGTGTGTGCATGTTTATGTAGGTTCACATGTGTTTACAGGTGTGTGTGCACATGCATGTGGAGGCCAGAAGTCAACCTTGAGTGTTGTTCCTCAGGTGCTGTTCAATTTGATTTTTTTGAGACAGATTCTCTCACTGAGTAGGCTAGGGTGACTGGCCAGCAAACCCCAAGGATCCACCCATTTCTGCTTCTCCAGAACTGGGATTACAAGTGTATGTCACAATACCCAACATTTTTACCTAGTTCTGATCACTTTTCAGCAAATGACAGGAGTTAATTTTTTCATGGCTGCACAATATTTTAATATATACCACATTTTCTTTGTCCATTTTTTCTACTTTTTTTAATTTTATTGAATTTTTGCAATTTTCATACAATATAATTTGATGGTATTTAGATCCCCTCCCCTATTCATACCTCCACTTACTGCCCCCACCCAATTTAGTGACTCTATTTTTTATATATACAGGCTATGGAGGAGTCTGATTTGTTTCCCCAAATGTCTTTTGGTATGGGTTCATGCACTGGAGAGCTTGGTTAACCTACCAAGAGGCCCATCTCTGTAAGAGACTGTCTCCCCACCCCCAGCAGCCATCAGTTGCCAAAGTTCCTTAGGTTGGGTTGGGATTCCTTACCGATTTCCCATGTCTATGCTGGGATTTTGTCTGGTTTGAGCTAGGCACCTCTGCTGATTCCATGTCTTGGTTGTAGTTAGTAGAGCCACAATAAACATGGGCATGCAGGCTTCTATTTAATACCCTGTTCATTTCCTTTAGATATTCAAGACAAAATGGAACAGTGTGATCATGTGATAAGTCTATGTACAGTGTTTGGAGAAACCCCATTCTTTTCACTGTAACAGCTGTGTTAATTTACATTCCAAGCAACCTTATATCACAATTTTCTTTTCTCTACATCCTCAGAAATATTTGTTTGTTGACTTGCTTTTTCCTACCAGCCACTGAAGAGGGTGGTACTTCATGGTCATCTCCCATTGTCACTTAGAGATCCTGATCAATTCATTGCAACTCCTAAACATAGTTCTACCAAGGGAGCTACAGAAGTAATGTGATCCTGCAAACCCATGCCACGCCGCCTCTTAATTTACACTTTTCCCTTGGCTTTTCAAAGACCTTTGACTACTTGTTTACTGACTATGTCCATATGTGTGTACACGTGTGTATGCCTGTGTTTGTTCATCCAAACATGCTCATTGAACACACTTAACACCTGCCTGGTACATGGAAAATACTTGAGCATCTGCTGTGCATGTAGTAATAATGGAAATACAATCATAATGAGCAAGCAAAGCCCTTGCATATGCCACAGGTGGGATAGGTTTAAACAAATAAATAAGTAAATATATCTAGGAAATCATAGTAAAGGAGAATAGAAAAATCAAATGGGAGGAGGTTATGGCAGATAGGGAAATCACCATATTTTAAGGGTTTTAAGATGTGCAAAATAAAATAAATCACAATCCTTCCATAATTTCAATATATTTACTACATGGTATTTTCATCCATAAACTATTTAACCTTATTTGTCTTGATATATAGTCATTTTGATCAAAAGACGTATACAAAGCTATACAAACAATTTTTCAGTATAAAAGGTCAAAAATATCTTAGTGGTTCATCCTTTCTATAGTTAACTGAAGTTTCAAAATTCATATCCTTTCCAGGTAGGGGGAGAATGTGCTCCAATATACCTTTTTTGACATGTCTTCTCTCTTATAAAGGAAGGATACACAGGAGAGCACATTGTTGGTAAATAATGCCCATTGCCCACTGAGAAATTCCCCCAACACTCCTGGGAAAACTTTTCTTAAAGAAAAGCTAAAATTATCCTGAATGGCAAACCCCTCACATGCACCCTAGGCTGATCTCAGAAAGATTGCTCCAAAAAAAAAAGTCAAAGAAATATCCACTAGCCCCAAAACATCAGGTGGAGTTTTTGCATGTGAGAAGTAGCAACTGCTTCTGTTTTACTCCACAAAAGGGCATGTGTTGGAAGGATGTGGAGGAAGGGAAACTGAAATAACCCCAGAGAAGATGAGGAAGTGAGCAGGAGTGGGCACAAAGAGAGGCCAATGGTCAGTCAATAGCCAAGACTTCTAAACAGGCTTTGCTGCTGACAGGTAAGCACCATGTAGCACTGGTTATCCTTCTACTCAGAGCACACACGATGTGGAAGGGAAATCGGAATCTTACCGTTCTTGTCAGGGATTGGGTAGCACAGAGCAACAAGATTTTCATGCTCTGCAAATGCAGAACAGTGTAGGACCAGGGGGGAAGCCACCCTCCAGTCTGACAGCTGGCAGACCCAGTGCAGAGGGAGCAAATGAGAAAAGTACATTCTCCCATCAGTCTTTGCTCCTCTCACCTTTAGACTCCAGCCTAGCTTCAGCAGGCTTCCATAAGAGACGGCATCTCGATCTGCCACTGCCTCAACTCCGGTGATGATAAAATCTTCCTTTCCTAAAAAATCTCTGGCTAAGTATAAGATGAGGTGCGAAATGGGACACGTGTATTTAAGTTACCTAAGATGCTCTGCAGAAATAAGACACAACATTTGAATAAGTCACAGTGCAGATTGTACATTTTTAAAGATTTTTATTCCTTTTTTTCATTTTAGACAGTGAAGAAGTCCTTGATAAATACTCTCTCTGTTGAAAACTGGTTTTAGATATAAGAAAACCTGTTACCCTACAAAAGTAGTTTCCCTGAGAACTCATAAAAGCTCACAAACATTGATTTCTCTCACTTACCTTGCCCAATAATTTTCCTATTTTTAATATGATTTGGGAGAAAGAAAACAAAGTTTAAGTGATTTTTCTGTGGTGAAAATGAAAATTAGGCAGCTGGGAAATTAAATCAGTTATCCACTGGCATTTATTACATAAGTGGCACTGTTTTCCAAATTCAGTTACATTTTAATGTTTTCAGTTGTCCATGTGAAATGAAGTGGAAACTGGTGAATTGGATGAAAACCAGAGCTGTCATCTGATTTTAGTCTAAAAAGACAATATCAGATCTAAGTTAAAAAAAATAAAATGATACATGAATATAACAGTTCACAAAAGACCTAGAATTCAGCACCAATAACCCAAACCTGAGCTATCTTTTACCCACCTCCTCTTCTACACACGTATGTACACATAAACACACACACACACACACACACACACATACACACACACACAGTTTCCAAGAACACAAAAAGCCTTATTAACCCTCAACTCTTACAATATCCTCAAAACACAAGGTGTTTTACATAAAGAATGCCTGCAATTATTTCTGAAGATATTTTTATGTCAAGTAAAGCATTTTTTTAATCCATAGATTTTCATTATGACTATGTGTTTTATTTACTGGAAGGGGAGTATGACAAGAAAGATTTGGGGGGTACTATGTAGATTTATTTCACTTACCAAATAGTTACTTTTCTCCATGTTTGATTGCCACTTGTCTCTATTGCTTTTTCCCTTAGTTCCTTCTGACCATGTGTCCTTCTTCCCTCCTTTAATGTGGTATTTTATGTATTTTATTTAGAGTCTTTGCCTCACCATTGTAATCTTACTCCTTTATTGAATGAGTGAGTGAATGAATGAACAAATGATGAGTGAATGACTCTGCCCTGGCTGTGATAAATCCAGGCTTTTCTTGATCAAGTCTTTCTCTCCAACCCTCTTCCTTTTCCAGGCTACTCTCATAATCCTGGCAGCCTTGTAGTCATGGGACTTACAGTCTCCTCATTGGGTACCTCCAATTTTACACACAGGAAAATAAAACTGATGGAATAAAGGAATTTTTGAATTCTTAGAAACAAGCATTTTCTTTTTCTATTTCAGGAGAATAACTTACACAGAGGCACACAATAACAATCTTTTCAAAAGGTGAAATTCTCAGAAAACTTAAGCAATCTTTTTCTTGTCATTTCTATGCATGGATAGCTAAAAGCCACTTACTTTTAAAGTAAGAGCAGATTAATAACATTAATGATTATATAGAACAGAAAAATGAGTGATATTTCTTTGAAAGAAAATACACCCAGAGCTGTTATTTTCCTGCTTCATTTAGAAAAAAAAAAAATGTTCATTGAGTTTGTCAAGACCGTGACTTCAAAGCCACACAACACTAGCATTTCATCCATACATTCAAAACCCTCATGTTGCACAAGTGGCATCACTTCCTCAGCTCTTTCTAAGAATGTCTGGAAACTGACCTTGAATCTTCAAAATTAGAAACATTCTTTTCCAAGAGTACTTACAAGGGATCTAGACCTCTCTTTCAGCTCTGATAGTCTCCGACTTCATTGTTCCTTCCCACGAATACAGAAAGGTCAGAGTCTGTGCTATTGCAAAAAATGATCAACAACAGACAAAAGAATACTAGACTGAGGCCAAAACTTGCAGTTTCGTTCTTGTTCTTACTGGTATGGTAAGCTTAAATAAATGACTGTATCACTTTTAGCTTACAAGTAAGAGTAGTATTTTAATACCTCACTCCAACCTGAAAATTTTTCCAAGTTTCAAGCACTCGATTTTTCTGGTTAGGCTCAGCTTATTTCCTTTTTGTCATGGTCTTAGGTTGGTCGTCTTTTGAGATGTAAAGGGGCTGTCTTCTAGATCAGTTTGCAGATATTAATTCAGATATTAATCCCTGTACCTCACAAGAACAGTCAACAACCATTAATCTCATGCCTATTGAGAACCAACCAGATGCCAGACACTTGTCCACATAATGGGGTTTAGGTATTAGGCAACTCAGAGTCTAAAAAGCACCTCTATTAACAAAGTGAACACTTACATTGTAGACAGAGTGAGCAAAAGTTTGCCAAGTGAAGAGAAAATTTTAGCCAACCAGGAAGAGGATTTGCTTTCTAAGCTTATGAGGGGCATTATGGGGAAATTTGTTACTTTCCCATCCTTTATATCTTTTTGTAGCAGATTTGATCTTTTTTATCCTCCAGAAAAATCCATCATTGTGATATCTCAATGATAAAATACAAACTAAAACCTGTTTTAAATGATTTGCTTCAACTAAGAAAGAAAATTGCCTAAGGGCCATGATTAGGATGACTTAAGTGACTGCCGTGGACAGACCTATGCGATGTTTGTTGAGGATGCTAATTCGCTTCATTTTAGTAGGTGCTTCCAGGACACCCGCATCTAAGCTCACATTTCATACAAAGCCCGAAATGCCATCATGTGACTTCTCACCTGAGAGATACCAGGTAAGACTCAGGGTTTCAGAAAAATAGGTTTACTTAGGAGGCCTCAAGAACTCCTTCATTGTTTCCAGCAGAAGGACCCACAAAGAACCCTGCTTGTCAGTCAACTATCCTACCCTAGATATCCCATCGGTCAGGTCATTGGGAAAGCCTGAAACCGTCTTGCACCATTTGCTTCCTTTTTTTAGAATTGATGAGCATGTGTGAGAGAGACAGAGACAGCGAACACAAGAAAGAGACTATCTAAGACAATGCAGACACTACACAGATCCACTCATATCCAAACTGTGAAACAGTACATGGACTCCATACATGAAGGACATTTGGGGACACAAGTTAGACTTTGTAGGCCTTATATCATATTATTATATTATATAAAATAGAGTACATTAAATTAGGTTCAGGCAGTGAGGGAAGGTGCAGATGGGGGATCTAAGTACCATCAAATTAATTGTATGAAAATCACAAAAATTCAGTAAAAGTTTTTAATATGAAAGCACTCATTTGCTTTTTTAAGCCTTATTATTTTGACTAACTCATGATAACACATCACACAATATTCCCGAGTTTCCCCACCAAAAATTAAAGTTATTTTTCTCTTGTCAGACTACTACTGATTGTTCTTGCTCTCTATCCTCCCCACCCTCTCTCCTTCTCACACACAGTAATCCTCTTATTCTATATAATATTCGTATGTCATAAATTGTAGATTCAATAATCAAGAGAAATCAACAAAAAAGAGAAACTTGGGTGTGATGTTTAGTGTTAATTGTCAACCTGACAGAATTTAAAATCACCTGGGAAGTGGGAGTCTGGGTTTGCCTATGGGAGATCAGATGGATTACATTCCTTGAGGTGAGAAGACCCATCTTAATTGTGGTGGGACCCTTCCCTTGAGGGCTTGGACTGAATAAAAAGGAATAAGCTAACTGAGAATATGTATTCATTGGTCATTGTTCGCTGTTTCTTGACAGCAGATACAGTGTGAGCAGTTCCTAGCTCTTGCCTCTATGGCTTCCCTACCATGCTAGACTATGTAACCTCAACTGTGGGCTAGAATAAGCCCTTTCTCCATGAAGTTGCTTTTGTCAGAGTATTTTATCATAGTAACAGGAAAAAAACTAAAGCACTGGGAGAGGTTTTGTAATTTAAAACAGTGGGCTGGGCAGATAACTCTGTCAGTAAAGCATTTGCTGAGCAAGCACGAGGACCTGAGTCTGGATCTGTAGAACACACACACACACACAAAAAAAAAAAAAAAAAAAAAAAAAAAACAGACGCGGAGGTTGAAGTGGAGAAAAAAAAAAAAAAAAAAAAAAAAAAAAAAAAAAAAAAAAAAAACTGGTCATGGCAGGACACACCTGTAATCCCAACCATATGGGGGGTGCAGAGACAGGAGGGTCCCTGGAACTTGATAGCCAGCCAATCTAGCAGAATCAGTGACCTCTAGGTTCCATGAGAGACCCTGGCTCAAAAAACACAGTGGAGAACAATTGAGGAAAACCCCAAATATTGACCTCTGGGCTCCACACACATATACTACATGTGCATCCATGCTACACATGGATGTGCACTGGCACACACATGTGCACACACACAAGAACATAGAAGGAAAGCTGAGGATAAAGCTCAGTGGTAAAGCACTTGCCTAGCATGCAAAAGGCCCTGAGTTCAGTTGCCGATACTACCCAGAATTTCATTTTTTTTAAAAACCTCTAACAACAAAATGGCATCACTTCAAGCATTTATTTCCAATGCCTGCTTTTTTTACATGTTAAAGTCAATTTAAAAACAAGGCTTTCCATTGAGAGGTAAGAATTCCAGTTCCCTTCTTCTTCATGTATGCTCAAGAAAGGGATCACAAATTTAAAAAGACCACAAGGAAAACTTTCATCTGCTAAAGAGGAAGGGCTTCAGTTACCTGCAGGTAGCATATTGGGTATCAGCCCTACATTCAGGTTACTAGAGGGACTGGGCATTGATACACTGGCCTGCTGTTGACTGTATAGGACCTAACAATAAAGAAAGCAGATTTTAATTTGTCTTTTTTGTAGTCCCTTGCTTATAGCCATATCCTGGAGATTCATAAACAACATCTTTCTCCTGTGAGAACAGCATATTTCCAGAAGCCCTTGCTGCTTCACCAGGGACACATGGAGTGGCTATTTGATTCTGACGGAAACAGATACCTGGATTTCTTCTCTGGGATTGTCACTGTTAGTGTTGGTCACTGCCACCCGTGAGTATCCTTCAAATCCTCAGGATTTTCACTCCAGAAGAACATACGGGAAACAGTCATCCATGCCATTCAGAACCCTTGATTGACTTATCCTAGTTTTTAAAAGTTGATTACAGTCTATGGCTGATATACACCTACATAGTTTTTTCAGTAAGGAAAAAAGTCTTGATGCTTCCGTTTTCTTTCCTTCACAATGGAAGCTTTGGTCATTTTTATTGCACATGCAATATGGCATGAGGCATGATTGGAGTGTCTCTCTAAATTTCTCACTAGAAACAGTTTTCCAAAGACAGGAATATACACGAGGCAGGTGAATGAGTTGTAGGTAATAACTTCTAGATCCATGAGAGATATTCCTCATGGACTCTAGGAAACTGACATAAATAATAATAAGAGATCTGGGTGTGGTGGCACACACCTTTAATCCCAGCTGGGGCTACAGGGAGACCCTTTCTCAAAAGGACCAAAAAAAAATGATAATAAGAAATAGATGCAACCTTAATTGGAAATGTACTTGGAAATGTATGAAGCAATTAATGTTGAGCTTGTGTGAAGCCATAACTAACTCCCTTACATACAGACCCTCAGCACATTCCTCCCTTGTCCTTTGATTTCTATGTGGCCATCCCATTTTAATGCTATTCTTCTTGATCTTAAGAATCTGGCAAATAAAATTAATAGTAGGTTCATGGGGGGAGAGCAGCAAATTTAAGGTAAATTGAATAGGTCGAGGCCCTGCCCACAGAGTAGGGAGCCAAGGGATCTCCTCCAATTGCTATCAGCGGGGGAGAAGTGGCTTGGCCTCCATGCTTAGCCTTCTCTTTTTCTACTGTCTTCAGGAGGCACCAGTCCCAAGGAGCATCCAAAATAAATCTTGGTTGCACACTAAAGTAAAATACAAACATTTGTGAAATCAGAGAACAACTTAAATACTATCACTGACTCTTCCCAGTAACATTGACGTTGTTCCTGACTGTTGACCACTCTCACTCACTTTCATGACTTTTGTATTGCTGCCGTTCCCCACCTGACCCCTGACTCACAATCCCAGTTCCTTCTTTATTCCTCTCTCCTTCTCTCTTTACTTCTTTTTACTCACACATTCCCACTACCACCATCCTCCCATCCTGTTTATTTAATTACTCTGTTTTCAACTGTCTTATCTAGCTTGATATCTTCAGCCTTGGACTCTCACCAACATACAATAAAGTTGAATACACTCAGAGAGTGCATCAAGACACCCAGATTTCTCACTACCTTGAAGAATGTCTCCTGCCCCAAGATACTCCACTAGCAGCTCAAACTCAACATTTCAAAGACTAAATCTATCATCTCCACGAAACCATTTCTACTCACAAAGTCAGTTCTTCTAGAAGGACGTATGAGCCACCTGCTCTGTGAGGGAGCTGGAGAGCGAGCTAGCAGCTGCATTCCTCAGCTGTTCTGGAATTTGTTCTGTCTTTGACTTTTCCTGCTTTTCATTTCCTACAGCCAAATCTGATGCCATAGACCAGATGCCTCCACTGAAACGCATTTCTTACTGGCTCTTCTTCCTACTGGTTCTCATTAACACAAGTGTTGTAGGATCTCTTCTCTTCAGTATAAGGCCACCTTGCTCACCTAGCTCTAGGCCTCTGCATTAAGTAATCCACATCCCCTCTGTTCCACATGTCGTGTGGCTCAGATATATTTCTTTAAACCATGCTGTTATCAAGTATCTCATCTCTTTAAGAGTTTACTGACACTTCACAATTTTCTGAAGTGAGATTTGTGGAACACTAATCCCAGGAGTGCTTCCTTGGAAAAGAGTCCAAAGGGAAAAAAAAAGCATAAGATACACTGAACTCTATCTCCTCCTAGAGGGAAGCAGTGCATGGTGGAGCACACCTTTAATCCCAGCACTTGGGAGGCAGAGGCAGGTGGATCTCTGTGAGTTTGAGGCCAGCCTGGTCTGTATAGTGAGTTCCAGGTCAGCTGGGGCTACTGGGAGACCTTGTCTCAAAAAGACCAAAAAGACCCAAAACAAAACAAAAAAAGTACTAACAATGGGACTGGAGAGATGGTTCAGAGGTTAAGAACACTGGCTGTTCTTACAGAAGACCCAGATTCGAATCCCAGCACCCACATGGCAGCTAACAACTGTCTATAACTCCAGTTCCAGGGGATCTGGCAGCCTCTTCTGTCCTCCGTGGGCATTGCACGACATGGGTGCATTTACCTACATGCAGGCAATGCCCACATACACATAAAATAAAAATAATAAATAAAAAATTTAAAGTACTATCAATTCCCACAGTAGAAGAATTTACTTACTCTGATATTTCTCAAAATTATTCTACTGTTGACCTAAGTTTTTGGTGTAACAGGTGTTAATAGCATACAGAACTGCTGCCCTTTAGATCAAACTGAAACACCTTTCTCTGCCTTCTCAAGGCTTGCCTATTCATATATTGCCCCATATATTTGTCCACCCTTAGTTACTGCTGTCCCTCAATATGAGTCTTCTTTGCTTGTTCTTGTTGCACATTTGCTTAACTGAACTTTTATTGTAATTAGTATTTAAGCTCTGTTGAACCTGCAGTTAATAACAGAAACATAGTAAATATGCGGTACAGGATGCTAAGATAAACTTCATGCCAGGGTTTTTTATTCATTAGGGCCTGAGGATAAGTAAAGCGCCTCATAGTGCATTTACACCATACAACTCTTCTTCCATAGTCAACAAGAGCAACAAAAAAGGATATTTGTGTACTTTGAGACACTCCAGTGTCACATTGCAGGGTTCCTGGTGTGTTTTACATAAGCTCTCAATCGTCTGTCGTTCTCATCAAAAGGCACCGATGAATGTAATTATAAAACCAGTCCATCAGTGATACTGAAGAATACAAGAGAAAAGTTTGGGTGGAGGATATGTACATTTCTTAGAAAAAGATCCATAAAAGCATAAATTTAAAAGAAAAATCTTAAACTCATCAGAATTAAATAATCCTATTTAAAGAAATTAAAGACTTTTGCTCATTATTAAGAAAAGAAAAAGTGAGGTTACCCAAGAAGAATAGAAATGGTCATGAAACATATATTCATTACTGGATTGTTATCCACCAAGTAGAGTCAATGATACAAAATCATATAAACAGTTTGAAGCAAACAAAACCTCAGCATGAACCTTCTGATCTATAAGGTTAGACTCCTTTAAAGAATGTGGCTTCAGCATTATAAAATGTTTGTCAACACTGACGTCTGTTCCAATAACATACTGGAATCTCCTTTGAAAGAATAACTGCTGATATTGTACATGTGGTTGACTCGATTTTCTGAACCACTCAGGGATGATTAACAACAAAACATAGAGGAAATTCTATGCCTATATCCTTCCTAAACAGGGAATTTCTTTTCTAAAATCCCTAATTTAGCATCATTGAGTCTGCTTTGAACACTTACCTCAGGGACCAATGCATCCCCCACTGTTAGCAATTTGTTTTCATGTGTAGATGAAACCTGCCTCTTGAAACTTTAAGAAGTAGCCATAAATCTAGAGTTAATGGTGGGGTGGGGATAGTGGTGCCTACTGGTGATCTGCATACATAACTGCTTCTGTGTTTCACCAGGAAGGTAAACGCAGTGGCACAAGAGCAGATGGAACGCCTGTGGCACACGAGTTCCATCTTCTTCCACCCTCAAATGCATGAATATGCAGAAAAACTTTCAGCACTTCTTCCTGAACCTCTTAAGGTACAGTGATCCACTTGAAAGGAATAGCGACCCATGATCCCAAGAGAGCTTCCTAATGAAGCAGGAATACAAACAGGGAATTTAGTCTGTGCACTGAAAGTCTGTCATGGTGAACAGACAGTCATTCTTGAAAGCAGTCTAGCAGAAAAAAAGGGGATTTATGGACTGCTGGTGAAACAACCTAGTGTTTGTTCCTTGTTTGTTTGTTTGTTTTAAATTTATTTAATATTTTAGTTATTATTTTGTGTGTGTGCATATGTGTGTGTGGTCAGAAGAGGACATCAGATCCCCTGGAACTGGAGTTACAGATGGCTGTTAGCCATCCTGTGGATGCTGAGAACCAAACCCGGGTCCTCTGCAAGAACAATCAGTGCTCTTAACTGCTGAGCCATCTTTCCAGCCCCAATCCAGTATTTTAATGTGTCCCCTCTGAACCTCTCACCCTTTGATCACCTCCTCGCCCAAAATGCTTTCCTCAGTGTCTTCAGAAGATATATATTTCTTCCATGGTTTCTGCAATTATTTCCATTTCTTCTCTTAGAAAGAACAAGACCATTCCTTATAAATAGCATTTGTCTAAATTATAATTAGATATTTATATTGAATGAGATACATCTGAAATGAAAGTTTACATTGAACTGACATGTAAAGATGTTGACCAAGATTTGTACGTAAGCATTGAATATATATATATGGAAGATCTAAAATAGTGTCCTGGTTTAGTTATTAGTTTACTACATTATCTAGGCACTCCATTTACTGTGTCATGCAGACTAGAAAAAGAAACTTGGAATAGCTGTAAACCTTATTCAGAACCAGATTCTCATGGCAGAGTAGAAACAGAGTAGTCAGAAAAGCCACAAATTCATGCCTCCCTGTTCATCCAGAATGAGCTGCATTTTATGTTTGTTCTTTATTTTCTTTCTTTCAACATTCACAGACAGCACACTCAGACTGGGTTGTAAGGTTGGGGCCCTTCCTCACTCTATGCCTTCAGAATCAAGTGAGATGAGTTAGGTTCAGACTCCATCCTTGCCACTAACCACTGTGAGCCTGTCAGAATGTCTTTCCATCTTAACATTTTTAAGATCATCAAATAAAGCCAATAAAAACCCAGACTTTTACAAATGAGGTAATGCTTAGCCATTATTAAAAAAATTTCTAGCACTAATAGCTACTCAGTGGAGGCCTGTAGAACTGATATAGTAGTAAAAGGGAGACCATTTAGTAATGGAAGCTGTCTGAGAGGGATTTGAAGCTGGGATACGATGTCTAGCCATTTTGAATGAATTATTAAAAAACTGAGAGTACTAGGTGTGTGTCATCCTTTCCTCTCTAGGTCATTTTCTTGGTGAACAGCGGCTCAGAAGCCAATGACCTGGCCATGGTGATGGCCAGAGCATACTCAAAAAAGACAGACATCATTTCCTTCAGGTAACCATACTTTAGAAACTTTAGAGTATTCAACTTTAGAAACAATGACTTAGTACTAAATGTGCATTTTTAAAATGTAGTATGGAAATACTCTTCCAAATTTCAGTTTTAAGGCAGGATCAACCCAGCGAATTTGGTGACTAGATAATCCCATTCAAATTGTCCCGATCAACTTTTGATGAGTATATTAGCATTTAAAAGAGCAGAAAACTAAAGATTTAGTTCATGGTTTACTACCTTGTAAGACTCTGTTACATCACATAGAAGATACAAGTAATTTATAGTGAAATTGATGGAATTAAAAAATTTTAGCTTAGGGGCTGGAAAGATGGTTCAGTGGCTAAGAGTACTTACTGTTCTTGCAGGTGACCCAGGTTCATTTCTCAGCACCCATATGGTGGTGAACAACATTCTTTAACTCCAGTTCCAGGGGATCCAACACCCTCTTCTGGCCTCCGTGGGCACTACACACACCAGGACACTACATGCAGGCAGAATATTCATACACATAAGATAAAAATAAATAATTTTTTAAAGAATTTAGTCCCATTTTTAACCCAGTTCAGTATAATTTCTGTCTAATTATACAGGAAGAGAACTCTCCAAAGATATTGAGCAACAACAGTTTCATCACACAAACAAATATTTGTCTTTCCAAGGTAACTACTTTGAAGACTAGTATTTGCTAACCATTTGCTGGTATATTGCTAAAAGATGAGCCTCACTGCTTTAGAGTAGGACAGATCCTAAACTCAGAGTTCTTGGCTAATCAATCCCAAAATTATTTTCACAGTTTCAAATCTATGACACTAGTTGAAAAGATAAATTATTACAGTCACATGACATAGGCTTAGAGGAGGTACTAAAAGGTATCAGAGTTGAATGTTCATGCTGTTCTGGTTTGGCTCCCTAATGTTCATAGTTTTCTTTGGTCCTGATCAAGCCAGTGAGTGATCAAAGAGAAATTAACTTGATGTCATCCTCCCATGTATTGTTTTTCTCTTCAGAGGAGCCTATCATGGATGCAGTCCCTACACACTTGGTTTGTCAAATGTAGGGTCCTTCAAGATGGAACTTCCCAGTGGCATGGGCTGCCATTCAGTGAGTTCTGAGACTTTTGTTTTGTTTCACTAAGAACTTCTGGGAGTGTGGAATGACTGATCAGATTTTTCTGATAATGGAATTAGAAACCAATATAATATTGTCATTAATTAGGTGGTCTAATTTGGCTTAAAGAAAAGACTAGTTGAGAAAAATGTTTCTTAGAAATGCCTTTAGAGTCTGAGTAATAGTTAATGATAGAATTTTACTTTGCTGAGACTTAAGGATCTGAGAAGCTTAAATACACAAAATTTCTATCATGCCAGCCCTGTCCTCACTGTCTGTTCTCATATACTGTGCCTATATGTCTCAGCATCAGAACTAGGTACCTAATTATCCCTATTCTTTAAGATGCCCTTATCCACTAAACCCTTGAGAAAGCTGTTTCTGGACTAACATTGAAATTAGCTTTCTTTGTAGAGTGGTCACATAAGTGATTTCTAAGGAAAAAAAATGTCTCTTCAAGGCAGATTAGATTTTTATCTTAAATGAGACAGGAGTGAGGAAGAAATCTCAACATCAGATTAAGTAGCCCATGTGTTTTGTCACCATATGCTTTCCCAAAACTGGCTATCTTATTTTAGCATTTTGCCAAAATCCTTCTTTTGTCATTTGCAGACAATGTGCCCAGATGTTTTCCGTGGCCCTTGGGGAGGAAGCTACTGTCGTGATTCTCCAGTGCAAACAATTAGAAAATGCAGCTGTGTACCAGGTCCAACTGTGGGCAGGGAGGAAGGGACAGAGAGGAAGATCTATCGGGAGGGGTGAGGAATTTGGAGAAGGGCAGAACAAAATGGGTGGGCTCATCCACTGGTTCCCAATTGGAGAAGAGAAAAAGAAACAGGATACTTCTGTTAATCTCTAAACTCCAGTCAAGAAATTCCACAGGGATTCAGAACGACAGCCAAACATCTGTCAAACATGAAGATATTCCTGAATGCCACTGACATCTCTTGCAAAAGTTTTAGTCATTCTTACCAGGAAAACTTCTATTTATCAATCACATTTTTATTTGGATTCTTAACATGAAGAAGAGGAATAGAAACATCATCAGCTCTTTTCTAGTCAGATTTGTCATCATAATACAGAACCTTTTCAACAGCTGCTCCTCAGTCATTCTAGGGGAAAGAACTAAATGCTCCAGTCAGAAGATATTTAATGGGCTAAGATGACTCAGGTTAAGAGGAAGCATGAAAGATGGAAATCTTTAAAAATCAGCTTTGAAAGGAAGAAGATTCACAGTAATCTTATTCATACAGGATAAGAGCAAAATAGAGAATGAAAGACTGAACATTGGGACAGGACAAAATGTCAGTGCCACAGAATTTAAAAACACATGGAGGTGTAAGACCCAAACTTTCAGTTTTAAAGATGAGAAAACAAGAACCACACATAGGAAGTGGGAGATCTAGGACTGATCCCAAGTCTTCTGACCCCAAAGCTAGGGCTTCCAGTACCTGTGACCACCCTTCAAATAAGGACCACCATAGGAAGTAGGAGATCTAGGACTGATCCCAAGTCTTGTGACCCTAAAGCTAGGGCTTCCAGTACCTGTGACCACCCTTAATCACACTGATGGGACAACAGGAAGATTTCAAGATGGAAACTAGTAAATAATGCCTGTTCTTCTGGCTGTGCTTAAGGACATGTGTTAAGACATCTAGATTCCACTCCGAGCACTGTTATGGTTTACTTATGAGCAACAGCTCTGTCTTGTGCTTTAATTTTCTCATTTGTGAAAAAAAAAAGTCAAGGATAGGGGGAAATGCCTGTGCCTCACTCCCATCCCAGGCCCTCATGAGACAAAAGGATGCACAACTAATAACAATTTACATTTTAATTGCTGACATGCATGTATATCACATGTATGTTACAAAGGAGCTTGCTAATTCTCCAAACCATCTTTTATTCATACTTGCTACATCCTTTAAAGTCATCCAGGTTTTTGTCACTTCCTTTCTTTATAAAAGTAGGGAACTTTATTCCAAAGATATCAGGTAGCTCTGTCAATCAAGTTCATTGCACGCTTGTGACCAGTACACAGCTAGCTATGTCAATCAAGCTCACCACATGCCTGTGGACAGGTACTACTGGTTTCCCTGCTCTTTAATAGAGCTGAAGAACAAGTGTATTTATGCTGTAGTTTTCTTTTGCAATTGTTGTTCTCTTCCCTATCTCTAGCCTTCAGGTGACAGGCAGCATGCATGCCTCTAAGCAAGTATTGGGATGGTAGTTACTGCCTCTATACACAGACCCCTGAGCTGCTTTCAACTAAGATGGGCTGTTGCCCCCCATCCCATGCATATCTCCTCCATCCCTTTTGCTGGCATGGATTTGTGTTTAAGTTCAGCAATGCTATTACAACTGCATATTAAAATTCTGTAAGTCCAGTCATGTATAGATACGATTCAAATTATTGTCTTTCTTCCTGGGACATCCCCACCTTCTAAAGTGACACATAGAATGTGGCTTCTGGAACTTGGGTGAGGCTCCCAAGCAGTGCTCCACCTCTTTGTGTCCTCTCCCACTCACAGGATTTTATGCTTGTGTCTCTGTGTATTGAGGCTTACAGCTAGGGAAGCATCCATCACCCCCAGCAGGGATATTACGAGCACCTTGAAGCATTGTGAGAATGTAAACGTGATCACTTCTGAGACATTTGGAATGGATGGGTAGCTGCTCCTGAGCTTAGCATGACAGTCTGGCTTGTCTCCAGATGCCTCCAGCTGAAAACAACTAAACCCCACAGGCTGTGGAACACACCACTGAATCAGTAATATAAGAGAGTAAGAAACCCCTGAAGCACATGTAATAACTGATTAACACAAGTTGAGGTGTTTCACATAATATTGCAAACAGTATTCAAAGTTCATAGTTGTGGAAAAAAACAGTTCTATTCTATACAACTAAATTCAAGTATGTTACTTTTAAACCTTTCTGATTATAAGCCCAGGAAGGACTATTCTACTAAGCATAGTACATCTAGTATTAAACTAAAGCAACTTGAACTAAAAGAGCTAGGGAACTCAGATTATCCTTTCCTACATTTTGATAAAAACGAAGGAAAAAAAATCCTAAACACAAAGATGCCAAGATGAAGTTATTATTTGGAGAAAGGAAAATTCTTTATTCAGAAGACGTTGTTTTTCTTTATTCTATGAAAATTTTAGTCATGAAAATTAGCAAAAGATAAATTTTATTCTGAAGAATAAATAAATGTTCCCACTTGAAGAATACATTCCATAAGATGCTATTAAACTAAAGCATCCCTACAACTCACAACTTGCTCTAAGATACAAATAATAAAAAATACTTTAAAAATCCTAAACTGGTCCTCTAGTAACACATTGAACTACTAAGCTGAAATGGCATTTAATTTTTCTTACCAATAACACACTTCTAAAATTATTATAGATGCTTTACGTTTCAAAATTAAGACTTCCTTCAAAAAACCCTAAGTAGGCCATTAGGGTACTGTCATCAGTTGCACTTGGCAAACCTGGAGACCTTGAGATTCCATTTTTATGGTTCTATGAAGGACTGGGATCCCATCCACAGGAAAGGATATAACAGGAATCCTCCCAACCACAGAGCTGGAATCCCAAGAGGCCACACCTTTATCGATGAGTCACCTAGAAATACATGCACCAACAATTCATCATCACAAGAAGCTATGCAAGGATTCTCCCATTGAATGCAAGTGGAGAGGACCCAATAGGAGTCTCACTGTAAACCTAAAGTACAGGCTGGCTATCCTGGGGCTTTACATTCTGAGCTCTCCTACCACAAGCTGATAATTAGTGGCATCTCAGGCTAGGATTGTCCTATAGATCTGGAAGCTGTGGGTGCAGGCCTACTCTAAGGATCCTGCCTCATTCTAGGTCTCAAAGAATACTCAGAAATAAAATTCCAATGGATATAAGCCATCTATAGTCAAAACTAACATATAAAGAAACAAAACTCCACATTTAAGGAAAGAGCCACGAAAATATGCAATAAAATTACCAGACAATGGAATGAGCATATGTAATAGTTAAGGAAAATTAAATATAAATTTGAAAATATGTGCAGTGCACAAAAAAACCTCTAAATGACAAAGCAGGTTTGAAAACAAGTATATCTACTAGTAATTAAATAATAATAATTTAAAACTCAGTGGGTAGATTTATTAGCAAGTGGATCCATCCAATAGGGGGATTAATGTGTTAAACTCACCATTTGAAGAAGGACACTTTATTCCCCACCTATTCAGAGTAGAATTTCAAGTGAAATTGCTCAATATATCTCAAACCAACCCTGTCACAGTTTCAACCATTTATTTTCCTCTAATTCCTTAGGCATATACTGAACACCTAACAGTATCCCAGACAGTTGGCATGGTCACGGATTCCAAATAAACAAATATGGCATAATCCCTGCCCTCGGTTAAGGAGGAAAGACCTAAAAATAAGAGACACAGGACCAAACCAAGAGCTATCATGGATTAAAATTTCCTGGCTCCAATCCATTCTTCTTTAGACTGAATGACTGAATTCTAATTGTTATATAAGCATATTTACTTACTCTGGATGCAAAAACACTTTGTTTTTAAAAATCTGTATCAGAGTAAGTAGTAATAAAAATTAAATAGAGTTATTTTCAAACAGATTAAGTCACTCCAATAACACTTGAGTTGGGTCTACTCATTTAAAGGATGGGTGTCCTTAGATGAAATGGTTGTCTATATTAGACTCAATCATACTTCAGTGCATTTCTTTGCCAGATGGAAATTATTGAAATGGTTTGTTTATGCTTTTATGGATGTCCCAATAAGTACAATCCCTACAGAATGTTACCTGTTCAGAAATATCCTTGGATCCTACCTTACCACAGTCTAAGAATCTCCAATTAATGCACTGCTCTTACTTCTTTGTTTCTCCCCATTCTTGTAGATACCGTTCTCACATCTTCAAATGCTCTGCTTTGTGTGTGTGTGTGTTTGTCTGTGTTTATCTCTTTCAGACTGCTGCCAAGCTAAAGAACAATATATTGAACAGTTTAAAGATACACTGAACACTTGTGTGGCCAAGTCAATTGCTGGATTTTTTGCAGAACCAATTCAAGTGTGTATACGAACCTAATGTCTCTCTGAATTTTCCATTATCAGAGAGTTTTGAGCTATATATTCTAGAGAATTCCAAATTAATTAAGTGCCCATTTCTGTGTTCCTCTCAAATTCATTTTCTTGGTCCCCTTTAAAAATAAAACTAGCTTTCATTTGACCTTCAAAGATCCATCTTCTCCATTCCCATGCTGTACAGATGAACAGGTAAGTGGGTGAAACTATTGAGTTCCTCAGGAAAGAAAATTCCAGTGGCTTTTAGCTCTTTAACTCTCACAGTCTCCAGTCTGCTCTTTCTATTCTTTTTCCAACCTCAAGAAAGAATAGTCACAACTTTTTGCCTGAAGCAATGCCTTGAGAGTAATGGCTTCTTTTGCTCACATGATTGGAACAGTTCTACAGACTATAGTGTCGCAGTGACAAGTATAATGATCTGTCCTCTCTTTATTGCTGTAAAAGGACTGACAATGGTCTAAGACTTGTCGGTTTGGTCTTTTGCAGGGCGTGAATGGCGTTGTCCAGTACCCAAAGGGATTTCTGAAGGAAGTCTTTGAGCTGGTGCGAGAGAGGGGAGGCGTATGCATTGCAGATGAAGTGAGTGGCCACACCAGGGAGCAATGTAGTGCAGTACGAACAGGACAGGTGCAGAAAGAAAGCTTTTCAAGGCCTCTTTGATACTTTACGAAGAAAGCAGCAAGTGCATGAATTTCTGGAGTGCAGCCATAAACTAAAGACTGCTGGTTTGTTAGAAAATTAGTCAGATTAGCAAATAAAACAGAACCTAAGCATCCAAACTGGTATTTATTACATAAGCTGATAGCACATGTAAGTGATGCTACTGTTACTCAATGTGCTTTTACTATTGGTGATGGTGGTGGTAGTATTACTATTCCTTTCTGAGAACTGCTCCTGGAGCCCAACAAGCCATGCAGGAAATTGTATCTCATAATCTAGTGTTAATCTTAATTTTTTCCAAAGTGATGTTAGCTAGATTATTTTTTTTAAGTAATAATAATAATCCAGCCTTGAAATTAAAAGATTTCTCCCACTGCGGATATTCAGGAATAGTTCCCCAAACTTGCGACATATCACAGTTGAGGCAGTCCCACTGAAATAAGTACATTGTAGCCCTAAGAGAACTATTTCAAAAGGACTAACACTCACTGGCTTGGTGAGCTCTAGCCCATGTATTTAAAAATGATCTATTTACCTACATTTATACCTCATATTAGAGTATACCGAAGAAAGCAGTCTTTTGTCTGTTTAAAATAGTATTGGAGATAAAAGACCAGAGAATGGTATCCAAGGCCATGGAAGTCCTCCCACCTCACAGCTGGGACAGGCCTAACGGGTGTTTAGACTCTCCAAGAACAACTGGGGAACTTGTGTGTCTCATACCTGCTCCAGTCCTGCCTTCCTTTACTTATCCGTTTTCCTCAGCTCAAAATTCCACACAGTTGCTGCTGGGCTACTCACTTGGCAGGTACTTGGTAACTGCTAGCATTTCTTGTGTACCCAGGTCTCTGTTATGCCCGGAGTGCACTGAGAAGCCAGGGGCATACCCTGGCAGCTGGAGCAGCCTCTGCCTGCAGTACTCTTCCTCCCTCCCTCTTGCTAGTGAACTAAACAAGCTAAAGAAAGCTAACCTGCCATTAACAGAAGAAGAAAACTGTATTCAATCAGTTTGAAATTAGCTGCCTTGAAAAAGAGGATAAACTTTGGCCTTGGAATCAACATAATTGAGGCTTGCCACAATCAAGCTAATTAGAAGGAAGGTAGGCTTAATTCAAAGAAAATGAGAATTTTAGAACTGTCCAAGAAGTATAGCTGCATGGCTTTCTCTTTTTCTTTTTTTCCACCTACCCCCACCCCAGTTTCCTTACTTTGAAGAACATAACTAGAAACTGTCTCACTCAGGCAAACTTAAGAACTATGCTAATAACAATAGGCTAGTAACAGAGAGTCAGCATCCAGAATCCCAACCCTGCACTGGCATAGACCCATGGGCCCACCTGTTCCACTCCCTAAAGTATATTATTCATCCTGAAAACATGAGTTTATAAATGCTAGAATGATCCATCTGTCCCACTACATATGATACTCGTGGTTCCTAGGTGACTAATAATGCTTTATTCTATAGGACTTTATGTACTGCCCAAGGAAGTTGTTTCACTAGTTGTGCCTTGTTTAAAATATTTTATTATTTTTACTTTATGGGTATGAATTTATTGCCTGTATGTATGTAAATGTACCCGTGCCATGCAATGTCCACAGAGGTCAGAAGAGGGCATACCCTGGAATTGGAGTTAGGATGGTTCTTAACCACAATGTGGATGCTGGAAATCGAACCTGGGTCCTCTGCAACAGCAGCCAGTGCTCTTAATGGCTGAGCCATCTCTCCAGGCCCAGTTGTACCTTTTATTTATAACACTTAAGACAGATGGGGAGAAGAAAGAATACAGGCAGGAAGACAAGTAGATGCACTTTCTTGCATTAGCTCATTTGGGTCAATTAATCACTTTTCCCAGAGGTCCATTACTAGGAAACAAAAGCCCCAGGGTTCCAACAGCTCTGTCAGACTCCGATGCTCTGCTCTGCTCCTCCATTGGTCACTGTCACCTAAGAATAATCTGCAACCTTGATGCAGCAACCTGCAAAGAGGAAATGAGAAGGGGGCCTTAGAAGGAAATGTGCTCTTTCAGCTGCATTAAAGACCACGATTCAGATGTAATTCCACCTTGTCAAGTGTGCATGTGTGGAGAAAGCCAGAGCCAGAGCCAGAAGGAGAGCAAGGATCTTAACCAGAAGTCTCTAGCAGAAATTAGTCTAGAGATGTTCATGAGACATTTACATCACTCTTTCATTCATTCTACAAACACTGTCTACTTCAGGTAGAGGAGAAATGAGATGGGGCCCCTGCCTTCAGATACAGACATTGGTGATAAGAGTCCACAGTGAGCAACTCCCATGCCCAGTATGCCTTGAATGGAGCCTAGTGGGACTCAGGATGATGAAGATGGGTTTTGAAACACAAGAAGTCAGTGAAAGTAAGGACAGCATGACCAAAAAGGTCAACTTTTAGTCAATGTACAACAGGTTCTAGGTTAAAGATGCTCAGCCCTGAGCTCACGGCTCAGCTAGGCCCTACTCATGATGCAGTAAGATAGGAAGGCAACCATTCTCTCCCACTGGGTGACAGGTGCCCAGCTCCACTGTACAGACAGTAACTCTTGCTTCCTCCAGTGTGGGCCAGAGCCAGCTTTTCCACTTTTCTCTCTGGCTGCCTTGTGCACAGGCTAGTTAATCATGATACCTTTTACATGTGTTATTTATGTAACTCTCAAGCAGCCCTTGCTGTGCTATGCTTAGATGAGTATTTCTCCTTGATAGGTGAATTAACAAAGATGCAAAGGTCATAAAGAACACTTCCAGAATCTCACAATACTAGGAAATGATTTTTTGTACTCTCAAGCTCAAGACAGATTGAGGGTTTTGTCCATGATTGTACAAGTATTGACTTCTCAATACTTGTACAAGGAGAGAGAGAGAGAGGGGGAGAGAGAGAGAGAGAGAGAGAGAGAGAGAGAGAGAGGAGGAGGGAGAAAAGGAATAAAACAGAGACTCGAAGGTTTCTGATGATTTTTAATCTGTTTTCAGGTGCAGACGGGATTTGGAAGGTTGGGCTCTCACTTCTGGGGCTTCCAAACCCAGGATGTGATGCCTGACATTGTCACCATGGCTAAAGGGATTGGGAATGGCTTTCCCATGGCAGCAGTTGTGACCACTTCAGGTAAGCCCTCCACCAGTTTCTTGCTTGCTCCTGGGCCTCCAGCTCTGGCAATAGTTACAAAGCTTGTGGGATGGAGCGTGCCTAAGTTAGAGGAAGTGACAGGAACCTAATGATACATTTCCCAAGCTAATAAAAGATAAAAGCTGTTTGCTGATCCATGAAACAAGATGGAAGACAGCCAGCTAGCTGTTCTGTCCCTGCTGGAGGAAAGATGACTTCTTCCATGACAACAGTTAAATGCAGAGTTCTGCACACTGACAAGGGTTAGGAAAACGCACTACAGAAATCAAAACAAAACCAGCCCTGAAACTTCTAAAAAGAGTCTTTTCTTGAAAGAGACTCTTACATGGATACTTGCTTTTCCCATGCCAATAAACTACACATTCAAGGTCCGGTCCAGATTTCTCTGGAAATGTCCCATCAGCCAGAAAGTCAAATACAGTAAAATCTCACTTATTCAGAACAAGATATGAAATAAACATTAGCACTGAATCTTTTATTTTTAGTGAGACTATGCAGGATATTATTTTTTATGAACCATTTATTGTTGAAAACTATTTTATTTGTATTTCCCACAAATACTTAGCAGATTTCTGACCCATTAAATAATTAAGTACATTGAAATATCTGTTTTTGTTGAATGAGTTAAAGTACAAAAATAGTTATTAATATATATGGAAATATAATAATGAAATCCATTACTTTCCGTAATCATTATATCTCAATCTAAAAACAAAAAAAAACTGTGATTATAGAATGTGAACCATAATAAACTAACATGGAAAGAATCCAGAATTTTGTTTCTGAATCCTTCACATGAGATTATTTTCTTGATATTTCCTTCTTAGTCTCTAGAGTAGAAATCGGGGTGGGGGGAGTCAGCTAATTGAAGAGTTTATACAAACTTCTATTTGTCAAGTTTTAAGAAACTCTCTAATTCACATCACATGTTGAAGATTTTATCACCCATGTCATTAATTAAATAAAGTATTTTCCTTATTTAATCATTTTATTAGTCAGCTCAAACTGTCCAAACAAGATACCACAGGCTAAGTGGCTTAAACAGAAACTTGTTTTCCCGCAGAAGAAAAGGTTAGAATCCTAAGGTCAAGGTGCTGGAAGGACTGGGTTCTGCCAAGACTCCTTTTCTTGGCCTGCAGGTGGCCACCTGCTCATTACATGATCACATGGCCTTTCCTGTATGTTCCCACAGAAGAGAGATGAAGAGCATTCCAGAACCTCTCATTGTTAAAGACACTGTCCTATTAGACCTTCGTCCCTGTGGTTCATTTAACCTTAATGATTCCTTTAAAGACTCAGTCTTCTAATACGGTCATATTTGGGCCTAAGATTTCAAGGGCAAATTGTTAAGAGGACACAATTTAGTCCATAACATCCACAGTTAGGTGAGTGAAGAATGAATCAAACTGATGCTATTTACAAAGTGAAAGTGAGTGTGATCCCAGTGGTGAGATGGGAGGCAATGGGTAAGACTGCGTCACTCTCTCCACCTTTATTTTCCATCCTTAGAAATTGCCAAATCATTGGCTAACTGCTTACTTCATTTCAACACCTTTGGAGGAAGCCCCTTGGCCTGCGCCATTGGATCTGCCGTACTTGAGGTCTGTCCTATCCTTCATCTCAACAACATGCATTTCACTAAGCAACTTTTTGCAAACCACATATTTTATCAGAACTCTATCACATTGCACTAGCAAAGTGAAAGTTAATTAGTAATTCACCAACTTAAATTGGTTTCTATTTATTATTCTGTCCTCCTCTTTTTTTTTCCAAGTTTTATTTTGAATGCTTGAAGTAAGAGGTAATAAACCATCCTCACCTTATGGGAAATATAAGAATTGCCCAGGCCACATGGTAACACTGAATTTTTCTTATTTTCCAGATGGTGTTTGATATATAGCTATTGACAATTATCATCTTTTTTATTAGTTTTGGCCCTTATAGTATATACTTTTTCTTCCCTTTCTTGTCATAAGTGAATTAACTATAGAGAAGCTAAGTTTTATCTGAGTACGCCTGCATACTTCAGCTTTTCTGAACAACAGTTGAGGCTTATACCATTGACTTAATTTAGTATCAGTTTATTCTTATGATATTTTTATTATTTGAAAATTTCACACACATAACATATTTTTATTGAATCCACCCCCATTCCCTTCCCTCTAATTCCTCAACTGTCCTCCCTGCCACTTTCCCTTCCAACCTAGTGTGGTCTTCTCTCAAATACATTGCGTCCACTGTATATGCATGGGTAGAGAACAGTCTTCTGCAGCATGGGTAAACTCTTGGAGGCTGCATCCCTGAAGAAAACTGCCTCTCCCTCCCCCAGCAACCATCAATTTCCAATAGCTTCTCCGCGGGGGGAGGAACTTCATGACTCCCTCCCCCATCAATGCTGGAGTTTTGGCTGGCTTGATCTTGTGCAAATCTTGTGCATGCAGTCACAGCTGCTGTGAGTTCATGTGTGCAAAAGCCCTGTCATGTCTGGCAAATACTGTTTCACTGTAGATGTACACTACTTCTGGCTCTTACAATCTTTCTGTCTCCTGTGATTATCCCTGAACCTTGGGGGAAGAGGACTATGATACAGACATCACTTCTAGAGCTGAGCACTCCTGTTTCTTATTAACTACATGTTGATCAGTTGTGGGTTTCTTCATTAACTGTCATCTACTGCATAAAGAAGCTTCTCTGATGAGGGTTGAAAGATGCACTCCATAGGCCCTAGGGGAGAATCTAATATTATTCTGCTAAACGGGCATAGTAACTGACTGCCCCCTAAGTAGTTATCTTTATTAGCTTATTTTTATATTGAAAGATATCTTTTTGGTAAAATGTCCTTTCCAAACTGTATATCATTTAGTTAAATAAGTACAACGTATTTCTGGAAGAATATCCAGAAAGTTTAAAACTTTAGTTTGCAGGAAGAGAAACTTTGCTGGGGTCAGAGGTCAGTATGAATCATTCTCCTGTTTACATTCTCATGAGTTTTGAACTATGAGTATGATTCACATATTCAAGAAATTGCAAACTTTTAAATAGAAATAAAGAAGTTAAAGCTATTCTTACTAATTAAACACTTTTCTTCCAATATGATTAAATCATGAGATGTGAGAGTGTGGGTAGAAATGTGTCATTTATTTCATTGTGTTGAAACTTAATTTTTAAGTGTTATGCCATCTCAACCAATTTAAATGGGAAAGAAGGTTTGGCTCAATCAATAGATCTTCAAAACATTAAAATTGTCCTGGAGTCATGCAATTATTACTAGCTAAGGATAAATGTAGTATATTTCATGTGTCTTGTCAAGCATCACAGGTGTTATAGGGCTGGGAAGATGACTCAGCGGGTAAATATGTCTGCTGCCAAGCCTATCTCCATGATTCACATGGTGGAAGGAGAAAATTTTCTCCTCATAGTTATCCTCTGACCACCACACTTGCACCATGTGCCCACACACATGCACAAAACAAATAAAAATGTAATTTAAAATGTTTAAAATAATCACAGGTGTCAGCTGTGAGTAGAACTTGGATGAAAATCATTTTATACTTTAGGTGCCCTGGCTACAGATGCACATGGAGCTCAGGTTAGCTAAGGGAACAGGGCCCCACATTTGGGGTGCCTGGGTTATGAGAGACTATGCCTGGCCTAGGGAAGTCACTACCCTTCATGAGGAAATCACCATGGGGATTTCTTTCCCCAGAGCATTTATCCTCTTCACTTCTGTGTCCCAGTTCTCAGCCAATCCTAGCAAAAACGAACTTGCAGATTGTGGAATATATGCCCCTGACTGCAATGAGATTATACCTTTCCTGCACTCTTACTTGCCTATACAAGTAAACAGTTTCAGGGAATCCACTACATTATTCTTTTTTTTTCTATTGAGCTTTTAAAACTTCATACATCATTTCCCACTTAAATCCAGACCCCCTTCCCCATCTATGACCTCCCCCACCACCAAACCCTATGCACTCTGCCATACATGCTGAATCCTATTCATTCAGGTGTTTGTACCCAAATGTCCTTCAGTGTAAATGCATTCACTGGGGTCTAGTCAGCCCATCCAGTGGTCGTATACAAGTCATACTCTCTCTCACCCAGCAGCTGACCCGCCACCTATTTCTCACCTCCCCTTTGGGCACTTGTTTAACTGAGCTGACATGGGTCTGTCACTGGACGACACCCCTGCCACGGGTGTACATGAGCAAGCTTCCTTTGGCCTGGAAGCCTCCACCTCATACATTCATGAACCAGCCCTGGTTCTTACAATCTTTCATCCTCCTCTTCCACAATGGTCCCTGAGCCATGGATGGGTGAGGTTCCATATAGGAGTCCCATCCTACACTCTACAGTCTCTCATTCTCCAAAGCATTCTTCACAGCAGACTTGCATGTAGTCCCTGGTATGTCCACCGGAGGCTCCGTTCTAGGTTCTATTTGTCTAGTTGTTACTGTAAAAAGGGCCATTGGTATTGTGCTTCTCATTCAGTCCTACCACTTTTGCCCTGCCCTATAATGTCACTGAAGACTTTCTTTCAACAGGTGATCAAAGAAGAAAATATGCAGGAAAACAGTCAAGAAGTTGGTACCTACATGTTACTGAAGTTTGCTAACCTCCGAGATGAGTTTGACATCATTGGGGATGTCCGAGGCAAAGGCCTTATGGTAGGAATAGAGATGGTTCAGGACAAGGTAGGTTCTGATCTACTGCTCTAGATGGCTGCTGGGGACCAGTAGGAGTTAACATAGGAAGCTAATGGCAGAGTTCATGCAGATGGCAAGACTCAGCAAAGCCCTTAAGAGGTCGGTGGGGACTGTTACATGTGAAGAAAGTGCAAGATCATAGAGAATTCTAGGAAGACAAGGAAGAACGATTGGAAAAAGGAGCTGGTGCTACTCTTGCAAAAGGAGTCAAAGAGCATTTGCTGGACACTGGACACTTAAAAATATGACGAAGAGAAGAAATTATTTGGGGACGGGCAGGTGGGACAGAAGGTTAGGAGAAGTGAAGAAGGATCAGGAAAAGGATATGGGTGAACGTTTGAAATGAGGACTTTTTTTTTCAACAGAAAAATTGGCTGATATCAAGCTAAATCAATGGGATAGGGCTAAACAGTTGTTCAGGGGTAGCCAAATTACCCATCTGTATTCAGATAAAATGTAGTTTCTCTGTAGATCTTTCATTTAGGACCCCCAAAAAGGAAGAAAAAGTACATGCTAAAAGGTGACTAGCTGCTACTGACTATAGTAAAACATGAGCAAGGCCCACAAGGAAGGGGGATAGGAACCCCTGAGGGAACAGCACTTTGAACACACTGAAGGGAACCCTCCTCCACCACAGGGGGCTGGCTAACACAGGAGCAGGAGCAGGGCTCATGCATCTAAACCCAGGAAGTCAGGCCTAGTGTTGATGCTCCCTAGGGATGCTCTGTGAAAGAAAGCAGGAACACCAGGGGCAGCAAGGGCACTGAAGGTTCAGAGAAGGAAGATTAGAAGACTTCCCAAACTAGGCACTTAAGGAACAATTTTTCAATACAGATACTGAGCTCTGTCCCAAGTGTTCTAATTTGTCCTAACATGAGACCCAGATCTTTGTCGTGTGAAAGGCTCCCAGGTAATAGAGGTAAACTTGGACTCGAAATGGCTAAATTAGAAGGAAATGTTTTTGCTTATAGACTGAGATGGCAGGGATACACAGAAACTATGCAAGCCCTGGCCCAGTGTCACAGAGGTGAACTAACATGCCTAAGCCCCTGGTAGGGGACCAACCAGGATGTCTAGAGATCTGACCCAGCCTCTTGGCTCCCAAGCACTTACTTTTCTTGACCCTGAAAGATGAAGTCTACTGAGAAGAAGAGCAAATTCTACAAACATGGAAGGTGACTGACCTCAGATCAGTTCCCAGTCATGCAGTGACCAGGAAGTGTTTAGCTACTGGTACCCTTATGCAACTTCTAAGCCACTTCCTGGACTTTGAAATGAGCTCCTTAGTTGGGTAAAACACTGTGAAGCACTGAGGAGCATTTCAACATAAGCAAACAGATCCCATCTTCAGCTATTATAGGACCAAACTCCCAAGGTAGCCATTAGCAGATTCAGGATTCCCTGGATATCTTCACAGAACTTAAATTTGTCTTCCAGATTTTTGGATAAAATAGAATAGAGGCAAATAATTTTAATAGCCCTCCAAGTCTCTGGTTCAGCAATTAACAGCTTTATTTAATTAAAGAGACATCGATTGCTTGAGTTTTGTTTTGTTGTGGTTTCCCCTCCCTTGGGAAATAATTCTTCAAACCATTCTACATCAAACAGAAAATATTCTTTAAATGTATTCACAGAGGAGCCGCCGGCCTCTTCCTCTTAAAGAAGTAAATCAAATCCATGAGGATTGTAAAGACATGGGGCTTATAATGGGCAGAGGTGGCCCTTTTTCTCAGGTAAGAGAAAGACTGGTGTCTGCCTGTCAGGTGTTGCTCTGGTGTGCCACTATGCCGGGCAACCCAGCTGTACTTCCTCTAGGTTATGAAACTGCTGTCATAACAAAAGGACACAGAAGACTGTCCATTAGAGGGTGATGTGGTAAAATGGTTTGGTTATCATGTTCTGTGGCCAAAAGATACAGAGGTGTGCACACAGCCAAACCAGACAACTTATAGTACGAGTGATAACAGAGTCATAACATTCATGCCCAGAACTCTGATTTTTGTGAACTGGCTCAGTTTTAGTGACCATTATGGCAGGGAGCAACCCAAGATCCTTGGCCACCCCAGACAATCCCTGCAAAAAAGGTCAGGGAACATTTTAGGTATGGTCCCTGGTTCAGGACTCAAGATTGGCCACTCCCAGTACCCTCTACCTTCAGCTAGGATACTCAGGGTATACTTAGAGCGCACCCAACTCCTTTCCTGGAAAACCTAAGCACCATTCCACCATCAGAACTTTACTTGGCTCTGTGCTACAAGCCTGGGTTGCTGCTGCTAAGGAGTATGACCTGCCTCTAAATCCCTCAAACCATCAGGCCTCTCTGCAGGGATAGGCTCCATGGTAGAGATTTAAGAGAGACTGTGCTTCTGATCCCTCCCCTGACTGCTCTTTGCCTTTTATCATTTCTCTTGCACATTTCAAAATATTTTTATCTTTCATGACACATAACAGTTGCACATATTTACAGAGTACCAAGTGATGCTTCAATGTATGTAAAGGGTTTAAGTCTAAGAGATGATGCTTCTCTCTCTCCTCATATATCACTTCTTGGTAGTGAGAACATTCAAAATCACTTCTTCTAGCTTTTAGGAACATACAGTGCATTGTTGCTTCCTGTAATGACCCTAGTGAAACAGGACACCAGAATTTCTCTCTATTAAATGTAATTTAATATTTCTGCCCACTTTCAATACTTATTCTTCTCAGTTTTTATGCTCCCTTCCTGGCTGTCACAATTTTTATGAACACTGAAATGTTCACTTCTTGCCTCATACTTGTCAGAAAAAATCAAAGCTATCAGACAAGATCTCCCTTTAAATACTAGAAATTATTTTCTGTTCAAATTAGATAGTATAACTCAATTATTAAAGTCCAAAGTTATTTTTTTTATTTTTTATTGAACTTTTTTACATTTCATACAACAGTTCTTAATCAAATTCAGACCCCCTCCCTATCCATGCCCCCCACTCTCCTCACTGGACCTCATGTATTCCACCATACATATTAAGTCCTATCCAATCAAGTATTTGTACCCAGATGTCCTTCGGTGCAAATTCATCCACTGAAGTCTACTCAGTCTATCTAGAGATCATTGGTAAGGCCTATTCTCTCTCACTGAGTAGTAATCAGTATCCAATAGTTCCCAGACTAAGGCTGACTCACCACCCATTTCCCTTGCTTTACTCTGGCCCCTTGTCTTATTGAGTTGGCATAGGTCCTGTGCTCGATGCCACCACTGCCGCAAGTTCATATGTGCAAGCTTCTGGTGACCTGAAAGCCTCTGCTTCCCTATGTTCATGGACCAACCCTGGCTATTACAATCTTCCCACCCCCTCTTCCACAATGGTCCCTGTACCATGTGTGGGAGAGGTTTGATATAAGAATGCTATCCAGGGACACACACTGCAGCCTTTTATTCTTTAAAAGTTGGCTAGTTGTGGCCTTTTGTGTGCATCTCACTCTGTTGTATAAGGAAGCTTCACTGGTGAGAGTTGACTGATTAGTTTTCTCTCTACCTCCCATTCCACTATGTTCCATGAGTCTTAGGTGTAGAGGTTCAATTGTAGATGTGTCACCTAGGACTGGGCATTTGTGTCTGACCAGTTGTGGGATTCTGCAGTAGCCCCATCTGTTGCGGAAAGAAGCTTCTTTGATGAGTGGTGTGTGGTACACTTGTCTGTAAATATAAGGATCCATATTTAGCATATGGTAAGAAATTTCATTTGTCTAGAGATATGGCAGAGTTAGGGTTTTCTCTAGGATCTCTGACCTCTCCAGCCATGTGTATTTGAGTCTGTTTACAGTGCCGCCCATGAGTTCACTCCCATTGAGAGGGTTTTAAATCCAATTTGATAGCTATTGATTACCCCCAGATACCAATACCACTACTGCACCAATAGAGGTAGCTTACTGTGCTGGTCGTTATGGGTATCAAGCTTTAGGGATAGGTTGAACAGTGATTGAGTTTTCTCCCTTAGCAGCTTGCATAGTATCCTCCAGACCTATGAGAGCTAAAACTTCAGGCAAAACAGTTGTTCTTTTGTTCAGCTATTCATTCGTTTTATGGCAAACATTTATTACAAGTGCCAAGCAGCAGGTGATATCCTGGGAACTAAAACTACAATGATAAATAAGTTCTGATATCCTTGTTCATCAAGATTATATAAGAGAAAAACATACAAGACACGCACTTTAACCAACTAAGCAATGGAGTCAAGCACGTAAGAGAAAAACATACAACAAAAAAATTACAATACAATATATTAAGCTCTTCTACAATGATAAAATGAGATGTTATACAAAAAAGAACAGGTACATAGGTCAGTCGTTCTGGCTAGCAGAACATTAACTAATCATACAAATGGTCACAGCATGTATAGGAATCTGGCAGAATGCAGAGCCACACTGGTGTTGCTGGAGCATAAGGCTTGAGGCAGTGACTGGGAACAGTAAGAATCTCTGTCTCCTTGTCAGGCACTGTTCTCAGCATGTTGCGTTATTGACTTATTTAATGCCCTCAACAAGCCCCATAAAAGGATCATCTTTCTACAGATTTAAAAAAAGGTAGAAATATATTAAATAAATTGCTCAAGCTGGTGAGTGACAGAATTAAGGTTGAAATTCAAGTAGCTGTCTGTGAGAAACACGCCTAAGAAACAAGTCTAGAGGCAGGGAGTCTGGGTGGGGGCTCAGGATGCTGTCTCAACTTCAGCAGTGATATTGGGGATAGAGTGTACATCCTGACAATTTCGGAAGTAAAATGCCTGACACTTGGATGTGAAGGAGCAAACATTCAAGGATGAAGCCTTCATGTCTGACTTGGTTTAGGGTGGGCATGAACGCATTCAAGTTTGAGCATGTTCTATTTGAAGTGTTTATGAACATCCGGTTCTGTATTTGAGTCTGCAGCTCAGAGGAAAGGACTGCAGTGATGCCTATAGTTCAGAGTCATCAGCATGTAAGTGGTTAAGATGAGAAAATGTGTAGGGAAGCCTAGTGTCCCAGTGAGAAGCTTAGGGAGGTGAGGAAAGAATCCTAGGAACACCTCCCTTCAATAGTCAGAATGGAAAGGGGCCCAAGTGGATACAGAAAATGGCCAATTGTATGAGGAGAGTGAGGAGAGTATGGGATTATGGAAGCAGGAGACAAGGCAGGTCAGGAAGAGGGAAAGCACAGGTGTGAAGTGCAGCAGAGATGACCAGGAGGGACATGGGCTGAGAAATGCCCAGTGCTGGTAACATCAATATAGTGATATAAGTTGAGAGGGACAGAAAGCATGCTGCAGTGGTTTGAGGTGTAAATAGGGGAAGATGGAGGGAAAGACAAAAGCCAGTAGGCATTAGTCAGTCTTTTTAATACATTTGGGTAAGAACAGGAAGAAAGCATACGTATTGTAGCTGTAAGGGACTGGGAGTCAAAACAGAGTTTTGCTTGTTGTGATCTGAAGTGGGATTATGGAAGCTTTAAGCCTCTTGTTGCCACAGGCTGAGGGGAAGCTGAAGAAAATGTCAAAGACAAAGAGAACACAGGGATGTTTCCTGCAATGAAAGTGATGATCCTGGTCCAAAGGTCTCAGTGGACAATTTAAAGCTGAACAATAAAGACACAGTCTCTGAGGCTTTAAGAAAAGATATAGTAATGTCTGTGAGAACAAACTACCTTATAGAAATATTTTGTCTAGGAAGTTCAATTTTCTTTAAAGAAATAGGAGTCACGATTATTTATGAAATAGAGTGAGGTTGGTATACAAGTTGATAAAAGAAACAGAAGAAAATTCAAGGTTTAGAATGAGAAGAAAGCTAATAGAGGACAAGAAAAATCTCAGGAACCAGCAGAAATTGGAGACCCTGAATATCTGGTATATCTATTGGACCTTCTGCGTGATGCTCTGACACTTCTCAGCCATGTGTGCAGGAGCAAAGCAGTTCATTTACAGTTCTAATCAGCATTGAGACTTGACCACATGTGTAGTCAACATCAGGGTGGAAATGTATGGGAAAGAAATGCATGAGGGGGTAAGAGAGAGAGCAGCTCAGTTACTTAGGTTCTGTAAGCTGCATGAAAATGGAAGAAAGTGATCTCAGTGGGGCAAAGGGCCAGAAAATAATGAGGGAATAAAGAGACTATAACTTCCACAAGAGTGGTGGGAATGATGGGAAGCAGCATTGGTCTATTCCAGGTGAAGAAAAGGCCATGCACTGGCCTTGGTCATAATCAATGCAGACTAATGGCCATGAAGGCTCTGGGCGTTGTGGTAATTAGGAAAGTCACTGCTCTGTGTTCACAGAAATTTGGTATAGAAATGGGGGTGTAAGATCTCAACAACGGTGACACAGGGACCAGGAGGTAAATAGATGGCATAAAAAAAGCAAGATGGTATAAGGATTTGTGCAAAGGCTAGAGGATGAAGGACCTGGATAGAGCCTGGGGAGGAAGGGGAGGATGGTAACCCAGTGAGACAAGTGTAAGAAATACAGTAAAAACAAGGTTTGAGAGTCTTAGTTTAGCACATTTCCTGAAAGTTAAATTTGATTTTATAATGATTTGTTGCTCTATTTTCCTCTGTCTCCTCAGACTTTCCGCATCATGCCCCCAATGTGCGTCACTAAGCCGGAAGTTGATTTTGCAGTTGAAGTATTTCGCTCTGTCTTAATTCAACACATGGAGAGAAGAGCTAAGTAAAATTTTAGAAAGAAAGAACCACAAGCCTCAAGAACTTCTCACTTTGCATGAGGATGCATTTGGGGAATTTCAAAACGAGTGGGATTAGATGAAAAACAGCTCTCTGTGGTACTTATGAAAGATGTGGTTGACATACTTGTTAATATTTTGCCCCTATTCTCCGAGAATTCTATCTTGCAGGGAAAATCTCTATCCCTGACTCACAGAATAAGTCTTCATTAATATAGACTTGTATAGGATGATTTTATTTCTTTTTGTATTGACTGGTTTTTAAATGAATACATGGCATGTTTGTAGTCAATGTATACTGAGAGAAAATCTTTCTGTGGTGGTGGCATCTCTGGACAAAGGTTTCTTCACACTTGGCTCTTCAGTTCAAATGCTTCTTGTTGCACTGAAAACAATGCATGTCATGATGGGATTTCTCAACTCACATCAGGCATCTGGGCCCATGAAGGTACTTGGAAAGTGAATAAAAACTGAGTGGTTGGTAATGTCAATGACTCACTCACGACGAATCCTGGAGCCACCCTCTCTTAGAGATTCTTGGCATATAACATAATAAATTCATTGTGCTACTTAAGACATTTAATGTTTCCATCATTGCAGCCCAAGTCATCCTGAAAGATGATACAAAAAATACCTTTGAGAGATAACTGCATCCCAGACCTTTACTCCCTGAAACGTCTATCAGATTGGAGCCGTTTCCATGTTCAGCTAAAGCTTCATTTTTCCTACTGAGAAAGTCTCGGTGTACATAATTCCCCAAACTTTAGTCATTAGTATTGCAATCATAAATATTCTCCCATATAATTCTACCTTAGGTATGTCTTAGAGATAGCAATACTTTTCTCTAATTTGACTTATTCACTGAGTTGTATTTAACAGTAAGCTTTCTATAACTATCATAAATGAGAACTACTTGTGTCAGAAGTAAAAAGTAACCATGAAAAAAGCAAACAAAGCTAAAGAGACATCTCAGTCAGTCAAATTATTGTTGCAGAAGCATGAGGACCTGAGTTCAATTCCCCAGGTGTGATAGTGCAGACTTGTAGTCCTAGAACTGGGGAGGTAGAGACAGGAGAATCCCTCAGATTAATTTGTCAGTCAGCCTAGCCTAATTAGTAAATCCCAGGACAATGACAGACCGTGTCTCAAAAAAACAAGGTGGATAGTACCTAAGGAATTTAACCCCAGGTTGACCTCTTGCCTCCATGTATACCTTCACCCACGCACACATATACACACATATGTACACACAATAAATATATAAATGAATATTATTATTTTTTAAAAACAAAACACAAGCAATGCAATCCAATTCCCAGGAGATATAACTGCGTGCAAATGTTTTGAGTCTGATAACTCTCTTTCTTTGAAAATCTGAAGCCTGTTAAAACCATACTAGCAAACTGAGACTGTTTCCTAAACAAAAAACAAAGAGGGTCTAGAGAACTATAAGAGAAGTAAATTTCTCAGCATGTGACTGAATGCATATTTAAAACTGAGTCCCAGTTTGAAGCTGTGTCCCAATTGTCCTTCAGAGATGTTGCTTCTAACACATCCTACATCTTGCTACAGATTTGTTTCCATCAGGCATTGACTTAAACATAGCATTCCCTAGCACAAATTCTCCCATCATCCCTGCACCATCCCTCAGACAAGGTCAAAACTCCTGAGTAAAGAAATCCATGATCTCAGTATTCAAGTAGAGAAAACATGTTAGAAATATTTCAGATTAGCACCATGGAAACACCATTGGATTAAGAGTACTAATGACTTGAATTCTCTACTCTGTTCTACTTAATTTGCTATAAATGACCTTGAACAAGTCGTTTAACTCTAACCCCAGTTTCTACCTAAGTGTGTTTAAGTTTGCTAGATCCGTTTCTGTGCATGACTCTGCTCAGTTTCCTGTTGATGAGGAGACACAGGTACAGTAACTGCTTCTTGAAAAGTGGTAAAGATGAGCACGCACCACAGGTTAGAGGAAGAATGGAATATCTTGGGGCCTTAGAATGTGGATGGCCAATCATTTCTCTCCCTGATTTCTAAGCATTAACTAGGTTCCTTCTTGCCATGTGGAGTCGTGGGCAGGAGTTTAGTACCACCATTTCTCTCCCTTCCATTTTCTTCTCTGCCCACAGGAGGTGGATATAAACTAGTTTATATACAAGGAGCCCACATTCTTGCCAGCTCTTTTTTATTTCCTTTCTTGTTAAAACAGCCTAAAGTGAAGATAATGAATACTTAGCTCAAGTAGACTTTTTTCTACATAAGGAACAAATTGACAGTTAATCGTGTGATTAGAATACAGTATTAAAATTTTGGCAGCTACTTCAAAACATTTAAAATGCCAATCCACTAAGAAAAGAGTAAGCTGGGGTTTTCATTTTCTTCTTTTAATATTGAATTTTTACAATATATTTTGTTCATATTTAGAATCCCTCCCCTAACTACCCCCCCATGGATTTTGTGTACTCTGTCACATTTTTTTTTTTTAAATCCTACCGAGTTTATTGGGCTTGCTAGCAGAGCATAGGGTGGGGGATTTATTTACAGAAGAGTGGGTGCTCCTCCACTTAGGGCTGCACCGGAAAGTTCACACTCAAATATACACCCATGATGTCCCAACAGTGTCACAAAATCGCAAAGGAGGTGCCTTATGGCCCCTAGGCTTATATATCTTTAGCCCCTCCCACACAACCTTAGGCCTTCCCCCACATGCAGCTAAGGGTGGGAGGGGTAACTGGCTCTCCGTCAGCTCCTTGATGAGCAAGGGAGGGGTAACTGGCTCCCCATCAGCTCCTTGATGAAGTCAAGTTTGAATCCCAAATGTCCTTTGGTGGAGCCTGCTCAACCTGTCTAGTTACTCTTAAAGAAAACCAGCCCTTCTCCCCTAGTTATAGGTTGTCAATAGTTGCTCAAATAAGATTGGGGCTTCTTACCTACTTCCCCACTTCTATGCTGGGATTTTGACTGGTTTGAGCTTACATGGTTCTGGTGCATGCTGTTACCCCCTTGTGTAAGTTCATAAGAGTAACTTTCCAGCTGTCTGGAAAATCTATTTCCTTGTGGTCATCCACCACCTCTGGCTCTTAATCTTTCCATCCCCTCTTCCACAGTGGTCTCTGAGCTTTGGGTAGCAGAAGAAGAAAGACCTCCCATGTTCATGGATTGGTAGAATGAATATTGTGAAAAATGACCATTCTACCAAAAGTAATTTATAGATTCAATACAATCTCAATCAAAATCCTCATGACATTCGTCACAGTAATATAAAAATATCTTAAAATTCATATGGAATTACAAAAGATCCTGGATGGCCAAAGCAATCCTGAGCACAAAGAGCAATGCTGGGAGGATTACCGTACCAGATTTCAGACTATAATACAGAGATGTACTCATAAAAACAGTATGATAGTGGCACAAACAGACATGTAGATCAATGGAACAAAATAGAAGACCCAAACATAAGTGCATACAATTTCAGCCACCTGATATTTGACAAAGATGCCAAGAACACACACTGGAGGAAAGACAGCATCTTCAGCAAATAGTGCTGGGAAAACTGGTTCTTCATTCATAGAAGAATTACATTAGACACATATTTATCACCCTGAACAAAAGTCAACTCCAAATGGATCAAACTCCTCAGTGTAAAACCTGAAATGCTGAAATTATGAGAAGAAAACATAGGCAATACCCTACATGATATAGGTGCAGGAAAAAACTTTCTAATCAGATTTCAATTGCTCAGGCATTAAGGTCAACAATTGACAAATGGGACCTCATTAAACTAAGAACCTTCTGTACAGCAAAGGACAACAATAAAGTGGAGAGCAAGCCCACAGAGTGGGAGAATATCTTCACCAGCTTTACATCTGACAGAGGATTACTATCCAGAATATACAAAGATCTCAAAAAAAAAAAAAAAGAATCAAGAAAACAAATAACCTAATTTAAAAACGGGCTATGGATCTGAACAGAGAGTTCTCAAAAGAAAAAAAAATTGGCTAAGAAATACCTTTAAAAGTGTTTAACATCCTTAGTAATTAGGAAAATGCATATTAAATTACTTTATGATATCATTTTACCACAGTCAAAACGGCTAAGATCAAGAGAACAAATGACAACAAATGTGGTGAGGATGCGGAGAAAGGGGAACCTTCATTCACTGCTGGTGGGAAACTGGTGCAACCACTGTGGAAATCAATGTGGAGAACTCTTTAAAAACAAAAGTAAATCTACCACATGATCCAATTATACCACTCCTTGCCATATACCCAAAGGACTCAATATCTACTACAGAGATACCTGCTCAGCCGTGTTTGTTGCTGCTCTTCTCACAACAGCTAAGAAATGTAAATGATCTAAATTTCCCTCAACTGATGAATGTATAATAAAAATGGGGTACATCTACGCAATAGAGTTCTACTTAGTGGTAAAAAAATGAAATATGAAACTTGCAGATAAATGGTTGAGACTAGAAACCGTTATACTAAGTGAAGTAACAGAGACTAGAGAAACAAGCGATGCATATTCTCTCTCAGTTGTGGATCCTAGTTCCAAATCTTCAGATATGAGTATATATTCTAATGTAACCTTAGCAGCCAGGAACATGGAAAGGAACTACCGGGTAAAGGGAAGAAGTGAGAGACAGAGAAAGAAGGATAGTAGGAGACAGGTGTTAAAAGGGGGGGAAATGCTTTTTGATTATCCAGGGTCTTTTGTAATTCATATGAATTTTAGGATTTTTTTCTATTACTGTGAAGAATGTCACGAGGATTTTTATTGAGATTGCATTGAATCTATAAATTGATTTTGGTAGGGTGGTCATCTTCATAATATTAGTTCTACCTATCCATGAGCACAGGAGGCCTTTCTATCTCATGTCTTTCTCAATCTCCTTCTTCAAAGATTTAAAGTTTTCATTGTAGAAATATTTAATGTTTTTAGATAGGTTTGTTTCTAGGTATTCTAATTTTTGAGGCTATTCTAAATGAGAATGTTTCCATTATCTCTGACTGCTTCTTATTGATATATAGGAAGGCTAATGACTGTTGTAAATAGATTTTTGTATTGTACCATTTTATGAAAGTATTGATCATTTCTAGAAGTATTCTGGTGGAATTGTTGGGATATCTTATGTATAATATCACAGCACCTGCAAATAGGGATAATTTGATCTCTTTTTTCCAATTCTTACCCCTTTATTTTTTTCTTTTGTCTTACTGCTCTAGCTAAAGTTTCAAACACTGTATTGAAAAGGAGTGGGAATAGTGGACAGCCTTGTCTGGTTCCTGATTTTAATGGGAATGTTTCCAGTTTTTCTCCATTTAGAATGATGTTGGCTGTGAATTTGTTGTATATAGTCTTAATTATGTTTATGTATGTTCCCTCCCATCCAATTCCCTCTAGGACTTTTATCTTGAATGCATGTTGGATTTTGTCAAAGGTCTTTTCTGCATCTATTGAGATGATCATGTAATTTTGGTCTCTAAGTCCTTTATATGATTTATTACATTTATTGGCTTATGTATATTGAACCATCCCTACATCCCTGGCATAAACTAACCTGACCATGGTGGATGATCTTTTTGATATGCAACTGAATGTGGCTTACAAGTAATTTGCTGAAAATTTTTGCACCTGATGTTGATATTAGAGTAATACTGGTTTTATAGAAGAAGTGTGGGGGTTATCCCTCTTTCTATCTTTTTGAAAAATTTAAGTAGCATTGGCACCACAATTGGGTCTCTTATTTGAAGGCCTGGTGAAATTCCACTATGAATCCATTAGGACATGGACATTTTTTTAGACAAGAGGTTTTGTATCACTATTCTAATTCCCTTGTTATGGATCTATTTAAATTATTTATCTCTTCTTGGTTTAATTTTGGTGGTTCCGTTGAATTTAGAAATTCATCTATTTCTTTTCGATTTTCTAATTTACTAGAGAGTACAGGTTTTTAAAGTATTCCCTTACAAGGTTTGCAATCTCTTCAGTGTCTGTTATAATGTTTCCTCTTTTATCTCTGATTTTGCTAATTTGGATTTGCCCTTTCTTTTTTTGGGTCAGCTGGACTAAAGGCCTATATATCTTGTTTATCTTTTCAAACACTATATTAAAAAGGAGTGGGGATAGTGGACAGCCTTGTCTGATTCCTGATTTTAATGGAAATGCTTCCAGTTTTTCTCCATTTAGAGTGATGTTGGTTGTGGGTTTGTTGTATATAACCTTAATTATGTTGAGGTATGTTCCCTCCAGTCCAATTCCCTCTAGGACTTTTATCTTGAATGCATTAGATTTGTTGATTCTTTGTATTGTTTTCTTTGTTTCTATGTCATTGCTTTCTGCTCTGATTTTTATTATTTCTTCTCATCTGCTGGTTTTGGGTTTGGTTCTTGCTTTTACACATTCTTGAGTTGTACCATTAAGTCATTTAGTGGTGCTCTTTCTAATTTTTTAATGTAGGCCCTTAGAACTATAAACTTCCCTCTTAGGACTGTTATTAATGTGTCCCAGAGGCTTTGTTGTATTATGCTATCATTTTTATTTAGCTTAAGAAATAGTTTTATTTCTTTCTTGATTTCGTCTATGATCCATTCATCATCCAGGAGTCTGTTTAATCATCAGGAGTTCATGTAGTTACTAGAGCTTCTTTTGCTACTGATTGTAAGCTTTATTACATTGTGATTTGATAGAATACATTGAATTATTTCAACTTTCTTTGTTTGTTGAGTTTTGTTTTGTGCCCAGTATGAGGTCTGCTTTAGAGAAATTTCCATGGACGGCTGAGTAGAATGTGCATTCTGTTGTGCTTGGGTGGAATATTCTGTAGATGTCTGTTAGGTTCATTTGATATATGATATCATTTAATTCAGATGTTTCTCTATTTTTTGTCCAGATGACTTCTCTATTGGAGAAAATGGTATATTGAAGTCACCTACTACATTAATAACTTTTCTATTGCTGTGACAAAACACCATGAGCAGGGCAAGTTATAGAAGGAAAAATTTGGCTTACAGTTCAAAATGTTACAGTCCATAATGGCAGCAGAGGTATAGTGGCAGAGGTGGCCAAAGCAGAAAGCTGAGTGATCACATCTTTAACCAAGCACAGGAAGCAGAAAACAACTGAAAAATACGGCAAGGCTTAAGAACTCTCAAATCTCCCTCCAGCAAGGTCACACTCCTAAAACCTCCCAAAACAGCACCACTAACTGGGGACAAAATGTCCAAATACCCAGAGCCTATGAGGGACATTCTCATTCAAATCACCATACCTATTACTGAGTTAGGGTTAATTTATGCTTTGAAACCCAATAGTACTAATTTTTTTTTTATGAAATTGGGTTCACCAGAATTTGGTACATATTTGTTCATGATTATAATGTCATTTTGGTCGATTGTCCCCTTAATCAGAATGACATGACCTTCTGTATCTATTCTGATTAATTCTAGTTTGAAGTCTATTTTGTCAGAAAATAGAACCACAATGTTCTAATTTCTTAGAACATGCGCTTGTTTCTTTCTGCTTGGAATATATTTATTTTCATTCTTTCACCCTAAGGTGGTGCCTATCCTTGAAGGTAAGATGAATTTCTTGTAGACAACAAAAAGATGTATTTTGTTTCTTAATCCATTGATCTAGTCTCTGTCTTTTTACTGGGAAATTGAAGTCATTGTTATTTAAAGTTATTATTGAAAGATATGCATTGGTTACTGTCGTTTTATTTTTTGTTTGTGTTCTTAGCACTATTTTGTGTTTCTATAATTATACCTTCATTTGTTTCTTTCTATAGCCTCTTGGGCATGGTCATTCCTTTCTTCAGTCCTTTGTATTGCTTTGAGTATTTTCTGTAGGGCTGGCTTGGTGGACATGAATTCTTTCAGCCTATTTGTATCATGGAAGATTTTCCTTTCTTCTTTGATTATGATAGTTTTGCTGGGTAAAGTATACTGAGTTGGTATCTATGATCATTTAGAACTTGGAATACTCTACTCCAGGTACTTCTAGCTACTTTTTTATCTTGCATTGAAGTCTTCTGTAATTCTGTTGAGTTTTCCTTTATATGTAACGAGTTGTTTTTCTCTTAAAGCTTTCAATACCCCCTCTTTGTTCTGTACATTTAGTGTTTTTACTATGATATGCCATGGGGAGTTTCTGTTCTGGTCCTGTCTATTTGGTGTTCTGTGTGCTTCTTGTATCTATATGGACATGTCTTTCCTTAGTTTGGGGAAGTTTTCTTCTATAATCCTGTTGAAGATCTAGTCAAAGCCATTGATCTTAATTTCTACTGTTTCTGTGCCTATAATGCATACATTTGGTCTTTTCATAGTGTCCCATATTTCCCACATATTCCATCCCTGTATTTTTTAATTTTTCATATTCTTTGCTTAAGCAGTCCAGTTCTTCAACTTTATCATCCAGTTTTGATAGTATGTATTCCATTTGATTTATTCTTTTGTTGAGACTTTCTTCTATAATTTCAAATTGATTTGTTGAGTTTTTCAATTATCTTCATTTCAGTTTGAGCTTACTTCAATATTTCTCTTTCATGAATTTACTTTTCAAATCCTGAATTATCTTTGTCATTTCATTCAGCTGTATGTTTGTATTTTCTTGAATTTCAGTTAGTTTATTCTTATTCTTTTTTAGCTACTTTGAGTTGTATGTGTTCTTTAACGTTGTTGAATTCTTTCATAATGTTTATGACTGTCCTTTTAAGTTCTGTGTCCTGAGGTTCCTCTGAGTAGTTCTCATTGTAAAACACTTCTATCAGACTAGTGGCATTCAGTGGAAACACATTATCTTGGCTTTTCTTATTAATTGTATGTTTGCATTGTAGCCTGGGCATATGGGATATGACTTCTTTTGTTGGTTGGATGTCTGATATGAAATTTTACCCTGCCTTGATTAAGTTGAAGTTCTGTTTTATTTTTATTGCTGTTGTACCTTGTTTGCTTTCTGATCAGTGATCAGAATAGTTAGTTGGTCTGTGATTCAGGTTCTCACTTTTGATTTTTTATTGGAGGGATGGAATGATTCCAGGCAGGCTAGTTGGGAGCTCTCCAACCCAGTGAGCACATTCTGACTAGCTAAGTAGGACAGATGTGACCAACTGATTAGGCAGTTTCTGACTAACTTACCAAGCTAGTAAGGAGCACTCTAACAACAGAAACAGGCCTAGTCCCAGAGCAAGACAATGGTAACCAAGTGGGCAGGTTCTGACTAGCTAAGCAGGGTAGAGGTGAGAACTGGAGCAGCACAAATAGGGTTAGTCCCAAAGCAAGATGATTGCAACCATGTGGGCAGATTCTGCCTAACTAACCAGGGTAGATGGAAGTGCTCCAGCATCAGGAATTGGCCTAGTCCCAAAGCAGAAGGCTCAGAGAAGAGTAAGTTTTTAAAATGTCTCCAAGCTTTGGTTATAGCATTAATAATTGTAATTATTATAACACCTACAAATAGGCAATACAATAATAAACTGCACTCCTATTAGTATTGTAAAAATTCCACTCTTCAACTATCCAGTACATCTGTCCCTCGGTATTCATGGGGCATTATTGCCAGGACTCTCTGCATATACCAAAATGTAATAATCCTTATTCTGTATAGCCTACAGATTTATCTATGATAGCAGTACTTTGGGTTTTGAATGAGTGACTTTATAAAATATATAGCAAACAAGAGTGGAAAAAACAAATAGCAAGTAGTAGATTGAAAGAGCAGATAGATCAAAAAACATCATCAAATCAGATTCTTAACAACATCCATTTGGTGACTGGAGCAGCCTGATTGAAAGAGCAAATACAGCCAACATCATCAAGTCAGGGGCTAACAAACATCCAAACTGCCTGGGTTAAGTTGAGACAGTCAGCTGGGGTTCCTGAGTGACCTTTCTTTTCATGGGTGAGCTTCCAGCTTGTCTTTCCCACTACAGGCATTTTTATATCACAAGATAAATAATAGCAACCTCTGTTGGAAATAGTTTACCATTTAGCTGTTCTCAAGGACACAGTGTTTTTAACATCCTTAACTGCTTTCCCCTGTACCCATTACAGAGGCCGGGGGCCAGCCTGACCCAGGACATGGAGTTTATGGAGGACATTTGACATAAACATGATGGAGTCTGAGTCAAAGGAAGTCCTCCTTGCTCCCAGAGTTCACTTTCAACAAACTTAAACAAGATGTGATCATTTACCAACATAGTGTATATTACAATGCTCAAGTCTTTTATCTAAATACACATACATCAAATTTGCACATAGCCTTTGTACATCCAACTTAAATCACAGTTAGATTATTTATAATACATAATACAGTATAAATGTTAGTTTTGTTTAGGGACTAAAAACAAGAAAAAATAACTGTGCATGTTCACTACAGACTATTTTTGTCAGATGCTTTTGGATGACAGTTGGCTGAGCCCTTGGATGAGGAACCCCAGACTCAAAAGATCAAATTAACTTTATTGAAGTTAATCTTAAAAGATGCCTGTGAAATACTGGAGGATTTTTTTTTCTCATCCATCTTTATATGTCACTCAACTCTCACCTTTTCTGTACAGAACAACAAAAGAATGATAGAAATTTTTGCCTCATCATCAGAGTGTTAACATTAGAGCATCATGGCCATATGGCCATCATTTGCAAGTAGTATTGAAAGACTGTGGGGCTCGCTTGAGACTTTTGCCCTTGAATACTTAAAGTAACCACACAAACAGTAAATATGGCATAGGTTTGTACCATTAGGAATGACAAAAGAAAAAAAAAAGGAAAGGGAGCTGGAGAGATGGCTCAGCAATTAAATACGCTGGCTGCTCTTGCAGAGGACCTAGGTTCAGGTCCCAGCACCTGCATAGTAGCTGACAATCTTCCATAACTCCAGTTCCAGGGGATCTGATGTCCCCTTCTGACCTGCGCATGCACTGCATACACATGATGTACTTACATACATGCAGGCAAGACACTCAAGCACATAAAGTAGAAATAAACAAATCAATCCTAAAAAGTTAATGGCAATAGCTAGCAACTAGGGCTGGAAAACTGAACTTATGAAAGATCAGACTGACGAGACTTGTGCCACTGCACTTTGACCAATGTCTAGGCCCAGCAGCTGTCTCAGGAATGTTAACATTTGTAGCTTTCACACTGCAGAATTTGGTCTTTCATACCAGATGACTTTTTAAAAGTATAGATAAACCCCAAAAGGGAGGCAGAAATCCTAAAGTGAACCATACTTTTTTCATAATCCCAAATGTTAATTAAAGCTGGGAAATATAGAACTATTTATGGAGCTTAATATGCTCCTATGAGATGTAAATCCTGTGATGGGAAAACCTGAGAATTCTGCAGGTCGACATTCTGCTTTGTAGAAGAATAACAGTATCATTGTCACTGTCACTGTCATTTTCCCCGTCCTGTTGCTGCAGAAAACATGGGGACATTAATGCTTGTTGAAGTCTCATTTCCCCTAGAACAATGATGAGGGGAATATGCCATTCTTTCATGACCATCTCACACAACTTGAAAAAAAAAGAAAAGAAAAGAAAAGAAAACAGCAATAGAATTTCAACAGAACAAAAGGCCCACTGATTTAACTTGAGTGAAGTCATAGAAACAAAAGCTTAATTGTTATAATCCCTTTTGGGTTTAGAGAAGATAAAGTAGGCAATTCTAAGTGGGGATGGTAGCAGATGTGGAGAGTGTTTTGTAGCTCTGAATGAATTGGGGAAATAATTCAGGATGGAGAACAGCCATAGCAGAGATCTCAGAACACAATGTAATCAACAACAGGGTGGGGCTTTGCAGATAGCAACTACTGCAAAAACAACATTTAGTTAGAAGGAACAATATGACACAGAAGTACAGGCTCTCCCTGTGATTTGTTCTGAGCAAATTAACCTCCCTGGGATACAGCTTTCTTAAGTCCAAAAAGAGGGCAATGTAACCTACGAAAGCTCTGGAGAAAAAAAGATTAAGAAAATATGTGGGTGGACAGTGGTCAGTAGTAACCATATCTACAGGATCTGCTGCCTTTTTTCCAAATTCTGTTATTTGTTTTACAGCACTGTGGGGTTGAAACCAGAACCTAGTGCATGGTTAGGCTATAGCCATCGCCAGAGTCCCTGACTTTCAACAAAACTTCATGGGTAGGCCCTTGGCCCCCAATGCCTTGAGATACTTACTTGTGTATATTTCTTTTCTTCATAACTGGATGCTAAGATATTGGCAGGGGACTTTTTATTCTCACATATTTAGTGTCTAAAAAGATAGCACAGGGGAAAACCTAACTCCTAACAGGGCTATGTCCATATGTCCATTTTATCCATAGTTATTCAGGTCAGCAACTAGCCTATCTAAAATAAAAGGAGACTAAGTCTTTGTTTTTGTAAATATACATTTAATTATAAATATAAATATTATATTATAATACATAAATATGTATATTCATGTATAAATGCTTTAGAAATGTATATAACATAATTATATGCATATAGCCAGAAGTATGAATCTAGACATGCTATTTTCTTGTTTAGATTTTTTTTTAAGTATACAAAGTATCAGGTTTCATTATGGCATTTTTCCAAACACTCTCCTACCCCCTCTTTTCACCCTCCCATTACCCCTTTCTACTTTTCTGTCACCTGTGTTACCTTACCAACCCCTCTTCCTCAAAACCTTTGTTCCCCCTGCCCCATAATCCTCTTTCCAGTTTCAAGGCCTAGATCTATCTTCATACATACATACAGTACATGCATGCGTACATAAACATTAAAGCTAGAATCTGCATATGAGGTAGAACATATATTATTTGTCTTTCTAATCCTGGATTACCGCAATATAATAATTTCCAAATCTTCCTTTTCCTTTCATTATGGTTAAATAAAACTCAGTTGTGACTATGTAGCACATTTTCATTATTCACTTTTCTGTTGATGGACATCTATGCTGATTTCACTTCCTTGCTATTAGGAATAGAGCAAACTTCTCTGCAGTACAATTTGAAGTCCTTTGAGTATATGCCTGGGACTTGTATGGCTGAGTCATATGGTAGTTCTATTTTTAGTTCTTGAGAAATCTCCATACTTATTTCCATAGGAGCTGTACCTGGTTACAGTCCCGCCAGCAGCAAATAAGAGTTCATCTTTCTCCACAGTCTCATCAGCATTTGCTATCTTTTCTTTTCTTGACAATAGCCATTCTGACTGGGTTGGAATGTCATCTCAAATAGTATTTGCATTGCCCTGATGGCTACAGATGTTAAATACTTTTTATAAATATTTATTGGCCATTTGTATTTCTTCGTTGGCCCTTTTATTGGTTGGCAGCTGTTTTTGGTCTGGGGGCTTTCGGTTTGGGCTTTGTGTGTGTGTTTAATTTTTGCAGTTCTTCATTCTCGATATTAACTCATATCTGAAATATAGCTGGCCAAGTTTTCCTCCCATTCTAAACATAGAATCTCGGGCCCTCATGCTGCTTTGACTGTTGATCACATTCCTAGAAATTCTCTTCCTCACCATTTATGTCTGCCTGTCTGTCTATTTTTGAAGCAAATTCTCATTTTGTAGCCCAGGCTGGCCTCCAGCTCATGGCCACCCTTTTGCTTCAGCTCTCTAGTGCTGGTACTACAAGTGTGTACTACCAGCCTTTCCTTTCCACTTCCAAAAGTTATCATGTAATCTTCCTTTGCTTTTCCAACTCTCAAGTCCTTTCTAGTCCTATGCATTGAGTGGTGTTTGTTTTGTTTGCTTCTTGTTGATGGTGTATACACAGACCTTACCCTGACTCTTCTTTCTCTCTCATACTTTAAGTGGGTGATCTCATCCATAATCCAATGTAGCTTTTCCATCCAGATGCTTAGGATGCCATGCACATCACCAGGGCACTCTCCTCCCGAGTTCATACGCTTACATCAACAGTCATCTGCTTGAGCATTTTTTTCACTATTTTCTAAGTACATTTTTTGCCTCTTCCCTGAAGGACAAATTCATTCCTGGCTGCAGGAGATATTAACTGATCCACAGTATGTATTCAGTGTTGGCTCATTCTAGATCACATACTCTGTTGTCAACCTTAGCCAAACTTCTGATTAAACTCCCCTTCTTGCCATCTCTTTTGTGGCCCTGTTTATCTGGAGGTCGTAGCTTGCTTGCCTTCTCAAACTGCTGAAGACCTGGCTGTCATGGCTGACTGAGAATTTCACAGTTGGCTCCTGCCACTCTTTGGACCTTCTTTAAGCTGCTTGCTGCTCTGTTCCCTTCCATCTCACTTTGTTCAGACTGACAGTCAACAATTCATCAGTCACGCAAAAGCTAAGCACTCAGCTGGTCGTTAACTAACTCTTCCTGTGCTCCAGTGAAAACTGGAACTTTCAGGCATCATTGAAGCACTTTTTTTTTTTTAAAGAGAGGTGGTAGGAGGAGAGTGGAAATTTTTCCAGAAATAAAATAGTTTTAGAGGGTTTTTTCTTCCTAAGATGACCTGTAGATGAGAGATGGAAGTGTAAGTGCATTCTAGTAGGGATGCTGTTAGTAATCTCTGTCACAGCTATGGAGTTTTCCAGCTATTGCCAGGAGACACCCCACCCATGAGGACCCGGCAAAGGGGCACCAAATCCATGCTTCTTTGGTGTCCTGTGCCAACCACCAAACGAGACAGCAAGACTGTGTCCATTGCAACATCCCTGGAGTCAACTCCTAGACCCTGGGAGCCTCTAAACTGTCCTTCTTTCTTTTTCTTAATATCCAGCCATCTATCTTACTGTTAGCAGGCAGCTCTTCTGTGTCATAACATTGCTTGGCTCTTCCTTTCTGCCTCTTCCCCTATCTCTCCCAGCATAATCTTCACATCCAGAGTAAACTCTCTAACTCCTTGAAGCAATGGGTTTTGGTAGAGAAGGTTGTATTATCATTCAGTATTTTCATTGAAGGACAGGAAAAAAAAAAAAAAAACATAGTTTTCTGCATTAAAATTTGAAGATTCAGCTAGGCACAGGGGCACATGCCTTTAGTCCCAGCACTTGAGAGGCAGAGGCAGGTAGATCTCTGTGAGATCCAGGCCATCATGGGCTACATAGTGAGTTCCAGGCCAGCTGGAGCTACAAAAAGACCCTGTCTCAAAAAACAAATAAACAAAATACAAAATTTGGAATTCATACTTTGTCACTCTTGAAAATATCTTTCACAAATGCATGCTGTCAGGGTGCATAACTTTTAAAGAACATTTTTTTTTAAAAAAAAAAAAAGAATAAAATTGGAAGACTCGTCGTTTAATTTCAAAAATCTTTGTAAGGTCTACAGTGCCCAAAATGGTATAATATAGAAGTAAAGAAAGAATAGAATAAGACAATAGCATGTAATAAGAGAAATACTGCAAGTCATATACTTAATAAAGATTATTTTCAAGATATATAAAAAGGCTCCTCAACTCAACAATAACAATTTAAAAAGCAACCTTTAAAATGGGCCAATAAACATAAGAAAAGATTCTCAACACTGTCATTAGAGAGAAAATCAAAATAATAATGGGGTGGGGGGATGGCTCAGTGGATAAAGCACTTGCCATGCAAACATGCGGACCTGAGTTTGGATCTCCAGAACTCACATAAAGCCAGACATGGTAGTACATGTCTGTAATCTCAGTGTTCCTGTGATTGCAGCACATTGCAGGCTTACTGAGCACCAAAGCCCAAACAAGAATGTAAGGATGCCACATACTACTAATGCCATGGGAAATTTGAAAGTGAGTCTCACAAGTCTGGGAATACGGTAGTCTTTCTTTGAAGGCAGCAGCCAACATGTTTGGTGTTTTGTGGATGCATCCCTTGCATCAGGCATAGGCTATGCTCAAAGCAATAAATACATACAGTCTGATCATGGGTTCCCAGCATTCTACCAGCCAGTCTGTTCTTAGATTACATTGTTTTCGTCTTGCGATGAAGTGCTTAAAGTTCACAAGGAAAATGCCATGCACTAAAAGTAAGTCATTAGGATGAAAGGATATCTTCACTCAATGAGGTTACCATGTATTTTTAATGAAACTTTTAAAAGCAGGATATGGTGGTACACACCCTTGATCTAGCACTCAGGATCTAGCACTCAGGGTGTAGGAGGATCAGAAGTTCAAGGTCATCCAAGGCTACATAGTAAGCTATAGACCAACATGTATTATTCAAGATTCTAGCTCAAAAAGGAAGGAGGTTATAATACTTCATCAATTCAGCAAAATTAAAATAAAAACAATCAGGGCTGGAAAAGGGCTCAGTGGGTAAGAATGCTTGTTGTGCAAGCATGAAGAACCTAAGTTTAGATTCCAGTACCCACATGAAAAGCCAGATGTGACCATGCATGAGCCTATTATCCCAGTGCAGTGGGAGACAGAGCCAAGAGGATCATTGGGACTTGCTAGCCACTAACCTACCACAAGGTTCAGTGGAGACTCTGTTCCAGAGGGATAAGATGGAAAGCTGGACACTTGATGTCCTTCTCTGCCTTACACAAGTAGACACACATGTACACACACACTACACTCACACACACAGACAGACACACACCAGTCAATTTCTAAAATTCCAAAATAGACTCATTTAAATCATAAAATACATGTAATGTTATCTTTAGGGTTATCCTCAAGTTTGATAGCCTCACAGGTGAGGGAAAGGGTATTGCTGAATCTTCCCTGAGGTTTAATTCCACCAATACCAATAGAATGACACAAAGAATTAAGATAGAAAATTAGACTTGAGGTTAGTTCAATTTTAAAGAAAATGGGACTTGGGTCTAACAACCTAAAGTTTATATCTAAAAATGGAAATGTGGTGGTGCACAACTTAAATCCCAGCACTCAGGGGGGCAGAGGAAGGTGGATCTCTGTGAGGTTGAGGCCAACTGGAGCTATATAGTGAGTTCCAGGCCAGCTGAAGCTATAGGGATACTCTGTATCCAAAAAAAATAGGTAAAGTCAAAACACAGATTCTAAAAATCAGTATTTCATACTTGTCTCTTGCCTCCAGCACTGAGGGATTTTAAGCCTCGCTCCCCAGTACTAGCTCTGGATCACTGGGTCTAGGAATGATGTGGCATGAGTGGCAGGGCAATACTGTGGTTTGGGCAGTGGTCATCCCAACTGATCACTCCTCAGCAGAGGGGCTCAACAGAGCCCTGAGGAGAGCGTCCACAGGGTTGTGCTTTGTTTGTTCATTTGTTTTATGATTTATTTGTTCAGTAAAATTTGTCTTTTAAACAATAAGTTCTCAGGTTTTGATAGAAGTGTGTGACTATGCCCAAATCAAGAACTAGACCAGTCTGGTAATGCTCATGACTCATTGTAATGAACCTCTTCCTCCACCCCAGCCCCGGCAATCACCTATCATTTTCTGCCCCTGTAGCTACACCTTGTCAGGTGACTTGACCTCTCCACCGTCAATGCTCCCAGCAACCATCTTCTGTTATAATTTACCATCCTGACACTTATTTGCTCAATCTTTGATAATTTACCTTCTGCCTGGCCACTTCACTTCACCTGTACTTGGGCCTAGACACATCTAGAAGCCTTTGGATTGTCCAATCTAGACATGTCAGTCTCTCAACTTTCTCTACAGCCTTTACCACAATTTGTTTCCTCTTTCTTTTTGAACTTCTTTCCTGCTGTGGCTTCCATGCTCCTGTTTTTCCTGATTCTCCAGCTCTCCTTCCTTTGTCTTATATCCCTTCTGCTTACAGCACTCATTCTCAATCTGAACCACTGTAGTGGACACTGGTGGTTGCCTGCTTCTCATCACTTTCATGGACCTACCCCATGCCACTGGACAGGACATCAAAAGAGGTTCTGTACCTTGAGGAGCATAGGAAGCACAGAGCAACGAAGAGCCTTCAAAGTCACACCCACCAGTGATCTACGTCTTCTAATTAGGCCCTAACTCCTAAAGTTTCTAGAATCTTCCAAAATAGCACCGCCATTTGAGGACCAAGCATTCAATGGATGAGCCTGAGGACATTCCATATTCAAACCGTAACACCTCCCTCCTGTCTCCGCAGCTAAAGTATCCACATTTTTCCCATTTCACCAAGGATAACACCTGTCTCCTATGTTCCCCCCTCTATTGAGCTCCTTCTTTCCCTTTGCCCCCTATGTTTTCTTGTGTAACCCTTCCTCTTCCCCACCCTGTTAAATACCTCCATTTTACCCATTTCCCATGTGGTAACACCTCTCTCCTACTATTGCTGTCTCACAGGCTCCTTCTTTCCCTTTACCTCTGATTCTTGCCAGAGTCTTGAGTTGCAATGTTAAGTCATTTATTTGTGTTCTTTCTGATTTTTAATGTAGGCACTTAGAGCTATAAACTGCCCTCTTAGGATTGCTTTTAAGTGTTCCAGAGGTTTTTTGTGTGTTGCATTATCCTTCTCATTTCATTCCAGGAATACTTTTCTTTCTTAATTTCTTCTTTGATGCATTCATCATTCAGCAGTATGTTGTTTAATATCCATGAGTTCATAAAGTTACTAGAGTTTCTTTTGGTGTTGATTTTAAGCTTTATTGCTTTGCTGGTCTGATAGAATGCATGGAATTATTTCAATTTTTTGTTTTTGTTGAGGTTTGTTTCGTGCCCCAGTCTGTGGTCAATTTTAGAAAAATTTCCATGGGTTGCTGAATAGAAAGTGTATTCTTTGTTGCTTGGGTGGAATATTTGGTAGATGTCTGTTAAGTCCATTTGATGTATGGTATCATTTAATTCAGACGTCTCTCTGTTTATTCTTTGTTCAATTGACTTGTCTATTGGAGACAGTGGGGTACTGAAGTCTACTACTATTATTGAGTTTGGGTTGTGTCTTAAAGTCCTGTAGTACTGTTTTTATGAAATTGAGTATGGTAGAGTTTGGTGCATATATATTCATGATTGTAATATCTTCTTGGTCAATTGTTCCTTTGATCAGAATGAAGTGGCCCTCTTTATCTTTCCCGATTAGTTTTAGTTTGAAGTCTATTTTATCAAATATTAGAATTGCAACCCCTGCTTGTTTCTTCATGCCATTTGCTTATAGTATTTTTATCTATCCTTTCCCCTTAAGGTAATGTCTATCCTTGAAGGTGAGATGAGTTTCTTACAGACAACAGAAAGATGAATTTTGTTTCTTAATCCATTTAATTAGCCTGTGTCTTTTGACTAGGGAGTTCAGGCCATTGATATTTAAAGCTGTTGCTGAAAGGTGTGTATTGGTTACTGCCATTTTAATTTGTTTGCATTCTTGACCTAATTTTGTGTTACCACAATTATACTTCATTTAGTTTCTTTCTGTTTCCTCTTGGGTATAGTCATTCTTTTCTTCAGTCCTTTGTATTGCTTCAAGTATTCTCTGAAGGACTGGTTTGGTGGACATAAATTCTTTCAGCCTTTTAATGTCACAGAAGATTTTTCTTTTTCCTTCAACTCTAATAGACAGTTCTGCTGGATAAAGTATTCTGGGTTGGCATCTCTGGTCATTCTGACCTGGGAATGCTTTGATTCAGGCTCTCTGGCTTTCATAGCTTGCATTGAAAAGTCAGCTGTAATTCTGATGGGTTTTCCTTTATACATAACTTGTTTATTTTTTGCAGTTTTCAGTATTCACTCTTTGTTCTGTATATGTGGTGTTTTTACTATGATATGCCATGGGGAGTTCCTTTTCTGGTCCTGTCTATTTGGTGCTCTATGTGTTTTTTACGCTTGTAGGGGTATGTCTTTCTTTAATTTGGGGAAATTTTCTTTTTTAATCCTATTTAAGGTCTGGTCAATACCATGTACCTGGGATTTTTCCTCCTTCCTCTATGCCTATGATGTGTAAATTTTGTCTTTTCATGGTGTCCCACATTTCTCACATATTCTATTTCTGTTTTTTTAATGTTTCATATTCTTTGCTTGAGCAGTCCAGTTATTCAACTTTATCATCCAATCTTGATATTCTTTTTTCAATTTCATTCATTCTACTGGTGAGGCTTTCTCCTGTCATTTCGAATTGACTAATTGAGTTTTTCACTTCCATCTTCATTTCAGGCTGAATTTTCTTCAATATTTCTATCTCTTCTGTGATTTTATTCAAAAGATTATTCCTATCCTTTTTTAGCTCTTTTGAGTTATTTCTATGTTCTTTAAATTGAATGAATTATTTGATTATTGTGGTGGTTTCAATGTGAATGTCCCCATAAATTCCAAGTATTTGGACATTTTGTCCCTAGTTGGTGGTGCTGTTTTGGGAGGTCTCAGAAGGTGTGGCCATGATGGACGAAGCATGTCACTGGGGGTGGGCTTAAAGAATTCTTAAGCATTGCCAGATCTCCAGTCACACTCTGCTTCCTGTGCCTGCTTGAAGATGTGAGAGCTTAGCTTCTGCTCCTCCCCTGACACCTCTGTCGCCATGCCTCCCTGCCATGATGGATTCTTGCTCCTTTGGAACCATATGCTAAATAAACTCTTCCTTTTATAACTTCCCTTAGACATGGTGTTTCTATCACAGCAACAGAAAAGTGACTAATACAATCAAGTTTATGATTCTTTTAAAATATGTGTCTTGAGTTATCTCTAGGGGGATCTCATTGTAGAACTCTTCTACAGGACTGGTCATGTTTGGTGGGGACATATTGTTTTGGTTTTTCATTATTATTTTATCTTTGTGGTTTTGGCATGTGGATTTCTTTTGTTACTTGTTTATGATTCTGGTATGAAACTTAAGCCTTCCTTTATTGAGTTGAAGTTTGATTCCATTTGTATTATTGATGTACCTTGATTGCTTTCTGATTGAGTATAAAAAGCTGGTTGGTCTAGACTTCAGGTTCTCTCATTTGATTTCATATTGGAGGGACCAGATGCTCTAGTCAGGCTATTCAGGAGCTCTCCAGGAGGGTGAAGCTGCCCTAGTTAGTTAGGAGCACTTCAGAAGCCTCAGATGGATAGTGCCAAGGTTCAAGGAGAAGATATAGGAGATGGATGTGCTAGTCCCTACTTGTCAAGCTGGAAAGCTTAAGCCCTGGAGCAGTGGGAGGGACTGCAGCTGGTCCCAAAGCAGGGGCTGGGCAACTCGAGATTTGGCCAGCTCACCCTAGAGACTGAGTCAGGCACTCTCAGGCAGAGTCAAAAGGACTGCACACAAGGAGAAGTTATTGGAGGAGGACATCCATCAGCTCACCCGAGAGGCCAACTCAGGCACTTGCAGGCAGTCTCAAAAGGTCTGCATGCAAGGAGAGGTTATCTGTCTTCTGAAGTAAGTTTTGAAGAGCTAAAACCTTTCCTTGTTAATTACAACTGTTTGAAATTCTATTTCTTGCATTAAGGGTATAACATTTGGAGTTTGGATATGGCTGAGTGGTGGAATACTAATATATGTGAGGACTCATGTTTGATTCCTACTAATGCAAAATAGTAATATCTGATGCAGATGTAAGTGGAGGTCTGTCTACAGTGGACTTACATACTCTCATAAACATTCCTCAGCATCCCTATGTAAGTGCTGTGTTAAGTCCTATGGCAGACACAAAGATTACATCTGGCTACTGTCTACAGGATCTAATCTACTGAAGCCATGACTTACACAGATAAAAAGTTTTCCTCACAGTGGAAAGGTATGCTCTTTTAAAGTCTAATTTTGACTTTATAATAACACATGCTTCCTACCCTGTCTACTTTCTTTCCTAGAATGCAATAATCAGTGGATATTTAGACTGTATGCCTCCCAAAGTCCCAACGTTTTGTCTTGACACATTACGTGGCAAGTACCTACTAGCAAAAGGGTTCAGCTCACTAGGTTCACAGGGCTTGATGCCCCAAAACATGCCATTTGGCACATTGATTTGAGTTGAAGATACTTGAAAAACATAGCAAATGCTTAAAGAGCATGCTGACCTCCCTTTTGCTTATGAGAGCAAGAGATAGAAATCCTATTTCAAAGGTGTTTTGTCTGTTCTCTGCATACAAAAGAAGACATTCTTATAAGTGGAGATGGGGAGTTCAGACTGAGAAAAAAATTGTACAAATAAATCTTATTAAACTAACCTTTCTTCTTAGTCACTTTCCCACACTTAACCGCCCTAGTCCAGATATCACAATTTACCATTCTTTGTCCAACCTAATATAGGAGCTGTCAGCTCTAATTGCCTCTTTGGCTCTTCATTTTTCTTGTAAAGGCTTTCGTGTATATATATAAACCACTAAATAGGGACTAGAGAGATAGCTCAGCGGTTAAAAGCACTATCTGCTCTTGCAGAGGACCCGGGTTCAGTTCCCAACACACACATGGTGTCTAACAATCATCTGCAGCTCCAGTTCCAGGAAATCCAATGTCTCCTTCTGGTCTCTGCAGGCATTGCATGCATGTGGTACAATTATATATATGCAGGCAAAATATTAATACACATAAAATAAATATAAATAAGTGGTTTTTAAAAACCACTAGATAAAATTTGCATAATTTTCTCCTTTAGGATCTCTTATTCCAGTCTCTCCAGACAGAGACCTAGAAAGTATAGCCAGAGAATAGAAGAGAAATATAGTTATTATCATTTAGATATGAAGTGTTCCTCCCAAAGGCTCATATGTTGAAACTTGGTCTCCAGCCAGTGGTGCTACTGAGAAGAGATTGGATTGTGAATGTGCTAACTCATCAATGGATTACTCCATTGATAAACCATTGATGAGTTCATAGCTGGTCAATGAGGAGGTGGGCCTAGTTGGAGGAAGTGGGTCTCTGAGGGCTTATGTTGGAAGGGCATCTCTTGTTCTTACACTGTTTTCCCTGGGTTCTCTATTTCCTGGCTGTTTCATGGTCTTCTGCCTTACCTGTACCCAAAGTAATGGAGCATGAACCATGAGCCAAAACAAAGCTTTCTTCCTGTAGATTGATTTGCTCAGGTGTTTTTGCACAGTGATAAAATGTACCAATACCATAAATTATATGCTTCTTTGTATAGTCTGGACTTTTCTGTAGGCTCATAAAAGGACCAGCTTCTAAGCTCATTCAGGTTGTTGGCCAGATTCAGCTCCTTGTGGGCTATAGGACTGATTTTCTATTTTTCTTGCTGGCTGTCATATCACTTGACATTTGGTTTCCATCATTAGAGCCAGCAATGAGGTTCTAATTCTTCTTACTCACCAGAATTTATCCAACTTCCTTTACTGTCACCAAACATAAGAGACACTGGGCTTTTAAAGGGCTCATATAATTAATGAAGACCCACACAGATTATCTTAAAGTCAACTATTCCTTCTTGTAGAACAATCTAAGGAATGATATTTTAATCACCTTCATAGGTTTTTGGAATGAAGGCAAGGAATCTTGAATAGAGGTTATATATTTTTATAGTTCTTCCTTCCATAAGAATAACATTCTGGAAGCAACCTTCTTCCCCAATTCACCTCACTGGGGTAGCCACTGTTAGAAGTCCGTCAGTCACCATTTAATAGAATCGTATCATGCCTTTGTTAATGCTATATCTTGGAAGTCATTTTGGACCATACTTTATTAGCTGGTCATGAATATGTGAGCAATTAAAAAAATTCCTTTTACAAAAAAATTAATGTTGTAACTAAAGCTGAGAAGTGGTTCATACCTGTAATCCCAGCATTTGGGTGGCTAAGGCAGGAAGATCATGAGCCCCAAGCCAGTCTACGCTGCTACATAGTGAGACCCTGTTTCATAGGGGAAAAAATGCTGAAACCAGAACCCATCTACACAAGTGTGAATACATCTGTGAGGTACATTTTTAGGACTCTAATTCTGGAGTCCAAGATATATGCATTTGCAATTTTTATAACTTCTCTATTTTTACACCTTCTCCATGGAGAATGTTTTCAAACTTCTTGAATTTTGCATTTAAATAAATTGAATGAAAGATACTCCCTTTCTGTTAGTATAATTTTGATCTTCTGTATTTGAGTGAGTATAAGTATCTTTTGCAAAGGAAACAATGCACAGCTCTGTAGCATCCTGCTGCTGAGGCCTGTGATGCCGCTGTTTTGGTCACCATCTTTGCTGTGATTTGTCTTGCTTAAAGAACCAAATTTAAGCCAGGCTTGGTGTGCATGCCTTTAATACTAGCACTTGGGAGGCAGAGGCCGGTGGATCTCTGTGAGTTTGAAGCCAGTCTGGTCTACATAGGGACTTCCAGGCCAGTTTGGGATACAGGGAGACCCTCCATCAAAAAGACAAAAAAATAAAAATACAAAAAAAGTAATCAAGTATGTGGTTATTAAAAAAAAAACTTTTTAAAAAATAAATAATCAAACTTAATTTCTGTTACTTATAACAAGAACATGTCAACATGTCATTATTACAAATTATTACAAAATATACCCTTGGACTACTGAACCTAAGGGAGCCCAGTATATCTAATTGTTTTGCACCTGAATCTTAAAACCACTGAGAGAAAATGGATGTCAAAATATCAGATCTAGTACTGATGGGTCAGAGGTATGTAGCAGTGGTTATCTCCTAATATGAAACTCCTAGGTTTCATAGCAGCATTGTACAACAGGAATGTCCTCCAACGCCACTGCCGTCCCTGTCCACCATCCACTACCACATCAGAGCTTGGCTCACCTCCCATGGGTCTAGATCAACCCACAGCCTGACATCCTACAACCATTTTAAAGAGAGGGCCGGGGGGCTGAGACACCCATGTCCAGCTCTTCTCCCAGGTGCCCAATCTAATAGCCATACATTCTGCTCTAAGACATCACAAATCTAGAGTGGAGCGAGTTGGGCAGTTTCCCTAATCAATGAGTCCTCCCTTGGAAATTAACAGCAGAACTGAGAGATGAGAGAACTGTTTCCCAAATTTATATTGGTATCATGCCACTTTGATTTTATCTTCATTACAGCTATTCAATTTTACTGTAAATGGGCTATTTTGGCACTGATGGAGGAAACTGCTCAAGCCAGAGCATGAAGAAAGACATGTATAAGCACAAAGCCTGTGTCATGGTTTTTTGGGAAGTTTTAGCGGTTTCTTCTCATCAACATGTATACAGTGAGTGAGGCTCTGCCTTGTATTGCAGGCAAGTCAGGCTTGCTCACTGGTGTTATATAAACACAGCCAGGCCTTGGTGCTGCTAAATAAAGTATCTGCTGGATTTAATCCCATTGGCACAGCTGAAGATGACACCACAATAGGATTCAGCATTGAAAATATCTGACCAAATGGATTGCTGATTCTCTGTATTTTCTATAGAACCTAATTCAAGAGTGGCCTTTTTACATCTGCCTGCTTTGTGCGTGCTATGAATTCAGTTGGGTATTCAGTTCTGGGAATATCCCTAAGCATGGACATCATGTAGTCCATCTCTATGCTAGGTGTGGTAGAGGATTAAAAGGAGAACAGGGTTCAGTCCCCAGCACCACATGTACGTATGCCCAGGAATTTACCAGCTAAGCCACATTCCATGGTCAGCTCGTTTTTGTTGAATAATGTGTATTTATATGGTAAGACTTTTATATAAAATGTCCCCAAAGGCTCATGTGTTGAATGTCTGGGCCCCAGGTGGTGGTGCTATTACATGAAGATTACAGGACACTAGTTTCATCAATGGATTCCTCTGTTTATGAGTTCATAGTTGAATGGGCTGTTATGATCTAAGGCCAGGTTGGAGGAAGTAGGTCACCGGAAGCACAGTTTGGAAGAGTACATCTCAGCCCAGACCTTTCTATTCCCTCCTACTTCCTGACTGCCTTGGGAGGAGCAGCTTTGTTCTGCTACTCCTTTCCCTTTGGGTGTTTCTGTCTTGCCATACATTTAAAAGCAAATGAACGTCCCAACCATAAGCTATAATCCTGAACCAAAACTACTGTCTCCTAATTAAGATGAACAAAAGGGGGAAGAGGCCTGGAGAGATGACTTAGCAGTTAAGTAAACTGACTGTTCTTGCAGAGGCTCTAGTTTCAGTTCCCAGCACCCAACAATATTTTGTAATTCCAGATCCAGAGGATCCAACACCCTCTCCAGGCCACTATAGGTTTGTACACACATGGTGAAACGTATGTACATGCAGGTGAAACACTCATACACAGTAAATAAAACTAAAGATAAATTAGAAGAAAAAAAAAAAGTTGAGGGACCCATTTTGTCCTAAAGCACTTTCAGTATACTGAGGTCTAAAATCTATCAACAAGTCAGCTGGCATCAGTCTGATTAACTTAACACTAACACTAAAACTCTTAATTAAGAAAAAGTTGTATGGAAATCTATCACCATAGAAGCTCATTAAAAGTATATACATGATCTTCAGTTCCTTCTCGTAGTCTCCAGGAGCCCTGTGGGCCTGGTCCAGCCCTCACCTCCCTCTGCTCCCCTAGGCCTGCACAACCCGCCAGCTTTTCTTCTGGGTAAGCCCAGCACGCCCCTGCCTTGACTCCCCGAGCCTCATTCACCATCCCATCTCCCCCGCCCATCTTTCCTCCTAGCCTGGGTACTGTCCCATTCCTTGTCTTGGTACCTCAGACACCAGGGGAACCACCACTGCTTCTTGATCATTTGCATCCAGACCAACCCAGTTCCTTCTCCTGGTCCCTAGGAGCCCTCTGGGCCTGGCCCCTCCCTCACATCCCTCTGCTTCCCTAGGCTGCACAACCCACCGACCTCTTTCCTAGACACAGGGGCTCATCTCTCACCTTCCTGATCTTTGCATCCTGATCAACCCAGCTCCTCCCTGCAGTCCCCAGGAGCCCTTGGGGCCTCTTCCTGCCCCCATCTCTCTTTACATCTCTGGATGGTATGGTCACCAGCTGCCCTAGACCAACATCTTTCCTGGGCCCTGCTCTGAGGCCAGTCCAACCCCCAAATTCCTGAGGACAACATCTTTCCTGGAGGGATCCAGACCTTAGGGGAAAGCCTGAGAGCATCTGATCCTCATTTGACTTAGGCCTCTGAGGGAATTGCTGAAGACAAAAGCAATCTGGCCACTCCAATATAAAATCAAAAGAGAGACCCGGAAGCTTAGAAGAACCAGCTTTTCATGCCCCAAAAGTAAACCACAAAGGCACATAAAGTTCACAAAAAGAAGCAGACCTAAACTTGAAGGCTTGAGTCTCACAGAAGAATCAGAAATTACAAAAGAAATTCACATGTCAACATCACAGAGAAAAAATAATAACACGGAAAACCAAAATAACATATCCCCACCAAATACCAATAGTCCTCTTGAGGAGTACAATGAGAACCCACTGGAGATGATGCAGGACATGGAACTCAAAAGAAAAATTATGAACATGATAAAAGAATTCAGTGAATTTAATGAACACACAAAGAAATCAAAGAACTGAAGGAAAATGGGGTAAACTTATGAACAAATTCAGAAAAGAGCTAGAAATATTGAAGAATACTCAGCTGCAATGAAGAAGGAAGTGAAACACTCAGTAAGCCAATTAGAAACGGCAGGAGAAACCCTTACCAATAGGATAAATGAAATGGAAAACAGAATATAAAGACTGGAAGATAAAGTGGATGAACTAGACCCCTCAAGCAAAAATTATGAAAAATTTAAGAAAGAACAAGAATTCAGGAATTGCGTGTCACCATAAAAAGGCCAAACTGACGAATCATAGGCATACAGGAAGGAGAAGAATCCCAAGATAATGGCATGGACCAGATCCTCAACAGAATTGAAGAAGAAAATTTCACAAAATTAAAGAAA